>NC_063367.1:416784-418121 GCF_021869965.1 Rhincodon typus | reverse complement strand
CTCCTATGATGCTGCTTGGCCTGCTGCGTTCATCCAGCTCTGCACCTTGTTGTCCCATATCAAAACAATTTGCCTATGGACATCTCTCATCTCACTGAACTGTCTGACCTCACCATCAATTCTAGGATCATCTTTAATTTTATTCCAACAGCATGGTGACACTCTGCACACCTCACCTCCAACCACTCAAACACCCCTTGTCAGCCCTGGCATACTCCCACCCCTTCCAATACTCAACCATACTCCTATCCCTCGCTATACTCCATTCATAAGATTGTAATACACAAGAGGAGAAATGGGCTATTTAGTCCATCGAATCTGTTCCACCATTCAATGAGATCTTGTCTGATCTGTTAATCGTCAACTACACTTTCCTGCCTTTACCCCAAAATTCTTGAACTCCTTATCAATTAAAAATCTGACTCTCAGTCACATGACCTAAGCTTGCCAGGCTGCTGCAGTAAAACATTCTATAGATTCACTATCCTCAGAAGAAATTCCCCTTTATCTTGATCTGAACTGTGCAACCCCTTAGTCTGAAATTACGTCCTCTGGTCCTAGGTTCTCCACCAAGGGGAGACAACAGCTCTGCATCTAACTTGTCAGGTCCCCTCAGGATACAGTTCACTAAGGTTTCCCCTCAGTTTGTCTAAATTTCAATGAGTACAAGTCTTACCTAATCAACCTCTCCTCGTAAGAAAACATCTCCATACTTCGAATACTTCAAATCAACTCAATTAACCATCTCTAGACTGCCTCCAATGCCATTATAGCTTCTCTTAGATATCAGATCTGTTCACAGTATTCATGGTGTGGTCAGACTAACGCCTTGCTAAAACTGTACAAGATGTTCCTATTTTATACTCCACCCCTTTTGAAATAAAGGCCAACATTCCATTAGCCTTTCCTATTACCTGTCAACTTGGATGCCAACATTTGGTAATTGAAACTCTTGCTGGACCCAGTTCCATGTTGTCTAACTCACTGTTCTATCCTACCTTAATGAAAATTGCTCACGTGATCAGTTTTTATGAACTGTTTGAGCTATTTAGTACTAAAGATGCTATAAAATATGACAGAGTATAATAATAATTATTATAATGGGCCAAGTTGCAGACTTTAAGTATAACGTTTTCAGACTTTTACCCATAACATGTACAATTCAGCATGTGTCAACATTGAATGTCAGGTACCACAGATCTTCCCACATGTAAATCCAACAGTTCTCACGTTTATTTATCTTTTGTAAGACCAGGTCAGGATTTTGCAGAGGTCTTTGGGTGGTCCACTTAATGAGGGACGGATTTCATTAATGCATCGGTTGAGGGGTTGGGGGG
>NC_063367.1:389204-416684 GCF_021869965.1 Rhincodon typus | reverse complement strand
TGGGGTGTGGGGGGGGGGGGGGGTGTGATGTCATGGGGCGCCCTTCGTCGGTGGTGGTGGTGGTGGGTGGGTGGTTGTCTCAGCCACTGGCTGGAAAAGGGAAGGCCCTTTCAGGGACTCAAGTGATCAGCAATGGGCCTTCCAGGGGAAGGAATTGTGATCAAAGCCTGGCAGCTGTTTGATCAACCAGCATCTACAAAGGTTTTGCTGATAGGGATCAGCAGCAGGTAGAGGGGTTCTTTCAGGGACCCTCTCCTTCCAGACACTGGGTCCTCAATCAGGCACTGTGATTTTCATTAAGCGACCTTCCTCTCATTCTCCAAACTGGAAAATGCAGGTTCACTCATTGTGTATGCCACATGGTGAAAATGCAATAGCAGGTGGGCCTAATACCAGCTGAACCAGAGGAGGTCTTTAAGTGGTCATCATTTGGCTACCATAATGTTACCACGAAAGACTCTCCTCAATTTCTCTCCTCATCTGAGGCATGGTGACTCGCAGGTTAAACCACCACAAGTCATCTTTCTCCAATGAGAGAACAGCCCTATCTGTTAAGACCCATGGCAACTTTTATACGATCATCCAAAACAATCAAGTTCCAACTGGCAAAGCAAGAAGGTACTAGAATAAGAGAAGGTCAAAGGAAGCATTTCAAAAATTCCTTGAAGGTTTCTCTCAAGAAATGCAACATTGATGTCAATCCTTGGGAGACCCTTGCTCAGAAGAAAACTAATTGAACGAAGCTCCTGTATGAAGGAAGACAATTCTTCAAGAACATCTGTTGGCAAGCGGATGGACGGAAAATGAACATGAGAAAGGAATGCCATCGATTTCAAGGTAAGAGACCAATTCCATTTCCCATTAGTGGGAGAACCAGCTCTGGGATTGGGTTTATCAGGACCACAAAACTCATGGTCAGTGACGTGGAATTTTTTAGGTGGTCAATCATATTTGTTAGTGAATGATTGAGTGTAACGATGACTGTAGGCATCAGGCCCTTCAGCTCAAACCAGTTCAAGCTGACCATGGTGCCCACTCAGCTAATTCCAATTTCCCCCATTTCGCCCATATCTCTTTAAACCCTTCCCATCCATGCACCTATCCAAATGACTTCAGATGTTGCTACTGTACCTGCCTCAACCACTTTCTCTGGCAGCCCATCCATATATGCACCATTCTGGGTGAAGATCTTGCCCCTCAGGTCCTTCTTAAATCTATCCCCTCTCACTTTAAGCCTATGCCCTCTAGTTTTCAATTCCACATCTCCAGACAAAAAAAGCTATGCTTTCAAAGAACAAAGAAAATTACAGCACAGGAACAGGCCCTTCGGCCCTCCAAGCCTGCGCCGATCCAGATTTTCTATCTAAAGCTGTCACCTATTTTCCAAGGATCTGTATCCCTCTGCTCCCTGCCCATTCATGTATCTGTCCAGATACATCTTAAATGACGCTATTGTGCCTGCCTCTACCACCTCCGCTGGCAACGCATTCCAGGCACCCACCACCCTCTGCGTAAAGAACTTTCCACGCATATCTCCCTTAAACTTTTCCCCTCTCACCTTGAAATCGTGACCCCTAGTAAATGTGTCCCCCACTCTGGGGAAAAAGCTTCTTGCTATCCACCCTGTTTATACCACTCATGATTTTGTAGACCTCAATCAGGTCCCTCCTCAACCTCCGTCTTTCTAATGTAAATAATCCTAATCTACTCAACCTCCCTTCATAGCTAGTGCCCTCCATACCAGGCAACATCCTGATGAACCTCCTCTGCACCCTCTCCAAAGCATCCACATCCTTTTGGTAATGTGGCGACCAGAACTGTACGCAATATTCCAAATGTGGTCGAACCAAAGTCCTATACAACTGTAACATGACCTGCCAACTCTTGTACTCAATACCCCGTCCGATGAATGAAAGCATGCCGTATGCCTTCTTGACCACTCTATTGACCTGCGTTGCCACCTTCAGGGTACAATGGACCTGAACACCCAGATCTCGCTGTGTATCAATTTTCCCAGAGCTTTTCCATTTACCATATAGTTCGCTCTTCAATTGGATCTTCCAAAATGCATCACCTCGCATTTGCCTGGATTGAACTCCAAATGCTATTTCTCCGCCCAACTCTCCAATCTATCTATATTCTGCTGCATTCTCTGACAGTCTCCTTCACTATCTGCTACTCCACCAATCTTAGTGTCATCTGCAAACTTGCTAATCAGACCATCTATACCTTCCTCCAGATCATTTATGTATATCACAAACAACAGTGGTCCCAACACAGATCCCTCTGGAACACCACTGGTCACAGTTCTCCATTTTGAGAAACTCCCTTCCACTACAACTCTGTCTCCTGTTGCCCAGCCAGTTCTCTGTCCATCCAGCTAGTACACCCTGGACCCCATGCGACTTCACTTTCTCCATCAGCCTACCATGGGGAACCTTATCAAACGCCTTACTAAAGTCCATGCATATGACATCCACAGCCCTTCCCTCATGTATCGACACTGTCACTTCCTCAAAGAATTCTATCAAGTTGGTAAGACACGACCTTCCCTGCACAAAACCTGTCACTAATAAGCCCATTTTCTTCCAATTGTAAATAGATCTTATCCCTCAGTATCTTCTCCAGCAGCCTCCCCACCACTGACGTCAGGCTCACTGTTCTATAATTACCTGGATTATCCGTGCTACCCTTCTTAAAGGGGACACCATTAGCAATTCTCCAGTCCTCCGGGTCCTCACCTGTGCTCACGGATGCTGCAAAGATATCTGTTAAGGCCCCAGCTATTTCCTCTCTCGCTTCCCTCAGTAACCTGGGATAATCCCATCCGGACCTGGGGACTTGTCCACTCTAATGTCTTTTAGAATACTCAACACCTCCCCCTTCCTTATGCCGACTTGACCTAGAGTAATCAAACATCTATCCTGAACCGCAACATCCGTCATGCCCCTCTCCTCAGTGAATACCGACGCAAAGTACTCATTAAGAATCTCACTCATTTTCTCTGACTCCTCGCATAACTTCCCTCCTTTGTCCTTGAGTAGGCCAACCCTTTCTCTAGTTACCCTCTTGCTCCTTATGTACGAATAAAAGGCTTTGGGATTTTCCTTAACCCTGTTTGCTAAAGATATTTCATGACCCATTTTAGCCCTCTTAATTCCTCCTTTCAGATTGGTCCTTCTTTCCCGATATTCTTCCAAAGCTTCGTCTGTTTTCAGTCGCCTAGACCTTATGTATGCTTCCTTTTTCCACTTTGCTAGTCTCACAATTTCACCTGTCATCCATGGTTTCCCAATCTTGCCCTTTCTATCCCTCATTTTCACAGGGACATGTCTGTCTTGCACTCTAATCAACTTCTCTTTAAAAGCCTCCCACATATCAAACGTGGATTTACCCTCAAACAGCTGCTCCCAATCCACATTCCCCAGCTCCTGCCAAATTTTGCTATAGTCGGCCTTCCCCCAATTCAGCACTCTTCCTTTAGGCCCACTCGTCTTTGTCCGTGAGTATTCCAAAACTTACGGAATTGTGATCGCTGTTCCCAAAGTAATCCCCTACTGAAGCTTCAACCACCTGGCCGCGCTCATTCCCCAATACCAGGTCCAGTATGGCCCCTTCTCGAGTTGGACTATTTACATACTGCTCTAGAAAATCCTCCTGATGCTCCTTACAAATTCTCCTCCATCTAAACCCCCAACACTAAGTGAATCCCAGTCAACGTTGGGAAAGTTAAAATCTCCCATCACCACCACCCTGTTGCTCCTACATCTTTCCATAATCTGTCTACATATTTGTACCTCTATCTCACGCTCGCTGTTGGGAGGCCTGTAGTACTGCCCCAACATTGTTACCGCACCCTTCCTATTTGAGCTCTGCCCATATTGCCTCACTGCTCGAGTCCTCCATAGTGCCCTCCTTCAACACAGCTGTAATATCCTCTTTAACCCGTAATGCAACTCCTCCAACCCTTTTACCTCCCCCTCTATCCTGCCTGAAGCATCTATATCCTCGGGTATTTCGTTGCCAATCTTGCCCTTCCCTCAACCAAGTCCCAGTAATAGCAATAACATCATACTCCCAGGTACTAATCCAAGCCCTAAGTTCATCTGCTTTACCTACTACACTTCTCGCATTAAAACAAATGCACCTCAGACCACCTGTCTCTTTGTGTTCATCATCTGCTCTCTGCCTACTCTTCCCCTTATTCACACTAACTTCATTATCTCATTCCTTACAGGCTTTAGTCGTTTGTCACAAACCGAGCTTGGGCGCTCCACAAAGCAGTCTCCAAGCCTCCTTACTGTCCACTAACCTCCTCATTTGGTTCCCATCCCCCTGCCACATCAGTTTAAACCTTCCCCAGCAGCGTTAGCAAAAGCAGCCCCTAGGAGATTGGTTCTAGTCCTGCCCAGGTGTAGACCATCCGATTTGTAATAGTCCCACCTCCCCCAGAACCAGTCCCAATGTCCCAAAAATCTGATTCCCTCCCTCCTGCAACATCTCTGAAGCCACTCATTTATCCTGCCTATTCTTTCATTTCTACTCGGACTAGCTTTCATCCTAACTATGCACTTCATTCGATGTTCCAAGGAATAAAGTCTGATCCTGCCAACCTCTCCCTATAACTCAGGCCTCCTGGAATTGGCGACAACCTCAGATCTTCTCTGCACACTTTCCAGTCCTCGTTTTTCAAGGACCGCCATTTCCCCTCCACAATGGTCAAAAATGCCCTCGACCGCATCTCTCATGTTTCCCGCACCTCAGCCCTCATATTCCGGGGAGGGGGTAACAGCAAAGACAGAATTCCCCTCATCCTCACATATCACCCCATCAACCTCGGGATTCAACGTATCATCCTCCGCCACCTGCAATCTGACCCCACTGAAGAAGGGCATTTTTCCCTCCCCACCCTTATCTGCCTTCCAGAGGGACCGCTCTCTCCGTGACTCCCTTGTCCGCTCCACACTCCCCACTAGCCCCACCACCTGTCACTTTTCCCTGTAACCGCAGGAAGTGCTATACCTGCCCCTATATCTCCCACCTCACCTCCATCCCAGGCCCCAAGAAAACCTTCCACATTAGACAGATGTTCACCTGCACATCTGCTAATGTGGTATATTGTATCCCCTGTTCCCGATGTGGCCTCCTCTATATCGGGGAAACCAAGCGGAGGCTTGGAGACCGCTTTGTGGAGCGCCTACGCTCGGTTCGTGACAAACGACTACACTTCCCAGTCGCAAACCACTTTAACTCCCCATCCCACTCCTTGGACAACATGTCCATCCAGGGCCTCCTCCAGTGCCACAACGATGCCACGCGAAGGCTGGAGGAACAGCACCTCATATTCCACTTGGGAACCCTGCAGCCCAACGGTCTCAATGTGGACTTCACAAGCTTGAAAATCTCCCCTCCCCCGACCTCCTCCCAAGGCCAGCCCATCTCATTCCCACCTCCTTGACCTGTCCGTCTTTTCTCCCACCTATCCGCTCCTCCCACTTCACTGACCAACCCCCATCCCAACTCCCTACCTACACTCACCTTTACTGGCCTCATCCCCACCTCCTTGACCTGTCCATCTTCTCTCCACCTATCTGCTCCTCTATCCATCTTCCATCATCGCCTCCCCCTCTCTCTATTTATTTCAGAGTCCCCTTCCCCTCCCCCATTTCTGAAGAAGGGCCCAGACCCGAAATGTCAGCTTTCCTGCTCCTCTGATGCTGTCTGGCCTGCTGTGTTCATCCAGCTCTACACACCTTGTTATTCTAATTTAACTGTGTCTTTCCTTTTACAGGGTGACCAAAACAATACTCCAAGTGCGGCCTCACCAACGATTTATACAACTGTAACATAACAACTCCTATACTCAATGCCCTGACCGATGAAGGCCAGCACGTGACATGCCTTCTTCACCACCCTTTTCACCTGTGATGCCGCTCTCAACGAACTACATACTTGTACTTCTAGCTCCCTATGCTCCACAACATTTCTCAGGACCTTACCATTTGCTGTGTAAGTCTCACCTTGGTTTGACTTTTCAAAATGCAACACCTCACACTTATTAATATTGAATTGCACTTGCCAGTCCTCAGCCCACTTCTTCATCTTACCAAGATCCCTTGGTAATTTTTTGATAGCTTTCCTTGCTTTCAATGATACCTCCTAATCTTTTATCATCCACAAACTTAATGGTGCCTTGTACATTCACATCCACATCATTTATGTAAATCACAAATCACAAAGGTCCCAGCAGGGACCCCTGTGGACCCCTACTCCCAGGCCTCCAGTCCAAGAAACAACCTTCAACCATCACCCACTGCTTCCTACCATCGAGCCCTATTTTGAATCCAGTTAGCTAGTTCTCCCTGGATCCCATGCGACCTAACCTTCACGACTAGCCTGCCATGTGAGACCCTGTCAAAGGCCTTATTAAAGTCCAGAAAGACAACATCCAATGCCGTACCCTCATCTAGCCTGTTAGTTATCTCTTTGAAAACCTCTAAAAAAGGTTTGTCAGCCATGACTTCCTGTACACAAATCCATGCTGACTATCCGTAACCAGATCTTGACTATCCAAATCTCGAATGATCCTGTTCCTTAGTTACCTCTTCAATAACTTGCCTACCACTGATGTGAGGCTCACTGGCCTGTAGCTCCCTGGCTTGTCTTTGCTACCTTTCTTAAACAACAGAACAACATCTGCCACCCTCCAGTCTTCCGAAACTTCACCAGCGGCTGAAGATGAAGCGAAAATCTCTGCAAGACCTCTGCAATTTCTTCCCTAGCCTCCCACACGTCCGAGGATGGACTTGATCAGGCATAGGAGATTTATCAACCTTAATGTGCTCTAAGGCTGCAAACAACTCCTCTCTGGTAATATGTATGCGGTCCAAAACATCCCCACTTGTTTCCCTTATTTCCTTAGCATCCATGATTGTTTCCTCACTGAGAAGAAACATTCATTAAAAATCCCCCATCTTCCGTGGCTCCACACATAGATGGCTATGTGTGGATCTTTAAGGGGACCTATTCTCTCCCTAGCCACCCTTTTACTCTTAATATAGCTATAGAACCTCTTGGGATTATCTTTAACATTATCTGCCAGATCCATCTCATACCCTCTTTTCTGCTCTTCTGTTTTCCCTCTTAAGTGTGCTCTGACACTTTTTATAGTCATCTAGGGATTCACTTGAACCGATAGGTAAACCCAATGTATACCTTCCTTTTTTTTCCTGACGAGAACCTCAACGTCCCTCGTCAACCTGGGATCCCTAATCCTGCCAGTTTTTCCTTCACCCTACCAGAGACATACTGTCCCTGGGCTCTTGACATCACACTTTTAAAAGCCTCTCATTTGCCAGTCGTTCTTTTTCCTTGAAACAGACTCACCCGATTGACCTCTGCTAGATCCTGTCTATTGGCCCAAAAATTGGCCCTGCTTTGGTTCAGCACCTTAACCTGTGGACCTATCCTATCTTTTTCAACAACTATATTAAAACAAAGTGTTACGGTCACCAGAGCCAAAGTGCTCTCTGCCTGACCTTGTATCCTAAGAGGAGGTCCAGTGTTGCACCTTCCCAAGTTGTGCCCTACGCATATTGATTTAGGAAACTTTCTTGGACACATCTGACAAATTCCACTGCGTCCAAGACTTTCACACCCTCGGTAGCCCAGTCAATACAGGGGAAATTAAAATCTCCAATCAATACTACTCTATTATTCCTTCAGGTATCTGCAATCTCTCCACACATCTGCTCCTCGAGTACCCGCTGGCTATTTGGTGGTCTATAATACAGTCCAACTGAGGGACCATCCCTTTGTTTCTACATTCTAACCACATGGCCTCATTTGATGACCCCTTAAGAATATCCTCTCTAAACACTGTTGTTATTTCCTCCCTTATCAAAAGGGCAACTCCCCCTCCTCACTTACTTGTACTTCTGTCACGCCTGTAGCTTCTGTATCCTGGAACATTGAGCAGCCAGTCCTGCCTTTCTCTCAGCCATGTTTCTGTTATGGTTATAATATCCCAGGCCCCAGAGCCAATTCATGCTCTGAGCTCATCTTCCTTACCAGGTATGCCTTGTGCGTTGAAATAAATGCACTTTAAACCAGGAGTCTTTTCCCTCCCTTTTCTCTGCCCCTGGCTATCCTGAATAGTAAACTTGCTCTCGTTGGATAATGTATTTTTCCCTGACTTCTCGATAGCCCCACTCTTATTCAGAGTCCCAACCCCCGCCAAACTAGTTTAAACCCTCCCGGGTAACACTAGCAAATCTCCCCACAAGGATATTGGAACACCTCCAGTTCAAGTGCAACATGTCCCTCTTGTTGAGGTCACCTCTACCCCAGAAGAGATTCCAATGATCCAAGAACTGAAAACTCTGCCCTCTACATTTGCTCCTCTGGCCTATCTTTCTATTTCTATCCTTACTGGCGCATGGCACTAGGAGTAATTGGGAGATCACTACCCTTAAGGTCCTGCTTTTTTAACTTCTCACCTAACTCTCTATGCTCATTTTACAGGAAACCCCAACCCTTTGTCTACCTATGTCATTTGTACCAATGTGCACAATGACCTCTGGCTGTTCACCCTCCCCCTTCAGAATCATAGAATCCCTACAGTGTAGAAACAGGCCCTTTGGCCCAACAAGTCCACATTGAGCCTCAAAGCATCCCACCCAGATCCACCCCGCTATAACCCACCTATTCTACACATCTCTGAACACTACGGGCAATTTAGCATGGCCAATCGACCTAACCTGCACACCTTTGCACTGTGGGAGGAAACCGGAGTACCTGGAGGAAACCCACGGGGAGAATGTGCAAACTCCACAGTCATCCGAGGATGGAATCGAACCCACGTCCCTGGTGGTGTGAGGCTGCAGTGCTAACCGCTGAGCCACCTTGCCGCCCACTGCAACCGCTCAGAGACATCCTTGACCCTGGCACCCAGGAAGCAACACACCATCCTGGAGTCTCTCCTGCAGCTACAGAATCTCCTGTCTGTCTCCCACATAATTGAGTCTCCCATCAGTATCGCTCTGTCTGACTGCATTTTTTCCCTCTGACCCTCAGAGCCAGTCACAGTGACCTGGTTGCTGCTGCTAGCTCTTGAAAGGTCATCATTGCCTAACAATATCCAAAGCGGTATAACTGTTATTGAGGGGAATGGCCACAGGGGAACACTGCACTATCTGCCTGGCCTCCTTGGCTTTTCTGGTGGTCACCCAGCTAGCTGCAACTTGCACCTTTGGAATGACCACTTCACAAGAGCTCTTATCAATGATGTTCCCTGCACCCGGGATGATCCTGATTGCATCCAGCTCCAGCTCCCAAACGCGGTCTGTCAGGACCTGCAGCTGGGTGCACTTCTCACAGGTGTAGCTACCCAGAATACAGGAAGTCTCCTTGATCTCCCAAATCCTGCAAGAGGAGCATATGACTACCCTAACTGCCATCCCTACTGCCTTCAGTCTAGACAGAAAGAAAGTACCCCTTGCTCAGTCTCCTCACGCCGAAACCTCTCGAGCAAAGGCCTCAGCACTTCCACTGTAACACTCTCTTAATGGCTGCTCCCTTGTACGTCTTTACCTTGCCAGTTGTCCTCCTCAGAGTTTTTCTTTTTGGGTCAGAGGAGGGGGAACAGTGGGAAACACCAATGCAGTGTTTCAGGTTTAACCATATCCTGACACCGAGTTGTCTCTGACCTGCTGTACAGTCGTGATGACTGTGGCAATGTCTCCCAGAAATCCACTGTGATGACTCTCAGCCATCCTCTGATTTGCTTTTGCAATATCCTGTCTATGCTAAATATCTTTGCATACTTCCATTTCGCATTTTGACTTTGCAGGGTTGGTTCTTAAGAGGATTTTGCGAGTCATATGACTCATTTCCTCACCAACAGTCTCAAATTAAACTAGACCAAGAGATCAGATATTTGGATGCTTCACCCATTTAGCACCATAAATCTAAATGTTGCATGCAGAAACCCAGTAGGTTTAACGGAATAACGCATTATTTATAAATAATACATTTGCAAGTAGCCAGCAAGTAACATAGAACATTTGGACATGGCATTGTGGCATATTGAAACAACATCAGGTGAAGGATTATTTCCGCAACAATATCCTTGAAGTTGATTAAAATAACATTTTCAGGATCAACTCCTTACCAAATAAACACACATATTCATCAAAGTCAAACATTTTCACCAACAATTAACGGTTTGAATGAAGAAAATGTTATACCCACCTAGCCAGCATGAGCTGCAACTTGAAACCTTTTCCTAGTTGACTACACCAGGCAACATGATTCACCATAGCCGGATGAGATAGTTTATGCAGACATTGCCAGGTTCCAGCAATAAAACTCCACAGTTTCACAATGCTTTCTTTGGCACAAGTCATGAGCATCATCCCTAAAGGGTCCCATTTCATACACGTGATGCTTTCCTAGTTTAAGGGTTAGAGTAGGGCAACAGAATACCAGGATTAGATTCTTTTACTTCTAAGCATTGCAAAATTTCTATTATTTTCAGAAATAAACTTGTCAACCAGTTTGTTCACTTTAAAAGTTATCTTGCTATCTTTGTCATGGATTGTTTTGCAATATACTTTTGTAACAAGAAAGATTAACAAATACTCACATAACACTAATGACCTAACAGTTCTCCAGTCATCAGAAGAACAAAGTTACCCACATTTGTTAAGAATTAAACCAAATGAAACCTGAGCAAAATTGCAAGAACATAAGGGTTTGCAAAGTCTGAGTGCAATTTTTGGAGAGAAAACAAATAAAATAATGTAACAAAGGCGCAGGGAATCTTGTAACTAGCGTGAAGTTGAAAAGCTCACTTCTCTAACTTTGGGGTGCACAGTTTTTGGTAAATATTTGCAATAAGATGATAATTGAGTGGCAAAGAGAGTTTCAGAGGTGAACACAAAAATCAACCGAATCAAGAAATATACACAATGTGCAGGAAAGAGGAGAGAGTCAGAGTTTTACAGCAAGGAAAGAAGCCCTTGGGCTCCTCACGGCTGCACTGTTCATCAACTCCAGAGATTAAGGTGGGTGTCCTTGTTAATTGGTGGAGCATACATGGACATGCTGGAAAAGAGCAGTGATAGAGTTATAGAGGAACAGTTAAATAAAGTAATACTGTCAAATATTTTAGAACTAAAACAAGGATATTCAAATTACATTCTGAATACATTTATATGATATACATGCATCAAAGACACTGCCGGTACTGCTTGTCAACCATCAAAATGAATGGTGAACCAAACTGTAGGCTTTTCTTTCAGATCAATCTGTCCATATACAGTGCAGAGAACATGGGTAGGTGATGGTCTAGTGGTATTATCGCTAGACTATTAATCCAGCAACCCAGCCAATGTTCTGGGGACCTGGGTTCAAATCCCACCACTGCAGCTGGTGGACTTTGAATTCAAGAATTTAAAAAAATGTCTGGAATCCACTGATCACCATTCTGATTATCGTAAAAACCCATCTGGTTCACTAATGTCCTGCAGGGAAGGAAATCTGCCACCTTGTTCCTGGCACGCCCTCCTGCTCTCTCCATTGAACCACGGGTGAACCCCTGGCTTGATAGTAATGGTTGAGTGGGGGATATTCCGGACCATGAGGTTACAGATTGTGCTGGAGTACAGTTCTGCTGCTGTAGATGGCCAACGCCACCTCATGGATGCCCAGTCTTGAGTTGCTAGATCTGTGCGAAGTCTGTCCCGTTTAGCACGGGAATAGTGCCACATAACATGATGGAGGTTATTCTCAATGTGACGGCGGGACTTCATCTCCACAAGGAGCAGGTGAGACTTAAACCCAGGTCTCCTTCTGCAGTGGTAGGTGCACTACCACTTTACCACAACAATCCTTATCACAGGCCTTGTACCATTCCCTCATCCACCATGCTGACATATTTCTGGTGTGCTATGGAATCACAAACTAAAACTCAGACCGAGGAACAGCCAGGCACTTTTTTGCTAAGGGTAAGAGAAAAATGCTATTCATTGATTGATTTCAGGATGTCCTCATTTTGCAGCATTTAGATGGTTCACTTGATAAGCTATCTAGGTTTCACACAGCTCCATTATTGTTAATAATGATGTTTCTGGTCCTTGTAAAATTATGTCCCTTATCGTGACATATCGCTGGTAATCCAGTACCAACAGCAAGGGCTGTGGTAATATAAAGGTCATTTTGCTCATAGATCCACTCTTCCCTTGCTCCTAATCCACACACCATTTGAAGGTTCTCACTTCAAATAAACGTAAACTTCTTTGCCTTCTTCCTGTTAAAAAAGAATATAATTTTCTTGTCCACAATCCTCATCCTGCCTACTTCTCAATATAACTACTAATATTACAGTCAATTTTCATTGAACTTCATCCACTATGAATACAACTATGACAGCTTTAAAACCCTTAACTTATCCAACACTTTCAATAGTTGCCCCATTTTTCATCATTGTATTAATCTCCAGAAAAAGAAACTGCAAGATCATTACTGTCACCTCGTTATTCCGTTATCAAAATCTATCAGCTCAGACACACACAACCTGCAGCTATTTTGCACTTTGAGTCACCACAAAGCATGACTGATCACAGTGAATAAAGGGCAGAGATTGGAGGGGGATGCAGGAAGTCTGTTCAGCTCAGCTCTTGATTTACCACAGAGCAGCTGGAGCTCCAGATGGACTCACTGGACAGCACGAGGCTGAGAATCTCATGAATAGCATATTTAGTGAATAGGTAACACCACAAGTAAGGGCCACACAGACAGAAATGCATTGGGTGACCAGCATGAAAATTATTAAGCATAGCCAGTGTAGGAGTTCCCTGTGGCTTCATGGCAAACCCGTGATATAAAGAATAGGTGGTGGGTGAGGAAAGCACTGGAGCCCACTGAATGGCCAACAATGGTGATGTGCAGGGTTTCTTCTGTGCTGTAAAGATCCCCTTAGGGGTCAAATACCCAAGACTCTACCCCACTGTTGGCCAAGGATGGAGTAACTCTTATCAAAGAAGCCATCAAATAATGCTGAGTGAAGCGTTTTAGAGACCTCCTCAGCCAGGGCTCTGTTGTCGATCTGAGTGTCCTTAACCACATCCCACAGTGTGCAACATACCACAAGCTTGGCAACACACCAGCTCTGCACGAAATATATAAGGCCGTCTACCAGTTTACGAACAACAAGGCTGCTGAAACAGAGTTCCCCTGCTGAGGCACTGAAGTGGAGGCGGCAAGGAGCTCCTGCTGCAGCTACATGTCCTTGTCTGCTTTATCTGGAAAGTGGACAGCATCCCAGGAGAGCTCCAAGATGCCACAGTCACGAACATTTCTAGGATGGTGTGCTGTCTCCCTGATGCCAGGGTCAAAGGCTCCTCTGAGCGGCCACAGGACATTTTGAAAGGTGACGTTGAGCAGCTAGGGGTTTCGATTCACGTTGGTATTAACAACATTGGAAGAAAGAGACGAGGTCCCGAAAAGGGAATTTATGGAGTCAGGTGCAAAGTTGAAAAGCAGGAGCTCTAGGGTTGTAATCACAGGATTATTCCTGGTGCCACACACTAGTTAGGCCGGACAGAGGAGGGTAATACAGCTGAATATACAGCTAAAGAGCTGGTGGGGGAGGGAGGGCTTCAGAAATTTGGATCATTGGGATCTCTTCTGGGGCAGATGGGACTTGTACAAGGAGGGCAGGTATGCCTAAACTGGAGGGGCACCAATATCCTCGCAGGGAGGTTTGCTCATGGCCCACTTGAGAGGGAAATAGAGCAGCATATGGAGTGATTGAGGAGAAGGTCAATGTTAAGTCAACTAAGTCTAATAGGGAGAACAGGCAGGACCAAGTTAATGAACATGGCGGGACCGGCAGTCTGAAGTGTATTTATTTTAGCACAAGGTATATAACAGGTAAGGCAGATGAGCTCAGAGCGCGAATTAGTACATGGGATTACAGAAACTTGGTTGGGAGAAGGGCACGACTGGCAGCTCAACATTCCAGGTTTAGATGTTTCAGGCAAGATAGTGTTAAATTTGGGGAAGGCTAATAACAGTATTAGGCACAACCTGGAGAAATTCAATTGGGGGCAGTTGTTTGATGACGAAATCGACATATGACATATGAGAGTCTTTTAAAGGCCAGTGGATCAGCATTCAGGACTAGCATGTTTCTGTAAGGATGACAGATAAGGATGGTGAGATTCAGGAGCCTTAGGTGCCAAGAGAAATTGAAAGGTTAGTCAGTCAAAAAACAGGGAGCAAATCTAAGGTTCAGGAAACTGACATGAATCAAGGCCCTCGAGGAGTATAAGGAAAGCAGAAAAGAATTTAAATAACAAAGGCTAGAAGGGACCATGAAATGTCCTTGGCCAGTAGGACTAAGGAGAATCCCAAGACATTTTATACATTAGGGGCAACAGCGTAGCTAGGGAAAGGATAGGTCCACTCGAGGACAAAGGAGGGAATTTATACATAATGCCAGAGGAAGTGGGTGAAGCCCTTAATGAGTGCTTTGCATCTGTATTCACCACAAAGGATATGGGATGATGGTAAGATTGGGCTCATGTTGACATTATGAAGTAGGTAATGCTGGGTGCCTCAAAAAAGGTGCAAGCTGATGGGGAAATGGGATTAGTTTAGAATGGCATCATGTTAGGCAGAGACATGATGGGCTGAAGGGTCTATTCCTGTGCTGTACTCTTTGAGCTAGGGGCAGGGGATAAAGAAATGCAGCAATTTAGAATTATAACTTAGCCTCAGAATTCCTGCTGATTTTAACCTACCTTGTATGCATCAATCATAACAACTGTTCCCTTCTCCAGAGGCTCTTTCGTGCCAATCAGTATTTTTCCATCTGCATATCCCACTGCAAATGGCTTATCTTCAGTATACCAAGCAATGGCTGTTACTGCAACTAAAGGCAGCAAACAAAAATTGTAAATACAGGACTCTCATAGAGGTGATCATTGTAAGATATTTTACAACAGCACTTTGACAGGCAAATGGAAATCCTAAAAACTGCAAAAATAAACAAAGAGGAAAAGGTTTAACAGAAAATGCTGGGAATTTCAGAGGGTTAGGCAGCATCCGTGGAGAGACAGCAAGCTGACGTTTTGAGTCTCGATGACTCATCAGCTCTGTAATTTCCAACATTTATTGTTTTCAGTTCAGATTCCAGCAGCATGGTGGCACAGTGGCTTGCACTGCTGCCTCACAGTGCCAGGTCCCTGGGTTTGATTCCACCCTCAGGTGACTGACTGTGTGGCGTTTGCATGTTTTCCCCGTGTCTGCGTGGGTTTCCTTCAGGTGCTCTGGTTTCCTCCCTCAGTCCAAAGATTGGCCGTTAAGGTGAATTGCCCATAATGTCCAGGGATGCATAGGTTAGGTGGATTAGCCTTGGCAAATGCAGGAATAGGGTATGGAGTGGGTCTGGGTAGAATACTCTTCAGAGGGTCACTGTCGAAAGGCCTGCTTCCACACTGCAGGGATTCTGTGATGACCTGCAGTAATTTGCTCCTAGAAAAAGGTTTAAGTAATTCATTATAGAAAACCAGCATATTTTTAAAAGCTGTAATTGGTGACTTAGATCTTTAATATTGTTTAAAGATGTCCCACTTCCAAATGGTAAGAAAAACAAGATGATATTAATCCTTTCAACTCTAACATCTGTATTAGGTGATCATCTCCAGTCATGCTGGCTTATAGCATCTTTTCTAGGCTACACCCTCAATTGTGGTCTCAATTAAAGACCAGATAGAGATTCTTGAACATTGCAAGAACACAGACATTTGGAACTTACATTCATCACATATGACATACATCAGCTTGTTATAAATTCACACCACGTAAGTGGACAAAGCAGGGAAAAAAAAATGTTCGTATAAATGCATTCTTTCCTGGCTGCAACAATAAACGGTTTTGTCAAAATGTTCATGAAGTTTATTTGTGATTTAGACAGAGCACAATTCCAAAATTTGCAAATGTCAAAACTAGAACTGCCTGAATTAGATGCAATGAGCTATAAAGAGAGGCTAGAAAAACTCAGGTAATTTTCTCCAGAGCGGCAGAGGCTGAGGAGAGACTTGATAGAAGTCTATAAAATTATGAGATGCATAGATAGGGTTGATGGTCAGAATCTTTTTCCCCCCCAGAGTTGAAATGTCTAATACTAGGGGGTATGCATGTCAGGTCAAAGGGGCCAAGTTCAAAGGAAATGTGAGGGGGCAAGCTCTTACACAAAGAGTGATAGGAGTGTGGAATGTGCTGCCAGGGATGGTGTTGGAGGCAGGTGCAATAGGGATATTTAAGGACTTTTAGATAAGCAAATGAATAAATATGCAAGAAACGGAGCGATATAGACCAAGGCCAGGCAGAAATGATTAGTTTAATTTGGCATCAGGTTCAGCCCAACATCGTGGGCTGAAGGGCCTGTTCCTGTGCTGTACTGTTCGATGTTCTAGAAATATAGTGAAATTGAGAATATGGGTCAGGGCTTCTCTAGACAAAGTGGCTGAGATTTAACAGAATTTACAAGCAAAAGATCAAAGGTTCATGTATTTTGTTGAAACAGTACACAATTTGTAGACAGCCAATGTGGCATTTTATAAATTCTTACTTTGCAAATAAAGCCAGTCTGACTCCAAGTTAATACACAGCCAGATTCTAAACAAGGCCTCACACCTAAAATACATTGTCTGACCCGAGATGTCACCTCTGGCATACTGCTAAAACCTTTAGTTATCTCGGGGCAGTGACTTGAAAGAAATTCTGGGACTTGCATATTAATCCTTTCTAACTGATTAAAACTTTAATAGCCATCTTAGGTTTGTTCAATACATTTGCATTAGTTCTATGACCCTTTGATCTTTTGCTTATAAATTCTGTGTCTGATGCCAACTCTCTCACTGACGCCTGAAGAGGAAGTGAGACTCCGAAAGCTTGTGTCTTCAAATAAACCTGTTGGGAGTACAACCTGGTTTGTGCGCTTTTTGACGTTGTCCACCCCAGTCCAACACCGGCATCTCCACATCATGGTTAACATTCAGGGTTGATATTTAGCAGAAGCTAAGGCTTAATTGATCAAACTGAAACTGTTTCTGGCCCAGGAGAGTTAAGAAGAACACTGTGCTTGAACACAATGAAATCATATGAAATTTTCTTTCCTAGTTTGAAACATTTTTTGGTCCAATGTATAAGAAATTTTCCATGCAATCAAAGTCAATTTCAAGACATTATAATGTTCAAAAATATTCCATTGGGGACTGTCAATTACAAAACGGAGGATATGATCAGAGTGATGGAATGATCTGGAGGAGGATCAGCATCTCGTAACAGATAATGGCTATAAATGGTAATGGCTAATTAAGGCATAATTTACCATCTTTTCTGTAGCAGTGCTCAAGTTCAAGACGGTGCATGGTAGATGAATCCACTACCTCAATGAGTCCAAGAGATCCATCCATTCGTCCTACAAGAAGAACTTCTAAAGTGTCACCAGCCCAGCTTGCAATTGGACCTTCTTCAGGCCAGGCAAGAGCAGAAACCCAATGTGGCTGTATGTCTAAAAGCCCCTTGCCTCCTATAAAGACAAAAATAAATCACTTCAGGGAAACTTTCTGAACTTGTGTTTCTAACAATCAGCACATGTTGGAAATTTATATACAGGCTGCCACAATTCATTTTAAAGGGAACAATGAGATCATGAGAGGATATTTATTACAGACTTCCAACTAGTGGAGAGGAATTAGGAGAAAGCATTTGTAGGCAGATTACGGAAATTTGCAGGACAAGTAGGATTAATGACAGTTGGTGATTTCAATTACTCCAGGGTAGACTAGGAAAAAGGTAGAGTATGGGGCATGAAAGAGGACAAATTTCTACAACATGTGCAGGAGAACTTTCCAGAACAGTACAATTCCAGTCCTGCCAGGGAAGTACTATACTGGGTCTGGTTCCACGAATTGAGGCAGGGCAAGTGAAGAGCATCAGGGTGGGACAGCATTTGGGAACTAATGATTATAATATAATAATGTTCAATATTAAGTTGGAAAAGGATAAAAATCAGTCAATGATTAAGATTGCAGACTGGAAAAGGGCAGGTTTTAGGGGTCTAAAGGTTGAACTGATGCAGGCATTTTGGTGGATAAAGGAGTGGATGAAAAATGGCAGAATTTCAGAGCAAAGATTAATACGGTGCAAGATAGGTACATAACCACGAGAAATAAATAGCGTCCAAAGCTAGAATATCCTGGATGACTAAGCATATTGATGAAATAATTTGGAAGAAAAGGAGGTATATGATGCATACGATAATCAGTGTTCCATAGAAATCAGGAAAGCACCTCAAATGAAAAAGCGAGATGAAGGCTGGAATAAGGAAGGCTAAGAGGACACATGCAGTCATAGAGTAATACAGCATGCAAACAGGCCCTTCGGCCCAAAGTGGTCTATGCTGATCATGGTGCCCACTCAGCTAGTTCCATTTGCCCACAATGAGGAAAGGATGGCAGGCTACGCTAAAACAAATAGCAAAATGTACTTCAAAAATATTAATAGTAAAATATTAATGAAGTACAGAGTGGGTCTCATAAGGGGTAAGTAGCTCACTGAAGCAAAGGATATGGCAGAGATACTAAATAAGTACTTTACTTCTGTCTTTACCAAATTAGAAAATGGTGACAATGGCCCAGTTGAAAATGTGGGTGTTCAGCAACTGAGCAGGATAAAGAAAGATAAAGAGGTATTAAAAAAGGCTGGAAGCACTCCAGGTGAAGATGTCGCCAGGTCCAGATGGCATGTATTCTAGATTGCTAAATGAGGTAAAGGAACAAATTGTGAAGCCAATGACAGAAATTTTCCAGGCCTCCCTGAACAAATGCTATGCCATTGTTTATAAATGGGGTAATGGATAACCCAGGGAACTTCTGAGCTGTCAGCTTGACTTCAATAGTAGGAAAACTGATGGAGACCATAATTTGAGTTAAGGTAAACAGACACAATTAAACAAGTTAATATTTGGACTTCCAGAAAGTACTTGAACAGTGTGACATGCAGTTTGGCTAGCACATTAAAATATTTGGGATTGATGGGTCCTTGGCAGTGTGGATCAGAAGTTGGCTAAAATATAGGCAACAAAAGGGTAGGTATAGATGGCACTTTTCAGATCAGAGATGAGTTGAAAGTGGTGTTCCCCAGTGATCGATGCTGGGACCCTTCCTGTTTCTTTATATAAATGATTTAGAAATGTGAAAACTCTAAATTTGTAGATGATACTAAGCTAGGAAGAATAGGGAATTGTGAGGATAATGCTGAGTGACTTCAGAAGGACATTGACAAGTTGGCCAAACAGGTAGCACACCTGGCAGATGAACTTCGTTACACAGAAATGTGAGGTAATGCATTTTCATAGAAGAAACACACAACACAGGCACAGTTATACAACTTTGAGGGGAGTATGGATGCAAAGGGATCTGGGGGCTTATGTGCCTAATTCTCTGAAGGTGGCCAGGCAAGTTGAAACAGTTGTTCAGAAGCTTTATAGGATCCTTGGATTTATAAATAGAGGCACAGAGTTTAAAAGCAAAGAAATGATGTTGCAATGCTACAAATCATTGGTCAGACTACATTTGGAGCAGTGTTCAGTTCTGAGTAACTTATTTAAGGAAGGATGTTAAAGCCCCAGAGTACAAAGGAGATTTATGAGAATGATACCAGGAATGAGAGTTTAGATAGAAGGAAAGATTAGATAAGGAGGATGAGGGTATTCTCCTTGCAGAAGATTAAGAGGTGACCTCATTACGGTGTTGAAAATTATGAACACTTTTGACAAGGCAAAGAAGGATATTCAGTTTCCACTAGTTGCTATGTCAGTAACTAGGGGTCACACAATTTGAAGACTATCAGCAAGAGAGCGAGAGCTAAGATGAGAAGAAACTTCTTTACTCATTTGTTTGGATTTGGAATATGCTGCCTGGGAGAGAGGTGGAGGTAGACTCCATCTAAACTTTCAAGAGAGTTGGATATAAATTTGAAAGTGATAAATTTACAGGGTAATGGAGATAGGGCTGGTGAATGGGCCGAGCTGGATAGCTTCTTTGGGAGCCAGTATAGACATCATGGGTTGCAGCTCTTCTTCCGTACTTAAATTCTGTGACTGATCTGACCATGTTCTCAACTTGATTTTACTGCCTGACACCTTGTATATCAGTCCAAGGAAATGGGTAGGCCACTCAGGACTGAGATGAAGAAAACATTTTTCATCTGGAGAATGGTAAGCCTGTGAAATACACTGCCACAAAGTGTTTGAGACCATAACATTAAGTGTTTTCGAGAAGGAGTTAGATATAGTTCTTACAGCTAAAAGGATTAAATGGTATGGGGAGAAAGTGGGAACAGGGTACTGAGTCAGATGATCAGCCATCATATTGAAAGGCAGACCAGACTTGAAGGGCAAAAATGCCTACCCCGCTTCCGATTTCTATGTTCTATGTTAACTTAGCCTTGAATATATTCAATGACCCAGTCTCCATTGTTCTCTGGATGGTGAATCCAAAGATTAACAACTCTCTAAGAAGGAAATTCCTTTTCATCCCTTATTTAAGCATCTCCAGTTGCAGATTCCCCTCGATCATGTCACGCTTCCTAAAATAATACATTTAGAATATTTTACAATACAATCCAATGTGTAATTTGCCTTAACTGCTAATTTTCATCATTCATGTGTGAGGACACCCAGATGCCTCTGTATTGCAACAGCCATCTGATATTGTGATGTTCTATGCTCCATGGCATATTTTCACATTCTATATTCCATTTGGCAAATTATTTCCGGTCAACATTTCTTGTCCCTTTGATCCATCTCACAACTTGCTTTTCTGCCTTTCTTTGCATCTTTAAATCTGGCACAACAGGTCCCTTCATCCAAGTTAATAATATAGATTGTAAAAAATTGAGAATTCCGTTTTTCCGGTTGTGCCCTACCTTTTGCCAACCTGAAAGATCCTTTTATCCCAACTGCCCTTTTCAAATTAGTTAACCAACTTTCTATCCATGCCAATATGTTATTCACAATACTGTCAAATCTGGTTTTGTGCGGCAACCTTTGATATGGCACTTTGTCAAATACGGTTTTAAATCCAACTGCACGACATCTACTAGTTCTCCTCTATCTACTCTGCTGGCTAGATCCTCAAGGACTCAAACGTGTGCCATAATTTCCTTAATGTGCTGCCACAAATGCCTCAAGAATGAATTCCAGAACTTTCCCAATAACACCATTTTGCTAACTCACATATAGTTTCCTGCACTCTGACACATCATTTCTTGAATAGAGGTGTTACATTTGTGCCTTTCAGATCTACTGGGACTTTTCCAAAATGTAGGAAGTTTTGGAAGTATAAACCAATAGTGTTGCACCTACTTCTTTTAAAGGTGCTAGGATGTCATTATGTTCAGGGAACTTCCTACCCTTTAATACCATTAGCGAACAAACATTTCATGGTGGCAAAACAAAATCAAATGGATATCTGTGCTGTACCATTTTACTTTCACATTATTTTACATTCTAATCAAGATCGGGAAAGATATGAATTGCGCTTTAAGAAATACAAAAATATCAAGAGCCATACCAGTGACTTGCCAGATGTTCACCACTTTTTCTAGTGCTGCTGCAATATATTTGCCACTAATACTCCAACAAATGAGACACAAATTTGGTTCACAAGGAGAGCCCAGACTGCCCAGGTCTTCAGAAATAATTTCTCTATTGAAAATGAAAATGCAATGCAATTTTGAACATTAGCTGTGAAAACTTAATGTACCACATATGTTAACTTAAAATAATCCTTAATTTTCAAAAAAGGAGCTACTCACGTTTTGTTGAAGACACATGTTTGTTGTAAGATGTAATGATTTTTAGTGACACTCCACACTCTAACAGTCCCATCGTTGCCACTTGTTGCTAGGAGACCTTTTTTATTGCACCATTGACATGTGATCACCTTTAAAGAAGTTTAAGAAAAACTATTCTGGAAATGTGTTTACATTAAAGCAATTAGAACACTTACACTATGCTTGTAACTATGTGGATAACAACCCCCCATCAGAAGCAACAATGTATTGAGTAGCATCATAACTTTAATAAACCATCATCTATACCAAGACATACTACCTCCCCAAAGGTAGCTGATTAAAAGGGAAGTCTGACAACAGAGGGGGTTCGCTGGAGAATACCACATGCATGAGCATCTGCTGAGTAATCAGCTCAAGGAACATCAAATACAGGTGTGGAAATTCAGCTTGGAGAAAGTGCATCGGCTGACAGGAAGACAGCAGAGACCAGAACTCCATTTTTTGCAGCAGTAGCAGTAGGAGCGGTAAGAGCGAGCACCAGGGGGCTGCCAGGAGGTAAGTTTCCCAGTTAAAAACTTACCTCGTGCAATCAGCGGCCTCCATTTTTTGCGGGAGCAGTGAGAGCGAGGACCTGGGGGCAGCTGGGAAGCTAAGTCCTTCATTTTGGCAGCACAGCTGAGTGGGAGCGGTCGAATTGTGCTCTCGGAAGGTGAGTGAACTGACATATTTGGGCAGTGGCTAAACCCGAGATACTACACATGTAGTGTCTCCCACCCACCCTCCTCCTCTGACCCAAAAAAAAGACTCTGGTGTGTTGATAAGGTAAGTGTTTTCATTTTTTTTTTCTCGTGTGCTGCTAAGTAGAGTGATTTGGCACAAACTTTTTTCATTTATCCAGTTGTTGATATTATAGCAGCACTAAGTTAAGCTTAAGAGTAAAAATGGCAGGAGATCCCAGACCTGTGTTATGCTCCTCTTGCTCAATGTGGGAGCTCAGGGACGCGGCTGATGTCCCGGACTCCTACACGTGCAAGAGGTGTGTCCAGCTGCAGCTCTTGTTAGACCGCATGACGGCTCTGGAGCTGCGGATGGACTCACTTTGGAGCATCCGCGATGCTGAGGAAGTCATGGATAGCACGTTCAGCAAATTGGTCACACCGCAGATTAGGATTGCTGAGGGAGAAAGGGAATGGGTGACCAAAAGGAAGAAAGAAAAAAGCAGGAAGGCAGTAGTAGCCAGGTTCATGGCACTGTGGCTACCTCTGCTGTACAGAAGGGCGGGAAAAAAAGTGGAAGGGCTATAGTCATAGGGGACTCGATTGCAAGGGGAGTAGATAGGCGGTTCTGTGGTTGAAAACGAGACTCCCGAATAGTATGTTGCCTCCCAGGTGCATGGATCAGGGATGTCTCAGATCGACTGCACGACATTCTGAAGGGGGAGGGTGAATAGCCAGCTGTCGTGGTGCACATAGGCACCAATGATATAGGTAATAAACGGGATGAGGTCCTACAAGCAGAATTTAGGGAGTTAGGAGCCAAGTTAAAAGGTAGGACCTCAGAGGTAGTAATCTCAGGATTGCTACCAGTGCCACGTGCTAGTCAGAGTAGAAATGAAAGAATAGGCAGGATAAATGAGTGGCTTAAGAGATGGTGCAGGAGGGAGGGATTCAGATTTCTGGGACATTGGGACTGGTTCTGGGGGAGGTGGGACTATTACAAATCAGACAGTCTACACCTGGGCAGGATTGGAACCAATGTCCTAGGGGCTGATTTTGCTAATGCTGTTGGGGAGGGTTTAAACTGATGTGGCAGGGGAATGGGAACCAAATGAGGTGGTTAGTGGACAGTAAGGAGGTAGTAACTAAAGTCTGTAAGGAACTAGGTAATGAAGTCAGTGTGACTAAGGGGAAGAGTAGGCAGAGAGCAGATGATGAACGCAAAAAGGGACAGGTGGTCTGAGGTGCATTTGTTTTAATGCAAGAAGTGTAGTAGGTAAGGCAGATGAACTTAGGGCTTGGATTAGTAACTGGGAGTATGATGTTATTGCTGTTACTAAGACTTGGTTGAGGGAAGGGCAAGACTGGCAACTAAATATCCCTGGATATAGATGCTTCAGGCAGGATAGAGAGGGAGGTAAAAGGGTTGGAGGAGTTGCATTACTGGTCAAAGAGGATATTACAGCTGTGTTAAAGGAGGGCACTATGGAGGTCTCGAGCAGTGAGGCAATACGGGCAGAGCTCAGAAACAGGAAGGGTGCAGTAACAATACTGGGGCTGTACTACAGGCCTCCCAACAGCGAGCGTAAGATAGAGGTACAAATATGTAGACAGATTATGGAAAGATGTAGCAGCAACAGGGTGGTGGTGATGGGAGATTTTAATTTTCCCAACATTGACTGGGATTCACTTACCGTTGGGGGTTTAGATGGAGCAGAATTTGTAAGGAGCATCCAGGAAGGTTTTCCAGAGCAGTATGTAAGTAGTCCAACTCGGGAAGGTGCCATACTGGACCTGGTGTTGGGGAATGAGCGCGGCCAGGTGGTTGAAGCTTCAGTAGGGTATTACTTTGGGAATAGTGATCACGATTCCGTAAGGTTTAGAATACTCATGGAAAAAGACGAGTGTGTTCCTAAAGGAAGAGTGCTGAATTGGGGGAAGGCCAACTATAGTAAAATTCGGCAGCAGCTGGGGAACATGGATTGGGAGCAGCTATTTGAGGGTAAATCCACATTTGATATGTGGGAGGCTTTTAAAGAGAGGTTGATTAGAGTGCAAGACAGACATGTCCCTGTGAAAATGAGGGATAGAAAGGGCAAGATTGGGGAACCATGGATGACAGGTGAAATTGTGAGACTAGCAAAGTGGAAAAAGGAAGCATACATAAGGTCTAGGCGACTGAAAACAGACGAAGCTATGAAGAGAGGTTGGGTTGATTAGGATTATTTACATGAAAAAGACGGAGGTTGAGGGGGGACCTGATTGAGGTCTACAAAATCAAGCGAGGTATAAACAGGGTGGATAGCAAGAAGCTTTTTCTCAGAGTGGGGGACTCAATTACTAGGGATCACGATTTCAAGGTGAGAGGGGAAAAGTTTAAGGGAGATATGCGTGGAAAGTTCTTTACGCAGATGGTGGTGGGTGCCTGGAACGCATTGCCAGCGGAGGTGGTAGAGGCGGGCACGATAGCGTCATTTAAGATGTATCTAGACAGATACGTGAATGGGCAGGGGGCAGAGGGATACAGATCCTTGGAAAATAGGCGACGGGTTTAGATAGAGGATCTGGATCGGCGCAGGCTTGGAGGGTCGAAGGGACTGTTCCTGTGCTGTAATTTTCTTTGTTTTTTGTTCAGAAGGAAAAGAAATGTATTCAGCAACTTTACTCTATATTCCACAATCTTGGTCTAGTGTTCAGTCAATGTTATCCTAGAATGCATTACCTACAATATCTGTGGTTAAGTTAATAGCACTCCCATCTCTAAGTTGGGGTTTGGTCCCACTCTAGGGAATCAGAGTCACACAGTTTGGAAACGGACCTTTGGTCCAACTTGCCTGCATTAACCAGGCATCCCAATGTGACCGTGTTCCATTTGCCAGCATTTGGCCCATATCCCTCGCAACCCTTCAGATTCATAGACCCATCTGGATGCCTTCTAAATGTTGCAATTTTACCTGCCTCCACCACTTCCCCTGGAAGCTCATTCCATACATGCACCACCTTCTGCATGAAAAAGTTACCCCTCAGGTCCTTTTAAAATGTTTCCACTCTCACCTCAAAACTGTGTCCTCCAGTTTTGGACTCCTTCACCGCAGGAAAAAGACCTTGGCAATTTACCCTATCCACGACCCCCATGATTTTATAAACTTCTGTAAGGTCACCACTCAGCCTCCGATACTCTAGAACTGTACGCCTGCTATATTCACACAGATCATTTATATAAATGGCCAAAAGCAGTGGACCCAACAGTGATCTTGTGGCACACTGGCTTTCCCGTACAGCCTTTCTTAAACAATACCACCACATTAGGCAACCTCTAGTTTTTCAGTATCTCACCCATGGCTGTCCATGATACAAATATCTCAGCAAGGGGCCCAGCAATCTCTTTCCTAGATTCCCACAAAGTTCTGGGAAATACCTGATCAGGTCTCAGGGATTTATCTACCTTTATGGATTTGAAGACCTCCAGCACCTCCTCTTCTGTAATAAGAACTCTTTTCAAGGCATCAGTATTATTTCTCCAAGTTCCCCTCCACAGTAAATACTGATGCAAAATATTTGTTTAGTATCTCACCCATCTCTTGCGGCTCCATAGGTGGATCTTTAAAGGGCTGTGATGATGCTGCAGCTTTAGAGGATATTTGTTGGAATAATAGAAGCAGCTGGTCAAGCTCTCACAGAGCCAGGACTTTTAGTTCGCTTTCAGCAGTTGCTTTTGGGGTCTTGAACAAGTGAAAGCTATTTTTCCCTCTCTTGGTTCCGACTAAAAGCTGGTGATTCTCTGCCTGCTACAGGAGTTGCCTGTGAATTTGTCTTTTCCAATGGGTGGGTTTATGGGATGTTATGATATTTGAATAGTACTAGTCAAATAATCTGTTATTCGGTTAAGTTTTCCAACAGGGTTAAGTTATTCCAAGTTCTGCTTTCTTGTGTTGTATTTTGACAATAGTGTTTGAATAAATTGTTTTGCTTAACATGGAGTAGTTCGACCTATTGAATTGCACCTGGAACACATGACCTCACATTTATCTTTAAAATAAGAAAAAGTTGGCGTCTAGGCTACCTTCTTTATAAATCTTATCTGGTCCATAACAGGGCCTTATCCTCTCCCTAATTACTCTTTTGCCTGTACTTAGAGTAAAGGAGAATCCAAAGAGATTCTCTATTTGCCAAATCCATCTTGTGTCCCCTTTTTGCCCTCCTAATTCCCCTCCTAAGTATACTCTGAATGCCCTTAGACTCATGTAGGAATTCACTCAATTGCAGCTGTCTTTACCTGTCATATGCCTCTTCCTTTTTCTTGACCAGAGCCTCAATTTCTCTAGTCATACCAGCCTTGCCCCTCACACTCATACTGTCTCTGGACTCTTGTTATCTCATTTTAAAAAGCCTCGCACTTTCCAAACATGTGAATAGCCTCCTCCAGTCAACTTTTGAAAGTTCCTACCTAATACCATCAAAATTGGCCTTACCCCAATTTAGAACTTTAACTTTTGATCCATTTTATCCTTTTCTATAACTATTTTAAAACTAATATAATTATGATCACTTGCCCCAAAGTGCTCCCCCACTGACACCTCAGTCATCTGTCCTGCCTTATTTCCCAACAGAAGGTCAAGTATTGCTCCTTCTCTAGTAGGTACATCCACATATTGAATAACAAAGTTTTCTTACACATACTTAATAAATTCCTCTCCATCCAAGCCCTTAACACTACGACAGGCCCAATCTATGTTTGGAAAGTAAAAATCCCTGACCATTACAACCCTATTGTTCTTACAGATACCTGAGAGCTGCTGACATATTTGCTTTTGACTATCATAGAATCCCTACAGTATGTAAACAGGCCCTTTGGCTCAACAAGTCCACACTGACCCTCAGACATGCCAAC
>NC_063367.1:363082-388804 GCF_021869965.1 Rhincodon typus | reverse complement strand
CAGCATCATAGGAGCCTCTCTGCTCCTATGATGCTGCTTGGCCTGCTGTGTTCATCCAGCCCTGCACCTAATTTATCAGTCTTACCTTATTCTCTCCCAAGTTTATCTGCCTTGATCAACTGACTTGCTCCCCTCAGCTACTGTACCTGCCTCAGCCTTTGGTTCCCATCATCTCTCCCTTACTAGTTTCAAACCTCCCAAGTAGCACGAGCAAATCTCCCTGCAAGGATATTGGTCCCCTTCTAAGTCAGGTGGAACCCATCCCTCTTACACAGGTCATTTCTACCCCAAAGTGATCCCAATGGTCCAAAAAAGTGAATCCTTGACGCCTACACCAGCTCCTCAGCCACACATTCATCTGCTTTATCCTGCTATTCCTACTCTCACTAGCACATTACACTGGTTGTAGTCCAGATATAACACCCTTGAGGACCTGCTTTTCTAACCTCCTGCCGAGGTTCCTACATTCTGTCTGCAGAACCTCATTCCTTTCCCTTCCAGTGTCGTCAGTACCAATGTGCACAACGATCTCCTGCTGGTCATTCTCTCCTTTCAGAATATTTTGCACCGACTCCAAGAATTCCTGGAATCTGGCAGCAGGGAGACAACACACCTTGCTGATGGCCACAAAAATGTGTCTGTCTGTGCCCCAGACTATTACAACTGATCGCTTGGAACCTAACATACCCCTTATTACAGTAGAACTAATCACGATACCAGAAACCTGGCTCCACACTTCCGTCAGAGGGCATCCCCTGCCCCTACTGTATTCAAAACGGCATACCTGTTTGAAATGGGGATAGCCACAGGAGACTCCTGCACTACGTGGCTATGTCTCCTACCATTAGAGCGGTCAACCATCTACCTGCATCTGTAGTGTCTCCACCTTCCTAAACCTATAATCCATCACACCCACTTTTTCTTGTAAACTCCTCATTGCCTCTAACTGCTGCTCCAATCGATCAATACTGTCCGATTGTGTCTGCTTGTGAATCCTGTCTCCAGAAACACTAAAATTCTCCCTGATTGCTCACCTCTGAAGGGAAGAGCTCATCACCCTACTAAAAGCCATTTCTGTCCCTTTACCAATCTACAGAGCCAGAAATTACCTAAAAACAAACACAATACACCTTGCTCAAAAACGCACCATTATCCCAGCCTTACTGCTCAAAAACACAGTTCTCAAATAACAATCTCCAAACCTTAATACTAAAAGTCAATTAAGAGACAAATCACAGTATAAACATAACAAAAAATAAGGCCTTACCTTACTCACTATTACAGATTTACAAAAAACACAAGATTAAGAGGTTTTATACAAGTCTTAAAATCAAATACTTAGCTGAATATGCTCCAAAACCAAAGGTCTTCCTCTTTTCCTGTAGATTCAGGCAGTAATATTTTTTCAAATCACTAATACCTCTGCAGCTGTACCTGAAGCTGGATATTAGACCTCCCACTTCAGGCACAAAATTGCACTGCTTGTTTGCTATTTCAGTGAAATACAATATTCACAGCCCTTGTGCAATTTCTGTCTGACAGCTGTGAAACTACACTTGTTAGGTGATGCTTAAAAAGCTGATCTCCGAGCCTGATGCAATTCCTCAGTCTTTGACCTTGCCACATGGTCACTCATCTGAAATGCTCTCTCCTTCCTCCCTTTTAAAGTAGTTTTGTTTTTGATTTTTTATAGTAAAAAGTTCCAAAAATTTTGCAAAACTTAAAAAACAAAACAGCAAGTGTTGTCCCAAGGAAGCAAGTAAGTCAGATCAGCACTGAAAAAAATCTCAAAACCAAGAGCAGCTCCGAACGCCACGATCCTCTCCCAACTAGCATTTCTTCTTCTGATCTAGGTTAACACCCCCGTACTGAAGGAGCTGCAGTTGAAGATTCTGTCTAATGAATGCATATTAAACTAAGGCGCTAGCTACCTACTCACGTGACATTAAAGATCCTAAGGCATAATTTTGAAGAGCAGTTCTTCCTGGCATCCTGGCCAACATTTCTCTTTCAGTTAACAAAACAGAAAGCGGATTTTCAGGTCGCTATCATATTGCCGTTTGAGAGAATCTGCAGTGAGCAAATTAGCTTCAGTGTTTTCCACATTAAAGCCAGGTACCCAGAAACCACTTGGCAAAATAATCACTTCTCCCTTCAAGGCTGACTGCAGTTGGTGATGATGATTAATGCCAAGATCTTTCCTGACATTCACCAAACCAAGACCACAGCAACTCACTTCCATGCAATTCATGATCTAAGCAAATAACTTCAGTATGGTATTGATACTAGGACTAGAGGGCATTGCCTCAAAATAAAGGGAAGCAGATGTAGGACTGAGGTCAGGAGGAACTTCTTCACCCAAAGGGTTGTGAATCTGTGGAATTCCCTGCTCAGTGAAGCAGTTGAAGCTACCCTGCTGAATGTTTTTAAGGCAAAGCTAGATAAATTTTTGAACAGTAAAGGAATTAAGGGTTATGGTGAGTGGGCGGATAAGTGGGGCTAAGTCTCAACAAGATCAGCCATGATCTTATTAAATGGCGGGGCAGGCTCGAGGGGCCAGATGGCCTACTCCTGCTCCTATTTCTTATGTTCTTATGAACATCAAATATTTATAGTCTGAGATCTTCAATTCTAGCTTATTTAAGCTAACATGGTTGAAATATTTTGCAAAAAATTCCTCTCGGTTGAGACTTAGAGTATGAAAATGTATTTCTTACCCTATTCTGGTGTGCTTCAAGCTTGGTGAATGGACATTTCCGTAGGTCCCCAGACATATCAGCATAAGTCTGTGGTTTGCTCTGGTTGTCACGATCATGTGCTGCAAGAGTCCGAACAAGCTGCTGAGCAGCCCATTGTCTGTGCTGGGAAGACAGCCTAGATGATAGGCAGCAAGCTGCTAAGGCATTAGCCAGCTCCAGAGGGCCTACAGCAGAAGGATCATAGGAAGGATGGGCATACAAATGGGCAATAAAACCTGCTTAAACAAAACAATGAGACAATCCCCAGTGAATGATGGCCAAGAAAACAAAGCAATGGTATTGCACTCACCTTGCTAAAAGCTCATAATTGATCAATTAAGTTATGCAATAAATTGTTGTTACAAAAAAACTTACTAAAATCAAGGTAATTTTTACTTTCAAATCTTCAAATCAGCAATAAAAAGCAAAATACTTGTCAATTAAAACAGATCAATTAGAAGTGAAGTTTTGATCCACTGTTCATTGTCTCAGTATGTAGACAAACTGCATAATAGAAGAAAACGACTTTGGAAAAGTCATTATGGGCAAAAATACCATGCAAGTATTTTAGCCTAAAGTCAATAATTTTATGTGGCTTCTCATCATAATCAGAAGGGTTCACGTGGCAACTTTCACATGACTGCACATACCTCTTTTTTCCGTCTCTGTCTTGTCATAATTTGGTCTCAGTTTGGCTCCCTTGTCAGCAAGTAATGCTACCAATGCTTGGGTTACAACAAAGTTTGGAGATGTCACAAGTTTATTTTCCTCAGCAATACCTCTAAGGAAACTGGGTAGAAATTTCCTCTGGATGGGATCATCTATGGTAGTGAGATTCATACCTGTTGCTGCTGAGATCAAGTTCTGAGAAGGCAAGCAAAGATGGTACAATAATGGACAATAATTTGACGTACAATAATGGACAAATCCCTTTCTTTTCCAGATGATGTTATGCCCATCGTATGAAAAAAATGACCCAAAATAAGACTAAATAAAAAATACTTTTTCTCAAAAGTTTACACAATAAACCAAAAGTTAAGTTGAAGAGCAAGTTTGAAACATTAGTATAGTTATCCACATTTAAATTACATTCTAGTACTGTGGATTTTGTTTTAGCATGGCTTGTAAATGAGGGAATGTACCAGAATAACATGGACCCCTATTTCATTTAGCACAGTTACTGGCAAGAAGTGGACTGCAATTGCACACATTGTCTGTTTTACTGTTAAACACTCCCTGCTGCATCACGTACTGGCTCTGCCAACACACTTGTGCCTCCTCCTGTTTGCTGCTTCCACTTTCCCTCACCCTCATGCTCCACTCAGATTGTAATGTCCTGAAGTTCTTTCATCAATATATCACAACATTAGTTATACAGTTTGCAGACGTTTTACCTGTGTACAGAGTTGAACAAGTAGCTTTGCAGCACTTGGGCTATTAGAAGCTAAACAGCCCACTGCAGTGCTCAGGTAGGCAAGGCAGGAAATCGGTTTGTTAACTTTGCTATGAACTCCACGAGGACGATCTGAAGTGCTGGTTGCACCCGGACTCGGAGAAAGACCTGCTCTACTGGCTGCAGCCAGACACATCAACCGAACCAAGGTCTTGATATCAGTCAATCCCAAAGACTCCAGACCTGCTGCCAGACTGCAACTAGAACCACTAGAAGTAACAAAAGGTTAGGAGTTAGATACTAGTAACATTCCTTGACAAAGAAAAAGTTCTCAAAACCTATCACAGTATTCCATAAACAATACAATTCTTCACTCAAAACTTCTCATCATAAAAACAATTGTTCCTGATTAAGGGACGATTACGTGATTAAAGTAATGCAAGTGTTAGGTTTTATGACAGCAAAACGGTTCTTGGCAGATTTAGTTCTGAGCAAAATAAAGTAGAAAAATGAAACATGAATTCTGTTTGATAAGAATTTATTACTGGTTTTTACAACTGAAGAATACAAATTCTATTATCACCTTTTGCATAAGGGTGAAGCACACGTCTTCAGCGTTTTCTGTTACATACTATGTGATTCGCTAAAGAAAACGCAGGTGTCATTTGAAAAATAATTTGGACACAGTGCAAATGAAAAGGAAAATGGTTTCTGTTGCAACACAACAATAAGGAAATGCAACTGTTTTGCAAAAAACTGCAAAATAAAATTCAATCTCAATATAGTTGAAATTTCATGATTTAGCCACATGCTATAGTAAGCAGAAATAAAAACAGAGGGTGGCAGAGAGACTGAAGAGCATGCTGGGACAAGATGGCTCAGCCACCACAATTGAACAGCGGATCACAGAAGAACCCGGTGTGAAAGGGCGGTAAAGATTGTATTGTAAATTAAGTAACCAGTTAATTAAAGATTGCTAACAAAACAGTTTGAGAGGGGCTGCAGTGTGGTGTAAGTGCTGCTGGCTGGTATAAGTGTGGGCTTAGGTGACCACCAGGCTTCAATGAGAAAGGTGGGCAAGGTAAAGGCAAGCTAAGATTCTTTTATCTTTCTTACTGTAAAAGGGGCAGAGATAGCAGTTATGGCAGTGGTATGCTCCTTTAGCCAGATGTGGGAGATCAGGGAGCAGTCTAGTGTCCCTGGCGACTACGTCTGCAAGAAACGTGACTGGCTGCAGCTCCTCACAGTGGTTTGGTTGAACACACTGAGGAGCTTACAGAGGCAGAGAGTGTGACAGACACTAGTTACGGGGAGGTGGTCACACCACAGGTTCAGTTAGGTAGATGGGTGACCGCTAGGAGAAGCAGGCATATAGTGCAGTCTCCTGTGGCTATTCCCCTCTCTAACAGGTATACGGTTTTGGAAATTGTTGCAGGGGAATAGCCTTTCTAGGGAGTATAACAGCAACTGCCAGACCTGTGGCACCACAACTGGTTCCGCTGTAGAACAAGGTCGGGCAAAGTCCAAGAGAGTGACAGTGGTATGACACTCCCTAGTTAGGGGTGCAGATAGGTTTTCTTGTGGCTGCATTTCAGACTCCAGGATGGGGTGTTGCCTCCCTGGTGCCAGGGTCAAGGACATCTCCAAACAGTGCCATGAAATTCTTAAGGGGGAGGGTAAGCAGCCACAGGTCATTATCCACATTGGCAACCAATGACACAGCGAGAAAAAGAGGGATGAAGTCATGCTGAGTGAGTACAGTGAGAGTTAGTAAAGAGGTTGAAAAGCAGGACCTCGAGATTACTAATCTCTGGGTTATTACCAGTACCACATGCTAGTGAGGCAAGGAATAACAAGATAGGATAGATGAATGCGTGGCTAAAGGAGTCGGTGCAGGGACAGGGTTTCAAGTTCATGGATCATTGGGAACTCTTCTGGGGCAGGGGTGAACTGTAAAAGAGGAAGGAGTAGCACTTCAACTGGAGGGGAACCAATATCCTCGCAGGGAGGTTCACGAGTGTTATTCAGGACAGTTTAAACTGGAGTGGTAGGGGCTGGGGACCAGAGCATCAGGTTAGCTCTGATGAGGGGTAAGGCAGATGTTAGGACCAGTAAGTCAGAAAGGAAAGATAGGCACAGACAGTTAAGTTAACACAATGGGACTGATAGGCTGAAGTGTGTTTATTTCAATACAAAAAGTATTATAGGTAATGCCGATGAGCTTAGAACCTGGACCTTACAACATGGGACTATAATGTTTTGGCCATTACAGAGACTCGGCAGAGGGAGGGACAGGACTGGCTGCTGCTCAGCATTCCAAGGCTTTGTTATTTTCGACAAGATAGAGAGGAAGGTAGAAGAGGTGGAGGAGTTGCTTGTCTATTCAGGGAGAATGCCATATCTGCACTCAGAGGGTATACTGGAGGGCCGATTCACTGAAGCAAATGGATACAGCTCAAAAATAATCACTCTGATTGGATTATACTATAAGCCCACCAACAGCCACTGAAACATTGACCAACAAAATATGTAGACAAACTATATAAAGGCGCAACAACAGGGTTGTCAGAGTGGGTGACTTTAAATTCCCCAGTATTGATTGGGACTTAGACGGGGCCGAATTTGTTAAGTGCATCCAAGAGGGTTTCTTGAAACACTATGTGGGTAGCCCAAATGGAGGATGGGCCATACTGAATCTTCTATTGGCTAGGTGACTGATCTTTCAGTGGGACAGTACTTTGGAAACAGTGATCACAACTCCTGAAGTTTTAAGATAGCTAAGAACTAGCATAAGTCAGGATCTTGCCTTACGGTACTATATTGAGGGAGGGCAAATTAAATCAGTACTTGGCAGGAACTAGGGAGTGTTAATTGGGGGAAACCGTTATCGGGCTAGTCCATATTTGTTCAAAGACCGACTGATCAGAGTTCAGGACCGGTATGTTCCAGTAAGAAGGAAGGACAAGGATGGCAGGGTATGGGATCCTCAGATAATGAGGGAGGTTGTCAATGCAGTCAAAATGGAAAAAGAGCTTATGTAAGGTTTAGGAAGCTAAAACTGGACAGGACCCATGCGGAATTTAAAGAAAAACAGGAGAAAAACTCAAGCCAGGAACGAGGAGAGCAAGAAGGGGCTATGAAAAGACCTTGATAAGAAGGGTCAAAGAGAATCCAGAGGTATGCTATACTTACGTTAAAAACAAGAGAAGAACTAGGAAGAAGGTAGGACCACTCAAGGATAAAGGTGGGAACCTGTGCTTGCAGGCAGCGGATGCAGGAAAGATCCTAAATGAGTACTTTGCATTGGTATTCACCAAGCAGGATACGGAGGATTGTGAGATTAATGCAGAGCATGCTAATCTGCTGAGGCATTTTAAGATCAAGAAAGAATTGGTGTTGGGTCTCTTGAAGAGCATTAAGATGGATAAGTCCCCAGAGCCCGAAGGTATCTACCCCAGGTTACTGAGAGAGGCAAGAGAGGAGATTGCTGGGGCCTTGACCAAGAACTTTGTATTCTCATTAGCCATTGGAGGGGTCCTGGAGGACTGGCGAGTAGCTGAAGTTGTTCCTCTGTTCAAGAAGGGAAATAGGGATAAACTAGGAGCCTATAGACCGGTGACTCACATCAGTGGTTGGGAAGCTATTGGTGGAAATTCTTACGGATAGGATTTACGCGCTTTTGGAAAAGCATGGCCCTAATTAGAGACAGTCAGCATAGGTTTGTGTGGGGCAGGTCACGGCTTACTAACTTGACTGAATTTCAAGGGCATGAGCAGGCCCTTTGGCTTAACAAGTCCACACTGATCCTCAGAGCATCCCGCCCAGACCCATCCCCCTCTAACCCACCTAATTTACACATCCCTGAACACGACAGGTGATTTAGCATGTCCAATCCACCTAGCCTGCACATCTTTGGACTGTGGGAGGAAACCAGAGCAAACTCATGCAGACACAAGGAGAACGTACAAACTCCACACAGATAGTTGCCTGAGGGTGGAATTGAACCCAGGTCCCTGGCGCTGTGAGGCAGCAGTGCTAACCACTGACCCACCGTGCCGCCCAAAATAAATGCTTCCAATGCCGTGTAATTGCCAACCTGCAATGTCTAAACAAATTTTAGAAAGGCTTTTGACAAGGTCCCTCAAGGTAGGCCATCCACAAGATTAAGATGCATGGAATCCATGATGACTTGGCCACTTGGATTCAGAATTGGCTTGCCCAGTGTGGAAGATGATAGTGCTGAAGAGTGTTTTACCAACTGCAGGTCCGTGATTAGTGGCATTCCGCATGGATCTGAACTCAGACCTTTGCTGTTTGTGATATATATAAATGACTTGGATGAAAACGTAGATGGGCGGGTTAGTAAGCTTGTAGACAATAAAAAGGTCAGTGGGGTTGTGGATCGTGTAGGATGTCAAAGGTTACAGCCGATTATAGATCAATTGCGTACATAGGCGGAGAAATGGCAGATAGAGTTAAATCGAGATAAGAGAGAGGTTCTGTGCTTTGGGAGATCAAATTTTAAGGAAAAATATACAGTCAATTGATGGACCCTGAACAGCATTGATGCAGAGAGGGATCTTGGGAGTCAAGTCCATAGGCCCCTGAAAGTGGCCACTCAAGTAGATAGGGTGGAGATGAAGGCGTATGGCATGCTTGCCTTTGTTGGTCAGGGAAATTGAGTAAAAGAGTCAGGATGTCATGTTGCAGCTTTATAAGACTTTGGTTAGGTTACACTTAGAGTATTGCATTCAGTTCTGGTCAGCACATTACAGGAAGGAAGTGGAGGCTATGGAGCGAGAGTGCAGAAGAGGTTTAGCAGGATGAAGCCTAGATTAGAGGGTATGAGCTAGGAAAGGCTAGAAGAAAATCAGGTTGGTTTTCTCTGGAGCAGCAGAGGCTGATGGGAGACTTGATGGAAGTTTATAAAATTATGAGATGCGTACATGGGGTTGAGGGTCAGAATCTTTGTCCCAGAGTTGAAATGTCTAACATGAGGGGCAATACATTTAAGGTGAGGGGGTCTAAGTTCGAAAGTGATGTGACTGGCAAGTTTTTCTTTTACAGAGTGTGGTAGAAATCTGCAACGCACTGCCAGGGCTGGTGGAGCAGATATAATAGGGGTGTTTAAGGGACTTTTAGATAAGCATATGAATGCGCAACTAATCAAGGGATACAGGCCAAGGGCAGGCAGAAGAGATTATTTAATTTGGAGTCATATTTGACACAACATCGTGGACCGAAGGGCCTGTTCCCATGCTATATTGTTTGATGTTACTCTCACTAGTATTTAATCCACCTTTATCTATGACAGAATGACTGCCTAGGATACTTTTTAGTTGTGTAGCATGTCTCAAGTTAAAAATTATGTTGATGCATTTTCAGAAGAATGAAATTGGGTAAGGGTTAAAGGAAAAACACCATTCAAAAGTTTCCTTTCACAGAAGTTTTCAAAAAGTTTAGAAGTGACATTCAAATGTAAACAGAATTTTCTAAAGCCTCAATGAAAGCAGACCAAAATTGAACAATTCCTTACAAATGGGAATTTACATGAAGGGAAAATTCTTAAACAGTACCAGACTAATCTCAGGGAGGTGGTTGCTGGGGGTAAAGTCACTGGACCAGTAATCCAGAGCTTCAGGTTCATGATTTGAAGACATGGGTTCAAATTCCGCCATACCAGATTTAAAAATTAAAGAATTAAAAAAAACGACAACCATATAACCACTGTCAATTGTTGTAAAAACCTATTTGGTTCACTGATGTCCTTAGGAAAGAAAATCTGCCATTCTTACCTTCTGGCCTACAGGTGGCTGCAGATCCACTGCAACTTGTTTGAATCTCAACTGCCTTCTATGCAATTAGGGAGGGATAATAAATGGTAGCTTAGAAACCCACATCTCATGAACAAAAAAAAAAATCACACTCATTGAACAATCATTTAATAAAAAATTAAAATCCTCCTACCTGACAGATAGCAGTGAAAGAGCTCTCATGACCATGGTCCTTGCTAGAAGGACCTGTGCTGCTGCAGTCACTCGCCTCAAGGCCATAACTCGGTCATGTGGATTGTGTAGGGCTGCTGCCTGTTCTCCAAGTGTCACTCTACCAGACGAACATTTATCTACCGATCCAAAGCAACCTTGACAAAGAACAAGCAAATTTCCTTGTTACTGCACAAGAAAAGGATCATGTGGCAAGTTGAGTTGGGGAGGATGAAAGAGCATCAGGCACAACACAACATGGGGCATGGTGAGAAGATAGCAGATGATAAACTAAACTATGACTACCTTGCTCTGTCCCTAATACCCTGCACCTTCCTTTGGTTAAATTATTTGTTGAGTCTTCTTTCAGAAGATGCAGCAACTGTTTCAGCTGTTCAAAACATTGCATGCTCTAAGATAAGGTCCCTTGTGCAAAATTAAAGCACATGGGATCATAAAATCCCTCGCATAGGAGGCGGCAATTTGGCCCATCAAGTCCACACAGACCCTCTGATCAGCATCCCACCCAGACGCATCCCTCTTGCCCAATCCCTGTCACCCTGCATTAACCCCCACAGCTAAACCACCTAGCCTGCATGCCCCTGGACACTATGGGCAATTTAGCATGGCCAATCCACCTGCACATCTTTGGACTGTGGGAGGAAACTGGAGCACCCGGAGGAAACCCATGCAGACTTGGGGAGAATGTGCAAACTCCACACAGACAAATGTCCAGGCGGGAATCGAACCCAGATCCCTGGTGCTGTGAGGCAGCAGCGCTAACCAGAGCCACCATGACAGGGGGCAAGATAACAAGGTGTGGAGCTGGAGGAACACAGCAGGCCAGGCAGCATCAGAGGAGCAGGAAAGCTGACATTTCAGGTCTGGACCCTTCTTCAGATTTTTCTTGTTATCTCAGACTCCAGCATCGGCAGTTCCTACTATATGATAGGGGGCAATATGCTAATAGGCTAGAAACAGTGTGGGAATAAAGGGGTCTTGCTCTGCAAGGCAGGCAAAGATTAATGAAATACTGCAAAGATTAGTGCTTGGGACCAGCTATTCACAATATATATTTCTGACAATGGATAATGGAACCAAATGCAACATTTCCAAGTTTGCTGATGACACAAAATTGCTTGGGACAGAGTTGTGAGCAGGATGCAAGACGACTTTAAGGTGTTTTAGACAAGTTGAGTGAGCGTGCAGATGCAGGACAATGTGGTCAAACAAAGTTATACAGTTCACTAAGAAAAACAGGGAGGAAGAGCAATATTTGGATTGCAATGCATTGGGAACTGTTTAAGTACAGAGGAATGAGTGCCCTTGTACATCAGTCATTGAAAGGAGACAGGCAGATAAAGTGATGGAAGACGTCATCAAAAGTGCTATCTAGCAGCACCTGCTTAGCAGTAACGTGCTCAGTGATGCCCAGTTTGGATTCTGTCAAGGCCGCTCAGCTCCTGATCTCATTATAGCCTTAGTTCAAACATGGACAAAATAGTTCAATTCCAGAGGTGAAGACAGAGTGACAGACCTTGACGACAAGGCTGCGTTCGACTAAGTGGTATCAAGAAACTTGAACAAAACCAGAATCAGTGGGAATCGGGGGCAAACTCTCTGCTGGTTGGAGTTATACCTGTCATATGTTTGTGGTTGTTGGTGGTCAGTCATCTCAGCTCCAGAACATTTCTGCAGGAGTTCTCAGGATAGTGTCCTAGCCCAAGCATCTTCAGCTGCTTTATTAATCACCTTCCCTCCATCATCGGGTCAGAAATGGGGATATTCGCCAATGGTTGCACAGTGTTCAGCATTATTCATGACACCTTTCCATAGAATTCCTACAGTGTGGAAACCATTCGGTCCAACAAGTCCACACTGACCCTCTGAAAAGCATCTCACCCAGACCCAACCCCCTTCTCTCTCCTTGAAACCCCATGTTTCTCATGTCTAACCCATCTAACCTACACATCCCTACTATGGGTAATTTAGCACGGCCAATCCACCTAACTTGAACACCTTTGGACTGAAAGAGGAAACTAGAGCACCTGGAGGAAATCCATGGGGAGAATATGCAAACTCCACACAGACAGTCACCCAAGGGTGGAATTGGACACAGATCCCTGTGCGCTGAGGCAAGTGCTAATCACTGAGCCACCATGTTGCCCTCAGATACTAAGTCAGCCCATGTTCAAATGCAACAGGATCCGGACAATATTCAGGCTTGGGCTAACAAGTGGTAAGCAACATTTAGAACATAGAACATTACAGCACAGTACAGGCCCTTCGGCCCTTGATGTTGCGCCAACCTGTGAAACCAATCTGAAGCCCATCTAACCTAAACTATTCCAGTATCATCCATATGTTTATCCAATGATGTGCAACACAAATGCTGAGCAATGACCATCTCCAATAAGAGACAATCTAATCATCGCCCCTTGACATTCAATGGTTCTACCATCACTAAATTCCCCACTATTAACATCCTTGGGGTTAGCACTGACCAGAAATTCAGTAGATCTCCCCACATAAACACAGTGACTACAAGAGCAGGTCAGAGCCTTGGAATACTGCAGCGAGTAACTCACCACCTGACTCACTAAAAGGTTGTCTACTATCTACAAGGTAGAAGTCAGGATTGCGATGGAATATTGCCCACTTGTCTGAAAAGGTGCAGTTCCAACAATGCGCAAGCTTGACACCATCCAGGACAAAGCAGCTGGTTTGACTGCACCGCATTCACAAATCCCCACTCCCTCCACCACAGATGCTCAGTAGCAGTAGTACGTATATTCTAGGAGATGCACTGCTGAACTTCACCCAAGATCCTTAGAAAGCACTTTCCAAACTCAGAAATACTTACATCCAGAAGGACAAGGGCAGCAGATACATAGGAACATTATCACCTGCAAGTTCCTCTCCAAGCTACTCACCATCCGGACTTGGAAATAAAATGCCATTAGGGTGTCACTGGGCCAAAATTCTGGAATTCCTTCCCTTAGGTCTTTGCAGGGCAATCGACAGCATATGGACTTCAGTGGTTCAAGAAGGCAGCTCGCCATCACATTCTCAAGGGCAACATGTTGGTTAATAAATGTTGGCCAGCCAGCAATGCCCACATACCACAAGTAAATAAAAAAGGTGCAGCAAGCAATTAGGAAGGCAAATAATATGGTCTTCAGTGCAAGGGAATGAGAGTTCAAAATTAGGGAGGTCTTCCTGCTGTCATACAGGGCATACTTTACATAGAAGGAGTGCAGCAGAGGTTCATTCGGCTGGTGCCAGCAAAGGCAGGATTGTCCTATGAAGTAAGATTGGTTTGTCTGGGTCTGTACGAGAGAGTCATACTGCACAGAAACAGAACCTTCAGTCCAACCAGTTCATGCTGACCATAATCTCAAATGAAATTAATTCCATCTGCTTGCGTTTTAGCCCATATCCCACCAAAACATTTATTAATCACGTATTTATCTAAAGGTCTTTTAAATGTTCTAACCATACCTGCATCCATCACTTCCACCGGACGTTCATTCCACACACAATCCACTTGCTGTGTAAAACAAATTGTCCCTCATGTCTTTTTTAAATCATTCTCCTCTCACCTTAAAATATGCCCCCGAGTCTTCAAATCCCCAACCTAAAGAAAAGACACTATTTATATCCCTCATGATTTTGTAAATCTCTGTAAGGTCACCCCTCAACCTCCTATGCTCCAGTCAAAGAAATCCCCGTCCTATCCAGCCTCTCCTTACAACTCAAACCGTCCATTCCCAGCATCTTGGTAAATCTCTTCAGAACCTTCTCCAGCTTGATCGCGTCCTTCCAAGAGCAGAGACACCAAAACTGGACACAGTACTCCAGAAGAGCCTCACCAACAAGAGTTTAGGAGTTTATTTATTTAGTTTATTCACTAGAGTTTAGAAGGATGAGACAGGATCTGATTGAAACGTACAAAATCCTAACAGGGCTGGACAGACTAACAACAGGGAGTATGTCTTCTCTGGCTGGGGAGTCTATAACCAGGGGACACAGTCTCGGGATAATGGGGAAGGCCATTTAGGACTGAGATAAGGAAAACCACTTTACTCAAAAAGGGTAGGAACTTGTGGAATTCTCGACCACAGAAATCACTGAATATATTCAAGAAAAAGAGATAAACATTTGTAGAATTTAAAGGCATCAAGGTGTATAGGCAGAAAATAGGAATATGACTTTAACATACAGGATCGGCCATAGTGAATGGTAGACTGGCTCAAAGGGGCAAAAAGCTGACAGTTGCTCCTAGATTGTGTAACTGCATTCTGTCTGTGCTCTAAAAAAATCTTTATTTAAAGACATTAATGCAACATGTCTCCACATTCTCACTGACGATTTTGAGCAACTGACACCCTAACTCAGGAAAGACAGGGAATAATGCTTACTGCTCAGATGAATATCCTACAAATTTTCTGCTGTAGTTAGTGCTATCTCAATTTCCTAATATTTCTCTTCTCTACTTTTCTACACATGGTATCATTTTGGCCCAGCAGACAATTGACAGTTTTTATCATTCTACAGATTTGCCATTTTCATACTTTGGGATCAATCTGTTCCTAGATTTCAAATATGAACAACTTAAATAATGATTTTTTTTTGTGACAAAAAGCAGGACAAATCTACTGCAATCAACTAATGGCCCAACTCTACTCTCAAAATTAAAACTGATCAAAGAGAGCTTGTCGACAGTGCTATCAAACAGCACTTCCTCTTGAAGAACAAAGAACAGTACAGCCCAGGAACAGGCCCTTTTGCCAACCAAGACTGCACCGACACATGATGCCTTTCTAAACAAAAATCCTTTTCTTCTCCATGGTCCATATCCCTCCATTTCCTGCCTAACCATAGGCAGGATGCCTCTTAAATGTTGCTATTCTATCTGCCTCCACCACCTCCTCTGGCTGTACATTCCAGGCATGTCCCATCCTGTGTGTAAAAAACTTGCCTTTCAAACTTTAAACTTACCCCCTTTTAACTTAAACCTATGTTCCCTAGTAACTGACATTTCTACCCTGGCAAAAGGACTCCGACTATCCATTCAATTCCATGCCTCTCAATTTTGTAAGCTTCTGTCAGATCGTGCCTCATCGTTTAACATTCAAGTGAAAACAAACCACGTTTGTCCAATTTCTCCTCACTGCTAATATCCTCCAAACCAGATAACATGCTGGTAAACTGTGCCTCCACATCCTTCTTGCAGTGTGGTGAGCAGAACTGTACAAAATACTCCAAATGTGGCCTTAACTTCTGCAACACGACATGCCAATTTTCACAACTTTGCCCCGACCAATAAAAGCAATCATACTACATGCCTTCCGGATCACCTTATGCACTTCTGTTGCCACTTTCAGGGAACTGTGGGTCTGTACACCTAGATCCCTCTGTATGTCGATGCAACTAAGGGCTCTGCCATTGACTGTATACTTCCCTCTGCCCAAGTCTCCAGCCTACCTATATCTTGCTGTATCCTCTGGCAATCCTCCTCATTATTCTCAGCTCCCCCAGTCTTTAAGTTGTCTGGAAATCAGGCCACCGATATTTTCCTGCAAATCATTTATTTAAATTACAAACAACAGAAATCCCAGCACTTCGTAACACCACTGGTCATGGATCTCCAGTCAGAAAAACACCCTTCCACCGCTACTTTGTCATCTAAGACAAAGCCAGTTCTGTATCCAGCTTACCAGCTCACTTTGGATCCCATGTGACTTCATCCTTTATATCATCTTGCTGTGAGGGATCTTGTCAAAGACCTTGCTAAAGTACATACTGACAACATCTCCTGCCCCGCCCTCACCAATCATCTTTGTCACTTCCTCAAAAAACTCGGAAGTTTGTAAGATACGATCTCCCCCGCACAAAGCCACGCTACCGATCACTCATAAGTCTATATTTTTCAAATGTAAATAAATCCTGAGAATCCTCTCCAATAATTCAACTACCACTGACGAAAGGCTCAGTGGCTTGTAATGTCCCAGTTTATCCCGGTTGTCCTTCTTAAATAAAAGGAACAATGTTGGCTATTCTCCAATCCTCTGGTACCTCTCCTGTGACTAAAGAGGATACAGAGATTTCGTACAAGGCCCAGTAATTTCCTCACCTGTCTCTCTAGCATTCTGGGATGCATCAGGTCCTGGGGACTTGCCTACCTTAATGCTTTTTAAAATACTCAAATTTTTTTTAAATGATGAAAAGTATACTGACCAATAGTCAAGTCTATTTGACTTTACTTAGATTAAAATATAGAAAACGGGAGCAACAGTAGGCTATTTGGTCCTTCAAGCCTGCTCCAACATTCAATATCTTCATGGCTGATCATCCAGTTCCTATTTCCATTTGCTCCCATACCCTGTGATCCCTTTAGTTCCAAGAACTGTATTTAACACTTTGTGACAATTAATTAACAGGATCACCAAATTTTAGGTAAAGAAAGTTTTCCTCACCCCAGTCTTAAATGACCCTGTATCCTTAAATTGTGCGCCTTGGTTCTGGATACCCCAATCACTGAGAACAACATTCACTTGCATACCCTGTTTAGTCCTGTTAGAATTTTACAGGTTTCTATGAGATCCTCCCTCATTGTTCTAAACTCCAGTAAATATTGTCCAGTCTCTTATCTGTGTGCCAGACAGAGGGCCTCATCTGCACTGCAGAATTCCATAATTGTTTCTCAGAAATGGGAAAGGAAATTGATTTAAGTCAGGAGATCTGAGCAGGCTCAAGGGGATGTATGGTTTATAGCTCATCCTATTTCAGATATTCTAATGAAGTGGTACTAGCTACTCTTCCCATAGAACCCATCTCTCCTTGATGTCTAACCTGAAAAGTCACATTGTAGGCAAATCTTCCCTTTGTTCCACAGTGTCTCATGCACTTTCTTAGAACACCCAACTTCCTCTTGCTGCTACAGCACTCAAGAAAAATAAAAAATATCAAAAATATGGTAAAAGAACAAATGCCCCAAAGAAATTAAAGCAAGGTGGCACCAGCGCCAGGGACCCCAGTTCAATTCCACCCTCGGTCTGTGAGGAGTTTGCACATTCTCCCCGTGTTTGCATGGATTTCCTCAGGGTGCTCCGGTTTCCTCCCACAGTCCAAAGATGTGCAGGCTAGGTGGATTGGCCATGCTAAATTGCCTGCAGTGTTCAGGGATGTGTAGATTAGGTGGGTTATATGGGGGTGGGTCTGGGTGGGATGCTCAAAGGGTCGGTGTGGACTTGTTGGGCCAACGGGCCTGTTTCCACACTGTAGGGATTCTACGATGATGATTCTATGATTAAATGTTAAGAGGGAGTAAAAAAAAAAGTGTTTTTCTTATATTAACCGTGAACTTTATTGTTATGTACAAACTGACTTTTCAAAGTGCTAATAGTCTGCAGCAGGGGAGCAAATTAAATCTTGCTTTTTTATTTTTGATGAGTTTGCAATTTTTCTCAATATTGCTGAGAAACTTGTCTTGGCAATGTTCCAATTTTTACATTTTTAATGATATGCTATAAACAATTCCAACATTATTTCACTGTAGATTGTTGTTGCACTAACCTATTTGCATAAGTGTTTCTTCCATACTGTTGGTTGCTGTTACCATGGCAACAGATGCTCCCAGTGGATCATTGTCAGGAAACTGCACTGGCTCAGGTACAATTCTTCGTTCATTCAAGCCAAGGGGTCCAGCCAACAACTCAAACTCTTCCTCTCCAGTCAGCTTCTCGTCCTCATCAACATCTAACATGTCCCAGTCTTCTGAAAGAGTAAGACAAAGAGGCATCGGTAAGTACAGAACTATGAGTTTGACGTTTTGACACTATGTGGGACAAAGCCACCCCATGCACAACTCCCTTCACCACAGGGGCAGCAGTGTGTACCACCTGTAAGATGCACTCACCAGTGCTCCTTTGATAGCACCGTCCAAGCCTACAATCTCCATTATCTAGAACAACAAGGGCAGTAGGCAAATGGAAACGTCTCCATTCATGACCATAAATCCCTAAGGAATAGGAACACGGGTAGGCCATTTGGTTCCTCAAGGCTGCTTTGCCATTCATGGCTGATCCAACATTCCTCATGCCCACTTTGCTGTTCTTTCATTTTAACCCTGATCAAGAATCTAACTTTTCTTTGTTGACTTGTGGGATGTGGCGTCATTGGCTGAGCCAGCATTTATTGCCCATCCCTCAATGGCCTTGAGAAGATGGTGCTGACCTGCCTTCTTGGACCAACACAGTCCATGTGTAATATCTCAGCGTTAAATATATACAAGAGCTCTGCCCGCATTAGTCTCTGTGGCAAGGAATTCCAAAGACTCTCAATCCTCAGAGAAGAAATTCCTTCGTATCTTAGTTTTGAATTGAACATCTTGATTCTAAGAATATGCACCCTGGTCCTAGACTGTCCAATGGGAGGAAAGATCCTCTCAGCATTTAGCCTGCCAAGTCCCTTAAGAATCTGATATGTTTCACAGAGATCACCTCTTATTCTTCTTAACTCCAGTAAGTCAAATGCCAACCTGTTTAATCCTTATTCATAAGGCAATCCCTCCAAACAGAGGATCATACTAGTGAATGGTCTCTAAACTATGTCCAATGAAATAATATCTTTTCCCAATAAAAGGACCAAAACTGCTCACAGTAGTTCAGATGGGTCTAACGAGCATCTTGTGCAATCACAGGAAGGATCCTGAATCTTCTACTTCAAACCTGACGAAATAAGAGCCAACATTCCAATACCCTTCCTCACTACATGCATCACCTGTGTGCTAGCTTAGTGTTTTGTTCACAAGCAACTATTTGTGTTGCAGCTTTCTGCAGTTTTTCTCTATTAAAATAATAGTTCTTTTATTCTCCTTTCCAAAATGAACAACTTCATATTTTCCCATGTTATACTCCATTTGCCAACTTTTTATCATTTGCTTAACCTATTAATATCTTGTTGTCAACTGCTTTTATCCCTCATGCAACATACTTCCCCATCTATTTTTCTGTTGTCTGCAAATTTCTCTTTAGTAAATTTGCTTCCTTCCTCCAATCATTAACATATATTGGAAACAGTTGCAGTCCCAGCAAAGATCCCTGTGGAATCCTACTTGTTACAGGTCAACCACCTGAAAAGGACACCCTATCCCCACTAACTGTTTCCTTTCCGTCAGCCAATTCTCTATCCATGCCAATATCCAATATTGTACAAGGAGAAGGCAGGAGAATGTGGTTGAGAAACATGTCAGCCATGGTCAATTGGTGCAGCACAATTGATGGACCAACTAGCCGAATTCTGCTCCTACATCTTATAGTCTTATGGCTTTTATCTTATGACATGATCTTTGGAAGGTACTTTGTCAAATGCCTTCTGGAAGTCCAAATATAACAGATCCACTGGCTCCCCTCTATCCACTCAGGTTGAAACTTCCTCAAAAACTCTAATAAATAAGTCAGACATGATTTACATTTAATGAGGCCATGCTGGCTTTGCTTGATTAGTTTATAATTACCTCAAAGTACTGCTACTACTTTCTTGATAATTGATTCCAACTTTTTTCTAACAGCTGTTAGGCTAACCAGTCTGTAATTACCCACTTTTTGTCTCTCTCCCTTTTTGAATAGGAGTGTCACATTGGCAGTTTTCCAATCCACCAGCACTTCTCCAGAGTCCAAGGATTTTTAGAAAAATACAACCAATGCATCTCCAACAGTAGCTGCTTCTTTTGAGGATCCTAGAATGCAAGTCATCAGGCTAGGGGATTTATCTACCTTTAACCCATCAGTTTGTCTAAAACTACTAGTCTATTGATTCCTCTCTGTATTCTCTAATATTATTGGGATGTTCAATGTATTTTCCACTATAAAGAATGATGAAAAATATCTATTTTACTCCTCTGCCATTTCCTAGCTCCCCATAACTATCATTCCTGATTCAATTTCTACAGAGCCTATGTTCACTTTGACATCTGTCTTCCTTTTTATGTATTTAAAAAAGGCTCCAACTGTCAGATTTTATTTTCCTCGCTAGTTTGCCCTCACTTATTTTCCCTCCATTATCTTTTTAGTCCATGTTTGCTGGATTCTGACTTTATTTCAGTCTTTCAGGTTATCACTGACGTTTGTCTCTTTATATGGTTTTTCTTTCAACTTAATTCACTCCTTAACTTCCTTAATTAGTCATAGGCCGTTTTTGCCATGTCCAGAATCTTTCCTCCTTGCTAGTCGACATTTTGCTGAGAGTCGTGAATACCTCCTCAACTGCTACTGCTTGCTTACTAACTTTCCTGTTAATCTATCTGCCCAATCCACCTTAGCTAACTAACCCAATTTATTTGTCACTTATTGTAATCAGTTGTTTACTAACTTTCAAATTGATTAAACCATGTTATGATCGTAACATCTGAGAGTGTCTTTTACTCATAGGTAATTTGTTAAACCTGCCTTGTTAACTATTATCAGATCCAAGATGGCCTGTTCCCTGATTGGCTCCATGACATGCTGTTCTTGGAAACTATCCCTAATGCACTCCATAAATTCATTCCTGTAACTACCCAGCCCAACTTGCTTAATTCAACCAACATTTAGATTAATGTCACCCACAAGTATTGCTCTATTCTTTCTACATACAGTTATTATTTGTCCAGGTATACCCTTTTCTATAGTGTGGCTACTATTTGGGTTCTATACACTACTCCTACTGATACCTTCTTTCCCTTGCTGATTTTTACCTCCACCCAAATGGACTCGACATCATCCAAGCCTAAATTATCTCTCGCAACTATCCTCATTTCATCTCTCAATAACAGCGCTACCTTTTCCTTTCCTCCCGTCTTTCCAAACGGTCAAACACCCCTGAATGTTAAATTCCCATTTTTGATCTCTTTATAATCAGGTCTTCGCAATGACTATCAGGTCATATTCACTGACTTGGAAATATATCGCTGTTCCTTCGATGTTACTGCGTCAGAATCCCTGAACTTTTGCCCCAACTGTGCTGTGGATACCTACATACCGAGCCTTCAACAGTTCAAGAACGCAGCTCCAGCATTTTCTCGAGGAAAATTGGGGATGGGCAACAAATGTTTGCCTTGGCAGCAACTCGTGCATCCCATGGAAGAATAAAGTGATGGGTTTTAAATGACCAGTTCCCTGGTCCTTTAAAATGACCAGTTCCCTGGTTCTAAATCACATGCTACTTTGGGAGGGCAGTAACTGAAAGTGTAATTGTTCTCCTTTTCTCTGATGAAGAAAAATATGGAAAATCAACCTGTTCCACTGATAATATTTGTCTTCTTGTCCTAGATTCTAAAACAGAGCCAGACCAAGTAGGGAAGAAGTCAAGAAACTTTTTTTTTACATAAGGGATTGCAGAACTATGGAATTCTTTCACAAAAACAATAGATTGTATTTCAACTAACATTGAGATCAATAGATTTTTCCAACCAGGAGATATGAAGCCAAGAGAATGAATAGAGTTTGGATGCTGATCACCACAACCTAACTGAACTGCAGAACAGTTCAAAGGGCTGAATGGTATAATCCTGTTTCTTTATTCAAAAGTGGATTCCTGTCTGGCTATTGCGCATCACCAGTGCTAGTTTAGCATGGTGCACACCATATGTAATTAAAAAGAGAGATAAGTGGAGAAACTCATCCTAAACATTTAAATGGTGATCACCATCTTCAATAAAGGAAAATCTAAACCTGAATCTCTCTCCATCAATTTCCTGGGGTTAATGTTGACCAAAAAATGAACTAGACCAACCATTTCATAATTGTTAGTACAAGCAGCTCAGGCCCTAGGTATTGTGTAATGAGTAACTCACCTTCTGACTCCCCAGAGCCTGTCCACCATCTAGGCACAAGTTAAGACTACGATGGAATACTCTCTACTTGCCTGGATAAGCAGTTCCAAAAACGTTCAACAAACTCAAGACCATCCAGGAGAAAGCAGCCCATTGATCAGCGCCCCACCTGTGACCTTAGCCTTTCATGCCCTTTGCCACAAGTACACCACAGCAACAGTTTGTACCATCCACAAGATGCAGTGCAGCAACTCATCATCAAGCTGCCTTTGGCATTGCCTTTCAACCTTGCAATCTCTGCTATTTAGAAGAACAAGGGCAGCAGATATGTGGAAAAAACACTTCCTGCAACTTTCCCTCCGCCACTCACCAATCTGACTTGGAACTTTGTCACTGCTGCAGTGGTTCAAAAAGGCAGGTAATGACCACCTTTTGGGCCATTAGGAATAGGCAATAAATGCAGGCCCTGCTAACAAATGTACTCAGTGAATGAAAGAATAAAAACAAACTAAAAAGGTACCTAAAAGTGTCTAATCAATTTAAATTATCACATCACTTAAATAATTAGAAATTAAGCAAATACCTTCGTATATGCTATCTTGCTTGCCTATCAGATCTGGTGCCTGGCCTTTGTATCTGAAAAATGAACAATACTTAATAATTCCAAGAACATACGTCAACTTTAAACTGTAAATAACATACTCAAGCAATTTAGTTATTTTTACCCTTCTTGTAGAGATATACTCCAGCTTCAATCTCCAGAGCTTTTCCCTCAGAAGCTGTTACTATTCTGTGGCAAACTCGACAGTTACTCAGGCATTGCACGCTTCCACAAGCATCAAAATGGAGAGGTGCATAGCTAGCCTGACTGTCTTGGCAATATTTCTTCGGCCGTGTTCTTTGACTAAGGGAAAGGTTCTCCTGCTCTCCTTCAATTTTTATTTTTATACCCCATCAGAAGTTTCAATGAGCCTCATCTTAATCTTTGGACGAGCAGAAAGCCTCAATCATGCCTTCAGTTGCAGTTAGCCGACTGTTAATTCACTTATCTTGCCAACCATGTCCTTTAGCCTGGATGGTGTGGGAATTGAGGGAATGTTGAGATTGTCTAGAGGGAGGTGCTGATTGCATAAGGAAGTTGGGAGTTATCTGTGAGAATTTTTAAAATATATTTGTTGTCTTCCAGACGTGCCTGGGAAAGACAAGTAGAGAATGGCTGATGCCTACTCCACATAGAGTTACACAACTTTCCAGAAGTCCTAAAATAACCATTAGGATCCTCATTACTATAGGCATAGGCCCCTACATCTATTAAAGATGATTTGGAATACCAAGAAAAAAGCTCAAGCCAACATCAAGCTCGATGTGCATTCCATGTTTTGTGTTTTTTTTTGGAACTTGTACCTCGAGTCTTCCTCTCGATTTGGACTGCTACATATCACTTGCCATGGAACACAATGACATATCATGCAGCAACTTTCAGTAGCTACTCAGTACCAAAAGGTGTGAAGTGAGTTTTTAAGAAGGTTGCAGGTGTAAAACAGGAAGAAAAAAAAAAGTGTCAGGATCGAAATAACACATTGGTGAAGCAAAGTGAGCCACAGCTCAGATGACACGGCACAGGATGGGGCGGCACGATGGCTCAGCGGTTAGCACTGCTGCCTCACAGCACTAGGGACCCAGGTTCGATTCCAGCCTCGGGCAACTGTCTGTGTGGACTTTGCACGCTCTCCCCGTGTCGGTGTTTCCTCCGGGTACTCTCGATTCCTCCCACAGTCTAAAGACATGCAGGCTAGGTGGACTGGCCACGGGAAATGCAGGGTTACAGGGATAGGGTAGGGGAGTGAGTCTGAGTGGGACTTTCAGGGCTGAATGGCCTGTTTCCACACTGTAAGGATTCTATAACTATCGCTAGCTTGAGCATAATTACTTCAAAAACAATTGAACCTATTTTGAAACAGAACGCGAAATCCTTCTGAGAGATGCATGGTGTGTTCTGTATCTATGTCAACCAATGCTGCAATGGGGATTTTTTTTTGCCAGCTGGAACTCATTACATCCTCACTGAAAAGTACAAGTTTTCAATCCAGTTCAATTATTAAGGGTATTGTACGAGAGATAGAGAGGAATGGAATCTGGAATATTTAAGAATGAATTCGCTCACAGGCGCAATTTGCTAAAATCAATCTTTGAAGTGCTGTTCAGAACTTGATTCATAAATTAAGTTAAAAAAATCAAAAGTCCATTTAAGACAAAAATAATTCTAATCTGTAAAACCCTTTATGTTTTCAAAATAGAAGCATTTTTGTACTAACGTTTAGCACTCAACTGCAAATTTCTCTATAAGCTTGCACAGTTGTTCAACGTGAACATCATGGACTGCTTGGCAGCCATTGATCGCGCACAGGAAAATACTATTTAAAAGGAACCATAACAGATATGTTTGACTGATGCAATTAAATTATATCAAAATAAGCCAGGGATGAATCAAATTATAAACTCTGTTCTTCCAACAATTTCTTCAACAGAAACCATTTGAATTCACTGTACTGAGGTCGACTGATTAACGTGTTCCGATTTGGGGATTGTCAAAAAACTTAAATAAAATTTCTATCTACAACTCACATACCTCTTAATATTTATCACACAACTGAATGGGATTTATGGGGGACACTATTTAGAGTGTTTATCAGAAATCATACTTATTTACACCCACATGATCATCCCTATAAGCTTGGGAGGTAAATTATGTTATATCCTCAATTACTTGAAAACCCATCTCACCTTTCTGAAACTGGGACCTTTGTCTTGATCTTCATGGCCAGATACTTGTCCCTACAGCCACTACACAAGAGGTAGTATGGATTTCCACTCCCGCACTCACCACCAAACCAACCGTCAACATAGGACCCATTGCTGCGATAGCCTTGACGGTTGGCACTACGCCCACAGCCTGGATGGTTTCTCTTCATGTGGTGATTAAACTGACCAACATTTGCATCACAGAGTTCACAGATGACTATTTCATCTCTTTCATCAGACTCACAAATATGCTGCAGACATGTGATATAACAAATATGACAAATCAGTATGGGCTGAAATATTTACAAAGATTATTAACACACCAGGATTAAAAGTAACCCATAACCAAGTGCAAAAAAAGGAGCAAAAGCAAAATGTTAGTAACTGGTATAGAGTATCCTTGTTATTTGAACAATACTCTCAATCCAAATACCACAAGAGTAAGATTTAGTTCAAATGATTCTTGAAGAAACTAACTGCTCATCACACATTAATATTGTCAACTGCATGTTAAGTGACTGAATAAGGAGCTGGGTCTTTAACTTTTGAAGTTAAATTGCATTGGTATGCCAACTTCAAAACACAGAAATTCTAGTTTGTTGCAGGATCAAATGAGATAGTAAGGTGTGGGGGTGGAATGAATAATAATTTCATGAATGTAAGCCTGATTAAATGTGCATTATGTATCTTAAATTAAGTTCTTGATAGATTGTTTTGTAACCATTATTATTGAGGCTGCAGTTCAAAAGACTGCAAAGAAACACCAGTAGAATAAGTAGAATACTAAGAACCTCTGATCTTCACCTCTCCCTGTGCATCATCTTAATAAAATAACAGCAATGTAGAATGCACAAAACCATCTACTTATCCATGGGCAATATATTGACACTGTTTGGTGTAGTTGGAAACAAAGTAAAAGAACGATGTTCAAAATTACTTTGTTAGAGAGCTAGAAACTAGAGTCCCATAAACATTCCCATCACAGAAAGG
>NC_063367.1:349357-362582 GCF_021869965.1 Rhincodon typus | reverse complement strand
GATATAGATAGGTTAGGTAAATGGCCAAGAAGTTGCTAAATAGAGTATGACATGGGAAAATGAGAAGTTGTTCATATTGGAAGGGAGAACAAAAGAACAAAGTATTATTTAAATGAAGAAAATGCTGTTGTCTGATGGTTGGCACTGAGGGAGTGCTGCACTGTCAAAGACAGTCGGCACTGAGGGAGTGCCACGCTTTTGGAGGGTCAGTACTGAGGGAGTGCCGTGCTGTCGGTGGGTTGGTGCTGAGGGAGTGCCACACTGTCTGACAGCAGGCACTGAGGAAGTGCTGCGCTGTTGGAGGGTTCACGCTGAGGGAGTGCCATGCTGTTGGAGGGTTTGCGCTGAGGGAGTGCCATGCTGTTGGAGGGTTCGTGCTGAGGGAGTGCCACACTTTCTGACCGCAGACACTGAGGAAGTGCTGTGCTGTTGGAGGGTTGGCGCTGAGGGAGTGCCATGCTGTTGGAGGGTTTGCGCTGAGGGAGTGCCATGCTGTTGGAGGGTTTGTGCTGAGGGAGTGCCACACTTTCTGACAGCAGACATTGAGGAAGTGCTGTGCTGTTGGAGGGTTGGAGCTGAGGGAGTACTGTACTGAGTTTCACCTGCCCTCAGATGGACACTATTTTGAAGAATAAAATAAGATCTCTCTAGTTTCCAATTCAATATTTATTTACTTCACCAACATCTTTAAATACAGATTTTGTCATCATTATCACACTGCTGTTTACAGGGTATTGTTAAATATTGGACTGCGACATTTTCCACATTCCAGCAGTAACTATCTATTTGGCTCATAAGTGCTTTACAATGCCCTGAGAGACTCTGTGATGAGGTGTGAAATCCAATGCACATTATTTCTTTCTTGTTTTAGAGACAATATGACAGTGACAATGAGGAAGTGAGTTTCAAAAGAAGGCCGTCCAGGCCGAGGAGACGCAGCAGCACGTCATGAAGAGATTTCTGATCTGCTTGTGCCAAAGAGAGGTAATCCTAAAAACAAGTGGATCATCATACTGTTAGGATCAACAAAACCTTAATCTACACAAGTGCTGCTTGTCCTTGTTGCTGAGTCAATACCGGGCATGTTCAATAGAAAAATTGAACATACCTGCACACACTCTCTCTCTCTCTCTCTCACACACACACACACACACACATACGATGAATGATGCCAGGCTTGTGCTGCCTACTTTAGAAGCCAAAGTGTGCAATACGTTTTTGCAACTCAATGTATCTATCCAGTCTTTCTCACATACAATTCTTGTGATTGCACTGATGCATTGCATATCAGGAACGGTGTGATGCAGTTCTGGAAAATCTCAGTGGTCTGGCAACATCTACTAGAGAAGTCAGAGTTAACCTTTCGGGTCCGGTGACTCCTCTTCAGAACTGGAGTTCTTCTCACTGGATCCAAAACATTAACTCTGATTCCTCTCCACAGATGTTGGCCTGCTGAGATTTTCCAGCAATTTCTGTTCTTGTTTCTAATCTCTAGCATCTGCATTGCTTTTGGTTTTTGTTTGATGTGATGGAAATTCCTTAATTGTGATGGGTCCTCCGTTTCAAGCCTGTTGCCGGAGGTACTTTGAGTGGAGATCTGACACTTGGCCACAAGAATGATAGCCAGGGAAGGGAGATAAGGGCATGACTGATTTTGACTTCATTCAAACTGTACACCTTACCATGCCATCAAAGGCACTCCTTTTGTGCAGGGATCATCCTAACATTGGATTGTAATAGTGTTTACTTACTTTCTGTTGAACGGTGAGCAATGTGGAATCAATGATTGGGCAGAATATTAGCCACAGGCTCTGAGTGGAGGTCAAGAACATGTTGAGCAGTAATTTGGGAAATGAGCTTCAGTGAATGAGTCAGCCAAGCAGGCAGATGTTTGAGCCGTGCTGAACATTGCTCGTTTCAACTAACATCATTTTTATGTAAACATTGCTTCAGGTAGTTTTAGATAATAGATTTTTTTTTAAAGTTTGCAATACTGATGAAAAAGAAATAACTTTATTTGGTAAACCATAAAGCTTCCAGCATGAGATTAGAAGAGAAACTATTATTTGTGTATATGTAACCTCAACGGGAATTTGAGAGAATGACACAATTAAAAGGTTAGTGCCTGATACCTGAAATGAGTTCAAAAAACAGAAGTTGCTGGAAAAGCTCAATAGGTCTGGTAGCATCTGTGAAGAAAAAACAGAGTTAACATTTTGGGTCCAGTGATCCTTCCTCAGAACGGTCACCAGACCCGAAATGCTAACTCTGATTTTTCTTCACAGATGCTGCCCCTGCTGAGTGTTTCCAGCAACTTCCGTTTTCGTTCTCAATTTACAGCATCCATAATTTTTTTCAGTTTTAATCCTGAAATGAGTTGCTTTGACATGTCTGTTCAACCTCTGTTTACAGGAGTCGAGATAATAATATTGTTGCTCCAACAAATCTTTTGGGTGACTTTTCTTGGGAAAGTAATACTCACTTCAATGTTGCCCATTTTACAACAATATGAATAGACTTTTTGTAACTGGCTTTTCAACAAAAGCCAAGTGATTAATTAGGTTTTGGCCAATCCAATAGGTGAATTATTATGAAATAAATGATCCTTAAAAGCAGTGAGGAGCTCAGAAAGGTGCACAGCATTAGAATGGCAGCATTGTTTTGGATGTGTAGAAGCTTTTGAAGAGCTGATATGAGAAACGATGAGAATATTGGGCCCTGAAGTGAGAGTGACTGTGGACTGTGTTAATAATAGACTGGATGTGAGAGAGGAAAGCTGAGTTCACAGTCAAGCAGTCCACTGAGGTTTTGCATTTCCTGACTTGGCTTCAGGAGGCAAACAGGAAGGAGGTGCTAAAGATGCTAAAGGAAGTTCAAGTAAAGGATACCTAGTTCTTCCCTTTACTTGGAGAGTCAGAGGCAGTTCAGTCATATCCTTGGTCTCCTCTCTAATCAAAGCAGCCCAGAAGTTAACCAAAGTCCTGAATTGCTGTCATGATTAAAAATATAAAGCACCTTGAGGTGCAAATGCCAGGTGAAAAATGTTCAAATTTACCTTGTCTCGTCCAACACAGAAGGGAGCACCAATTATTCAGGTTAACATAGGAGTGAGGAGTGAGCACAGGGAGTGCCTAAGAGAGTTTGTTATACACGCATGCCCAACTCATTTCCACACAGGAAGACATTGAGTTTCTGTATTTGTTTCTGAATTAATTGAGTAAAAATAAAAGAGAACAGCTGGGTCAATGATATTCAAAGGTGCCACCTGCAGAGAAATCCAGATTGGTAGAATTGCTCTTAACATCCTCAATGGCTCAATAAATGAATTGGTAGCTGAATAAAGTAAATTTACAGATGAGGCTCAAATAAAACAGCCAGGCAGTTTTGTATTGTGTTGTTGCCTCCCCGCTCAGGCATTTTTAAATTTTCAGTTTTCTACCTTGCAGTAAATTATTTTTGATTGAAAAGAATGATTGGAGAGCTCACTGCCAAAATTTCAATCCAGTTTGCAGACTCCAGTTTCAGGGGCTCAAATTCCATGCTTACTGTTTGACCCTAATGATGAGGAGACTGGGAGGATACTTACTGGTGCTTTCAGTGTTTGGCATGTTGATATTGGAAACATTGTCATTCAGAGACACTGGATAGTAACTGGGCATGCTTTTGGAGATATTATTCTATCTCCAAATACCTCACCAAGTCAAATGCTTTTGTTTTCCTGGCTGTAGACATTTTTGTAAGTGGTAATCAGAAGTGGTCAAACAATCCTTTTCTTTTGGATAATATATCACGCTTTCAACAACAAATCACTTATCTAAGTCTTACTGTCCTCTCCTTGAGCCTGAGAGACAGAGTCAATCTTGTTTGAAAATAAATACTGTAAGTTTGTGTTTGTTTAGCATTGCCTGTTAGAGTTGGATGGTTTTTCAGGTCTGGACTGTGCTGGTTGGCCCCTCATCATTCATGTTATCAACCATGCTGTTATCCACAGAGATGCCTGTGCAATTTTTCAAGCTCAGTGACAGGAATTTGCAGATAAAATCAGGTAGCAGGCAATGTCTTCTACTCAAGATGTTACTGCTATGGCCTATCTTAATGGAGAACAGTCTTTACAGAAGGAAATGGTACCATGTGCCCCAAAATTTTCTTTGCTTCAAAATCTGTCTTTTTTTCAAAAGGTTTTTTTCTGATCTTTCTTGAGAACAAAAGGTAACTAAATGCAGCTAAAGCTGGATCTCTGAGAAACCGTTTGATCCTGCTTCACAACGTGAAACCAAAACTGGGAGATGGCAGGTACTCCCTTCATCCAACCTTCCACTTGATCCGATCTTTTGGAGGCTGGTTTCTTCTGGGAAATACAGCTGAGGTGAGGTTGGGGCAGAGCACTGGCACAGATATCAGTTGGCTGTAACTACAGGCATTGTAGGTGGAATTGGCCATTTGTGTTGTCACTGGAGTGGGACATAATAATTTAAATTTAAGATTAAAAGTATTTCCAGAGCACAATAACATTTCTAAAACTATACATTCACCTTTGATTCCCAAGCTAAGATTGAGGTGAAGAGCTCTTCGTTCAGTTTAACTTTTGCCTGAAGACTAACTTCAGAACTGACAGCAATGTTTGTGAGTTTACTTGCTTCATAGCTTAACAAACTCAATCTTTTAAAGATTAAGAAGCTTTGCCACTTCCTATGGAAGTGATATAATCTATTCAACCTGTTTACTGGTGTTCTGGCCCCATTTCAGCTTTGTTATCAGATGATAATTGAAAAATTACATTTTAATTTATGAATTCTGATTAGAAATGGTTTGAGACACCAGAAAGTATACGTTAACTCACCAATTTTGACAATGTTGTTATACAACATAAAAATTATTCTTTGTAAATTCTAAAGGCCAAGTATTTTAATATAGATTGTGATAATTGCATGACATTGTACTTTTTTAAAAAAAAATCTGCCCTTGGGACGTGAACATGCTTGGCAAAAGGCATTAGCATTTAATTCCCATCTTTAATTGCCCTTGAGAAATGGACTACCAATGCTGGCCTTACTAGTGATGCCTTCAACCCATTAATGAATAACAAAAAAAAACCTTTTATTCGTAATGTACTTAGACTTAACATACAAAATTTAATCTTGTACATATTTTAGTTGCACTGTTATAATGTTTAGGTAGGTCCTCGAAGATTTAATGGTTATTTTGGCCCTGAGCAATCCTCTGCCATATGGGTGATTGGGTGCTTCCAGCAGAGAGTAACGTTCCTCAGAACTGCAGACCAGGAAATACTGAGGTCTGTAGCGATTAGAATGCTACATCCTGGGAACACCTGTTATATCTTAGAAGTGTTTCCATAACACCAGCAACCTGTATCCTGACTAATTGGTTATAACCCACTTATAAATTATATTAATTTTCTCGGATGTTATCTGAGAATCTGAATAATACTAAATCACCAAATATTGCTTTTGATAATGTATAATGTTATACTGCAAATCATTTTTATAATTATAGATTCCACCATTTACACAGTGAAACTTCGATCTTATGAACTAATTGCCAGATTCTTCAATTTGCCTTGCTTACAAGGCAGATCAGAAACGAGCAAAGTGATATTCATGTATGTATCAGGCATGCATAAGCATCTTTACTCAAATGTTGCCATTAAAATCTTCGTCTCCTTGCTGTCAATATTCCCTTTGTGTTGAGGAAAGTCTAAAGTGGTCTGGCATGTGAATACTGCATTTTGAACAAGCTGAGAGCTCAGCCCATCCATTGCAGATTCAACTGGCTAACCTCACCTCTTTTTTATGGGGGTGCGGGTAAGTGGGGGGTGGGGGGTGCTGGGTAGGAGGGTAATGTTAACGCAGGAAACAGACGCAAACTCACCTGCCCTGGTTGTTATTGAGAGCCTACAAAAACTATGTGAACGGAATATCTCCCTACCAGAAAATTGTGTTTTTAACTACAGACCAAAACTCAAATATTAAGAACACCAGAGCATGGAACTTGAGTGCTTTTTATTGTCAAAGAATTATAATCATAGCAACGAGTGAACCTCCCTGTGTATATGGGGCCGGCTTAGCTGCAACTGCCAGTTGTGCTGCTGCCATTGATGTTATGTTAATCTATACTGAATTATTTTTGCACAAAAACTACAGTTCTGTAATTAACAGTGTAATGTTCTAAATTAGCGTAATGAACTTGGAATGAAATTAATATTTCAAAAGTGAATATGTAAATTTTTAAACTGTGCTAAGCTATTTGACAAATGGCTTATTTGTTTAAATAACTGTAAATTACATATAAAAAGAATTGCAGTAATGACCAGTACAATTTTTAAAGTTTCAAATAAAATTAAAGATTTAGTGAATGTTGGATTTAATTATGATTATTTTAGGTTGATGGACCCAAACTTGTGATAACAGAGCAGGGATTTCTTGTTTATGATATTGATTAAAACTCTCTTTATACTGGACTGTCCATATCTGAAGACTGTGTTTGCAACATTGTACAGTATTTTTCTATAAATAAAGAGATGAATACAACATTTTCCTGTCGTTTAATGTGATTGCACAGATGCACTTGCATGGTTTGTTTTCACAACATTCATATAAAATCCTGGTACCCTGTAGTAATCTTTCCAGAATGTACAGAGATTTTTAATGGTGGTAATTGATCGAGCGGTCTTCATCGAAAGAGCCCTCAACTGATTAAGGAGAATTGAGTGGCCATTGCAATTATTGAGAGGTAGTTATAGAGGAAGCTACAAATTCAGTTGCAAAGATGGTCAAGAAATATTTGAGAATTGACGAGTGAGAGGTATTGTGTGGCTCTGATTTCTTGTGTTCCGTAGGGTGAATTGGATTAGATGCTTTACAAAGTCTAATTGACAATACCAATTTCACAGATTGGGCAGTTGATAATAGGGCTGCTGCTTTTCATTTGCACCTGAGGTTCACTGTATTAGTTACTAGGGGCTAAACAATGGATTGTTTTTCTAATCCAGTCTATAAAAATCAAGTCAAAAATCACACGACACTACATTATAGTCCCACGGTTTATTTGAAATCTCAAGGTTTCTTGTGATTTCAAATAAACCTGTTGGACTATAACATGGTGTCATGTGATTTTTGACTTTATTCACTCCAGCCCAAGACCAGCACCTCCACATCATTATAAGAATCAAAACTGGTGCAGAAGGAGGCTGTTTGGCTCATTGTGTCTGCACCTGCTTTCTGAATGAACATTACGGCTTGTAGTGCCAATCTCCTGTCTATTCCCTGTAAACTTAAAATATATTGTTTATTCAAATAATCATCCAATGCCCTCTTGAATGCTCAATTGAACTTGCCTCCACCACATTTGTAGGTAAGGCACATCATACTCTAACCACTGCGGAGGGAAAAAAAATCCTCACCTCACATTTCCTTCCCTTGCAAAACAATTTAAAACTGTGCCCTCTGGTTCTTGGTCCTTTTATGAGCAGGAGCAGTTTCTTCCTATCTACCACATCCAGTCCACTCATGATGTGGAAAACTTCTGTCTTCAGCTTTCTCTTCTCCAAGAATAACAGTCCCAACTTCTTCAATCTGTTCTCGTAACTGAAGTTTTGCATTCCTGGAACGATTCTTGTGAACGTCTTCTACACTGTGTCTAATGCATTCACATCTTATAATGTGGTGCCCAGAACTGTACACAATACTCTTGCCTCCACATCCTTTTCCACAAATTGCAGTAGGGCCTGTGCAAACTAAAACATTTCCTTACTGGAGCTTAAATTAAGTCTCAGATTCTCAGATCTATGGAATTCCTTGCCCAGTGAAGTAATTGACGCTACTTCAGTAAACATTTTTAAAAAAAAGGTAGATTTTTTTTGAACAATAAAGGAATTAAGGGATACGGTGAGAATGCGGGTAAGTGGATCTGAGTCCACGAAAAGATCAGCCATGATCTTATTGAATGGCGGAGCAGGCTCGAAGGGCCAGACGGCCTACTCCTGCTCCTAGTTCTTATGTTCTTATGTTATGTTCTCTACACTAGCACTCAGCATCTAACATCTCCTGTTTCATCTATGTTATTTTAATCTGGTATTTAGGCTTTATCTTCTTGTGGCACTTCTAATTTTAGTTTTTGCATTCCCATTTCCTGTTTTCTTAACTCCATCTCCCTTTCTTTATCTTTCTCTGCTCTTTCCTTGTATTTTTATGCCATCTTTAATCTCTATTCTCTCCTATACTCTTGCTGCTTCAATTGTAACTGAATATCACCTGATTGTAACATTACACTAACTGAGGTACTCCACCTCTTTTGTATTACCTCTAAACCCATGTGTTATACTATTAACTAGTTATGTCTGCCTTTTTTGTTTTGTTAGGCAATTCTACCTCCAGTTTACCTGCCAAATTGATCAATTTGTGTTTTGAAATTTGCTTTAGGATTACTGGGGACAACTCTGAAACCTGCAGGAAATCCTTTCTTTTTCCAGTGCCATTTCTTAAATGCAACGTAGAACCTGGTGTTTTCCTTCACTTGTTTTATATACCAATAGCACACCCAAATCCTCATTTCCTCTGTTTCAAATCAAATCTTGGCCAAGTCTTTACAATACACAAAGCTTGTGAGCCACATAATGAGGTTGAAATGCTCATAAAACTGTCAAGATAAAGAAACAGTCATTGAGATATATAGCCATACAGAACAGAAACAGACCTTTTGGTCCAACCAGTCCACGCCGACTATAATCCCAAACTAAATTAGTTCCATTTGCTTGTTCTTGGCCTATATCCCTCCAAACCTTTCTTATTCATGTACATATCCAAATGTAGTTTTAAATGTTGTAACTGTAACTGCATCTACCACTTCCTCTGGAAGTTCATTCCAGATACAAACCACGCTCTGTAAAAAAAAAAAAAAAGTTGCCCTTCAGATCCTTTGTAGATCTTTCTACTCTCACCTTAAAAATATGCCCCCACACCATTGGGAAAAGACACCTGCCATTCATCTTATCTATACCCTTCAAGATCTTAAAAACCTCTATAAAGGTCACCCCTCGACTCCCTACACTCCAGTGAAATAAAACCCAGCCTATCCAGCCTCTCCCTAAAACCAAACTTTCCATTCCTGGCAACACCCTGATAAATCTTTGAGTCCTATCCACCTTGATAATATCCTTCCTATAACAGGGCGACCAGAGCTGGACACTACTCCAGAAGAGGCTTCACCAATGTCCTGTACATCTTCAACATGACTTCCAACTTCCTATGCTCAAAGGTCTGAGCAATGAAGGCAAGTGTGCTAAAGGACACTAACCAACCTGTCTACATGTGATGCAAATTTCAAAGAATTATGTATCTGAACCCCGAGGTCTCTCTGTTCCACAACGCTACCCACGGACCTACTTTTAATTGTACAATTCCTGCCCCTGTTTGTTTTACCAAAATGCAACACCTGGCATTTATCCAAACTCCATCTGCCACTCCTCAGCCCATTGACCCAATCAAACAAGATCTCTTTGCAATCTTAGATAACCTTCTTCACTGTCCAAAATGCCACTAATTTTGGTTTTGTCCACAAACTTACTAACCGTTCCTCCTATATTCTCAGCTAAATCATTTATATAAGTGACAAACAAAAGCAGATGCCCCACCGATCCCTGTGGAATACCACTGGTCACAAGCCTCCAGTCTGAAAAACGACTCTCCACCGTCACACTCTGTCTCCTACCGTTGAGCTAATTTTGCATCCAATTGGCAAGATGACCCTGAATCCCATATGATCTAACTTTACTAATTAGTCTACCACAGGGAACCTTGTCATAGGCTTTACTAAAGCCCAAGTAGACAATGTCTGCCACATTGCCCTCCTCAATCATTTTGATTGCTTCCTCAAAAAAAACTCGATCAAGTCTGTGAGACACGATTTCCCTCGCCCAAACCTATGCTGACTATCCCTATTCATTCCTTACCTCTCCAAATGCATATAAACCCTATCTTTCAGAATTTGAAAAAAAGCCATTGAAAATGTATAAGGGGAAAAAGACATTACTCTGTTAAAACCTTATAAAATTGATAAGATAAACAAACATTGAAAATCAAATTCAAAAGAACATTAACCTGGTTCAAAATCCTAAAACTGTCAAAATAACTATGCCTACAATTTCCATGGTATCAACAACCCCTTTCTTAGAGTGAATATAATTTCATATAAAATCTGTATTGTTTTACCCACTAATTAGGTTGTGATTCTATTTGGTGGATTCTCAGCAATATCATTGCTGACTGGGAAATTTGCTTGAAGAAATTGTGACGCTCACGCTCATACCATTGGAATGCAGCCCAATGTTTAATAGTTTAATAATGAATAATGGTTTACATATTATTTGAATATGTTTCCTTCTGTCATGACTCCAAAAGAATGAAATTAGTTTCAATAAACCTAGTGCTGTCAGTGTGACCTTGTAAACTGAGCAGGAAACCTTCAGTCCTAGTAGAATTTAATAAAGGCTCATGTGTTAGCATGCAGACAGCCAATGTCCCTATAATCACCCAAGCCTAATGATGATCATTGGTGCATTAGACAAAAATAACCAGAGTGATGCACTTCCTGTGGGGATAACCCAAATTATTTGATCTATGGAAATACCCTGAGAAACAGTAAAGCGTAGGATGTTATAAAACAGTTAATAGGTTCTCAGCACCAGAGTTTTCTGACCCAAAAGCCTGGAAACAGTTTCAGTTTAATCACTGGGCAGAGATAGACCACATATTCTTAATGAGAATCAAACAATATACACAGGCCCCTTGGGATAGTCAATTCCTCAAATAACCTGTGACGATTCAGGATTGATGTAATTAGCCAAGAATAATAACTGTCTTTGCAACAAACTGTCTGTTGGATTAATTGTAGTCCCACAAGATAATTCCTTTGAGCAGCCTATCTATCAAGGATTAGTCAGTGCTCTTACAGACTGAAACTATTGAAATTATTTATCTGCATTCCAATTCAAAAAAGATCAAAATAAATCAGGAATTTATGTTCAGTATAACCATTAAAAGTAAACATAAAGCACCGATACCACCAATCAACCTCTTCAAGAAAAGTGTTTCAAAAATGAAGGGTCTTCTTTGATGAAATTTGACCAATTTTTGTCCTCTTCCCATTATTTGATCATGGGACAGTATTTCCCTCTCCATGGTAACAAACCAGACAACAGATTCTTGACATAGAGAAGAATTGTCCAGATTTCCCCTCAAGCCTTAAATGTCAATTTATGAATCTCACATTGAGTAGTAACTACCTTATTTCATGAATTTGCATTTCATTAAAGCCCCAATTCACTGCATTACCATGTCCTTTCTAACTCTCCTCCCCTCCACCAGGAAACTATTTGACACAAATTCCCCACGTAAAACAAGGACATATATTGGCAGCTGCAGTTCACCAATCATCAGACAACTCCTTTAGAACACTGTTGCCTCGTGGTCCATCAGCCAGCATCCTCCCTGACCTTCCTCCATGCAGCTCGGCATCAGCAAACCACCAGTCTAACCACAGCATCATTCCTGCTCTCAGACAGACACTCACACCACTTCAGGCCTTCATCAGTGATGTGGAGTTCAGAGACACCTATGACTTGTATGTTTCTTGATTTCATAATTTGTGAGTAGAGGTTGCCACAAATCTTATGCATCATGGTTTTGCACCAACAGAGATACCCTGCATCTCAGGGATCTTAGCACTCACTCACTTTACCTCCTACTACTTTACAGCCTCTACTTGCTTCATGTTACTTTCTTAACACAGATTAACATGCTGCCAGCCTGTGCAGGTTTGTTAACCTAGAGTGAGAGGTAGACAGCCTGTGATCATGTGCAACACTGAACAGTCAAACTAACAAACTCACAAAGGTGGGGTGTCTTCTTCCCTGAGGACCAGCAGAGGAGACCATGACACTAGACCATGCCAGCTTGGTCTGAGGTTGGCACTCGAGACAGTGTAGTCTCAGCCATCTGGAGGATTGATCCACACCAACCCTCCAGAGTATCCCATCCAGACCCACACCCTGTACCCTATCCCTGTAACCCTGCAATCCCCATGGCTAATCCACCAGGCCTGCACATCTTTGGATTGTGGGAGGAAACCAGAGCACCCGGAGGAAACCCACACAGATAGTCACCTGATGCTGGGATCAAACCTGGGTCCCTGTGAGGTAGCTACGCTAGCCACTGTGCTGCCCTATAACTGGATCGGAGATTCTTAGAGGCTTGTGTCAGATGCTAATGGCCATGGACGTGGGATGCAAGGGCCAGTCCCCATGGAATGCACCCTGAGGTATTGGTGCCTGGTATCCAACACAGAGCTCCTTTGGAGCAAATGGCGTACTTAAATCTCCACGTACATGCTTTGTCTTCTATTTCACTAAGTGCTGAAATCTAGCTTGTTCAGTAAGGTAGCAAGCTGGCTATTAACAAGGTGAGTCATTTTTTTTTCTTTATTCATTCACAGGATGAGGCATCGCTGGCTAGGCAGCATTTATTGCCCATCCCTTATTGCCCAGAGGACAGTCAAGAGTCAACCACATTGCTGTGGGTCTGGAGTCACATGTAGGACATGTAAGGACATTAGTGAACTAGATGGGTTTTTCCTGACAATTGACAATGAATTTACAGTCATCACTAGATTCTTAATTCAAGATTTTCATTGAATTCAAATTCCATCACCTGCCGTGGCAAGATTCGAACCCAGGTCCCCAGAACATTATCTGGGTCTCTGGATTACCACAAGACCATCATCTCCCCCATGTAGTATTAAGCAAATAGTAGTATTAACAAGTATTTATTTGATAACTTGCCACTGCCAATGTGAGAAACTCACCTCATTGCTCAGCAAAAACACAAAAGATGCTGCAAGTTGGAAGGTCGTATCTGGACTATTACACTCCTCTGGAGCAGTGTGTAATGTTACAGAGGGAGGTAATGAATTGTGAGGAGTTCTGTTAATATTTTAACTAGATAATCACCTTCACTAGAACTGAACAATGATGTGGTATTGTGGACTAAATGCTAACTCTTCCTTTCCAAACAAGCAACTCAAGTGATACATAATATTGCTCAGAGATAGTAGGAACTGCAGATGCTGGAGAATCTGAGATAACAAGGTGTAGAGCTGGATGAACACAGCAGACCAAGCAGCATCAGAGGAGCAGGAAGGCTGACGTTTCGGG
>NC_063367.1:314760-348857 GCF_021869965.1 Rhincodon typus | reverse complement strand
GATGAAATCCGTTCAATTGTCTGTATATCCTTTCTTAGGAAGGGAGGCCAAACCTGCACACAACACTCCAGGTGTGGTCTCAACAAAACCCTGTGTAGCTGCAGTAAGACATCCCTAACTGAAACTCAAATCCTCTTGCAGTGAAGGCCAGCATACCTTTTGACATCAGAATTGCTTGCTGCTCCTCTCTCTTCCTTACTTTGCTGTTTTTACAGCATCACCTTGACAAATTATGATGATCTCTCTAATTATTTGGTACAGTTTTGAATTACTTATTAGTCTCACGTGCGTGCACACACACATTCCCCTACGTACCCATATGTACACTCCCAAGCGTGCCCGCACACAAAAATCTATGGGGTGAATCACTTCATCTGAGATTTTAATCTGCAGATACATTCTATTTTGTTCAAAAAACACACAATTTGTAGTCACAGTCAGTGTGGCATCTTATAAATTCCTGCTTGAGGAATAAAACCAGCCCGATTCCAGGTTAAAACTCTGAGACAGATTCTGAACAAGGTCTCACATCTACAATTCAGTGTCACCTTTTGTATATTCTTATCGCTGTGCCTGATTGTCATGGCAGCACAACACTGGCATTGACTTTATAAACACTTTACTGAACATCTAACTCACTGTCTCACACTCTTGGTCACCTGCAGAGACTTTTACCTGACACTCCACTCACACCAACTGTATCATCTTTTGATCTCTCTGCCTATAAGCTCTGTGTCTGTGTGCTCTCCTCTCTCACTGCACCTGACAAAGGGGCTGCGCTCCAAACGCTTGTGAGATTTCAAAAGAAACCTGGACTATAACCTGGTGTTATGTGACTTCTGACTTTGTCCACCCCAGTCCAACACTGGCACCTCCACATCATGCCTGTTTTTCCACACATTTAGCCATTGTGCTGCACCTGCCATGCTTTTGCATACTCACTCAACTCGTTGAAATCACCTTGAAGGCTCCTTGCATCCTTCTCAAAACTCATTCTCACTCGAATTTGTTTCAGCAGCAAAGTTGGAAATGTTTCATTTGGTTTCCTCATCCAGGCCATTTATTAATACCTGGAGCCCAATCGTGGTATTGTAAGTGTCACTGCCTGTCACTCAGAAAAAGACCCATTTATTCCCACCCCTTGTTTCCTGTGTGCAAATCAACTGTGTGCCAATTATCCCATGTGCTTTAACCTTACCTACTAAAATCTTGCATGAGGGACCTCATCAAATATGTTGCTTCGCAATTCCTCCTGCCAAAGTGGACAATTTCATATTTTTCCATGTGATACTCCACGTACCAAATTTTTACTCACTTGCGCTTTCTGGTTATATCCTGTGTCTTGACCACGTGTTTACAATTTACTCTCCTGCCTATCTCGGTGTTGGTCACAAATTAAGCTACCAAAGATTTGGCTCCTTCATCTAGACTGTTGATAAAGATCATAAATAGTTGAAGTCCCAGCACTGACCTCAATGGCACTTCATTATGGTTTGCCAACACAAAATGATCCACATATCCATAATTCTCTGTTTACTGCTAGCCTAACTAATCCTTTATCTATGCAAATATGCTACCATGATGCTATGCCATGTACACTACCTTGTATAATTTTTTTTCTTCTAATAATTTTGACACAGATTCTTTTCAAACATTTTTCTAAATCTTACTCTTTTTACTAGTTTTATAATCCTTTACTGTTATTCAATGTTTAAAAGCATTACAGAGAATAGCAATTTATTACTACACCCATCAATTCCAGCGCTTCCAGAAAAGAATAAGAGTCTTTGGCAGTAAAACCATGTTACAGGAGTTCAATTATAGAGATTTAGATAATTAGCTGCAGGATAATGCCTTGTGCCAAGCTACTTGCACCCCACAAAAGGTTCCGATGGACAAGAAAGTTGCTCATACTCCGAAGTGAACCACAGGTAAACAGGAAATAAACAAACAACCGAGTTTGCCGAGGATCTGAAACAAAAGCAGAAATTGCCAGAGAAACTCAGCAGGTCTAAGTGGATCAGCCACTGATCTGCAACTCAAAATATGAACTTTGCTTTGTCTCCACAGATGCTGCCAAGTCTGCCGAGTTTAGAACAAAGGAGGAGAACCAATATCATCGCAGGTAGGTTCGCTAGTGCTACTTGGGAGGGTTTAAACTGGAGTGGCAGGGGGCTGGGCACCAGGTCAGCAAGTTGGGGGATTAAGGGGAAGGTAGATGTTAGGACAAGTAAATCAGAAAAAAAGGGCAGCCAGAGACAGGTAAATGATCGTAATGGTACGAATGGGCTGAAGTGTTTATATCAATGCAAAGATTATTATAGGTAAGGCAGATGAGCTCAGAACCTGGATCAGGGAACAGATTGGCTGCTCAACATTCCAAGGTTTCGTTGCTTTAGTCGAGATAGAGAGGAAGGTAGAAGAGGTGAAGGAGTTGCTTGACTATTCGGGGAGAATGTTACATCTGCACTTGGAGAGGACATACTGGAGGGCTCATCCACTGAGGCAAAATGAATACAGCTCAAGAATAAAGGTGCAATCACTGACAAGATTATACTATAGACCCCCCCAACAGCCACTGAGAGATTGAGAAATAAACATGTAGGCAGAGATGCAAAACAACAGAGTTGTCATGGTGGGTGACTTTAACATCACCAAAATTAACTGGGACTCCCTTATAGTAAGAGGCTTAGATGGGGCAGAATTTGATAGGTGCATCCAAGACCTTGTATTGGCTAATGAGCCTGGACAGGTGAATGACCTTTCAATTGGAAAGCATTTTGGAAACAGTGATCACAACTCCTTATGTTTTAAGATAGCTATGAATAAGGATAAGTCAGGACCTTGTGGTAAGGCAAATTACATCAGTATTACATAGGAACTAGGGGGCGTTTATTGGAAGGAGCTGATTTCAAGCAAGTCCACATTTGACATGTTGGAATTGTTTAAAGACTTGTTGATGAGAGTTCAAGACTGGCATGTTCCACATAAGGAGGAAGGACAAGGATGGCAAGGTAAGGGACCCTTAGTAACAAGGGAGGTTGTGAATTTAGTCAAAAGGGAAAAAGCAGCATGTGTAAGGTTTAGGAAGCTAAAGTCGGACAGGGCGCGTGAGGAATATAAAAGACAAAGCAGGAGAAAAACTCAAGCAGGCAATGAGGAGAGCAAGAAGGGGTCATGAAATGACCTTGGCAAGTAGGATTAAAGAGAATCCCAAGTCTTTCTATACATACATTAGAAACAAGAGCAAAACTAGGGCGAAGGTAGGGCCGCTCAAGAATAAAAGGAGGAAGCTTGTGCTTGCGGGCAGAGAATGTGGGTGAGATCCGACATGAGTACTTTGCATCAGTATTCACCCAGGAGAAGGATATGGAGGATAGCGTGGAGCGCACTAATATGCTACAGCATTTTGAGATCAAGAAAGAAGCCATGTTGGATTGCTTGAAGAGCATTAAGGTGGATAAGTTCCCAGGGCCCAATCGTATCTACCTCAGATTATTGAGGCACAAAAGGGATTGCTGGTGCCTTGACCAAGATCTGCGTATCCTCACTAGACACTGGAGGGGTCCTGGAGGACTGGTAAATAGCTAACATTGTTCCGCTTTTCAAGAGGGGAAATAGGGATAATCCAGGAAACTATAGACCGGAAGTCTCACACATTGGTGGTTGGAAAGCCACTGGAGAGAATTCTAAAGGATAGGATTTACGTGCTTTTGGAAAAGCATGGCCCTAATTAGAGACAGTCAGCATAGGTTTGTGTGGGGCAGGTCACGGCTTACTAACTTGACTGAATTTTTCGAGGGGGTGATGAACGTGCTTGATGAGGGTACAGCAGTGGATGTTGTCTACATGGATTTTAGTAAGACTTTTGACAAGGTCCTTATGGTAGGCTTACCCTGAAGGTTCAGATGCATAGGACCCACAGTGATTTGGCCAAGTGGATTCAGAACTGGCTTGCCCATAGAAGACAGACCTCAAAAGGAGTGATCTCAGCAGACTGATCTAGAGCAGTTGGGAGGGTTTAAACTAATATGCCAGGGGTATGGGAACCTATGTAGACAGTCAAAGAAGGCGGCAGAAATGACAAAAAAACACAAGCTACAGAAGGGAATAAGAAAAGTGACTGGCAGAGAAACCAAGCACAAAATTTAAACAGGGCTAATTGAGAAAAATAAGAGCGAGACAAACAGTATCAGAAAGACGTGCTTAAAGGCTTTGTGCCTTAATGTGCAGAGCATTGCAATAAGGTGGCTGAACTAATCGCACAGATAGATGTAAAAGGGCATGATATAATTGGGATTACAGAGGCATGGCTGCAGGGTGACCAGGGTTGGGAACTGACTGTCCCAGGGTATTCAGTATCTAGGCAGGACAGACAAAAAGAAAAAAAGGTGGTGGAGTGGCTTGCTGGTTAAAGAGGAAATTAACAATAGTGAGAAAAAATACTAGCTTTGAAAATGTGGAGTCTGTATGGGTAGAGTTGAGAAATACCAAGGGGCAAAAAACATTTGAGGGTGTCATATATACACCCCCAAACTGCAGTGATAATGTTGGGAATGGCATTAAACTGGAAATTAGAAATATGATAAGGGAATATTGGTGATCATGGGTGATTTTAATCTGCACATAGATTGGGCAAATCAAATTAGCCACAATGCTGCAGAGGAGGAATTCCTAGAGTATATATGGGATGGTTTTCTTGACCAATATGTGGAGGAACCAACTACAGAGCAGGCCATCTTAGACTGGGTACTGTATAATGAGAAGGGAATCATTTCCACTATAGTTGAGAGAGACCTCTTGGGGTTGAATGACCATAACATGGGACAATTTATCATCACGAAGAAGAGTGAGGTAGTTGATTTGTAGACTAGGGTGCTGAATCTTCATAAAGAAAACTATGAAGATATGAGGCATGAGTTGGCCTTGATCGATTGGGAAGAGGTACTTAAAGGGATGACAATGGATAGGTAATTGTAAATATTCAAGGAATGCATTACGGAACTGCAACTATTTATTTCTGTCTGGCACAAAAGCAAAATGGGTAAGAGTGCCAATCCATTGCTTACAAAGGAAATTAGAGATAGTATCTGATCCAAGGAAGACACATACAGATTGGCCAAGAAAAATAATATGTCTGAGGATGGGAGCAGTTTAGAATTCAGCAAAGAAGGACCAAGGGATTTTTAAAGAAAAAAATCATTCACAGAATGAGGGCGCTGCTGACCGGGCAGCATTTACTGCCCATCCCTAACTGCCCAGAGAGCAGTTCAGAGTCAACCACTTGATTAAGAAGGGAAAAATACAGTACGAACGTAAGCTTGCAGGGAACATTATTTACAATTTATATAGATGATTTGGAGTTGGGGACCACGTGTACGGTGTCAAAGTTTGCAGATGACACTAAGATGAGTGGCAGAGCAAAGTGTGCAGAGGACTGTGAAACTTTGCAGAGGAACATAGATACATTGAGTGAGTGGCCAAAGGTCTGGCAGATGGAATACAATGTAAATAAATGTGAAGTCATATATTTTGGTAGGAGTAATAGTAAAAAGGATTATTACTTGAATGGTAAGAAGTTGCAGCATGCTGCTATGCAGAGGGACCTGGGTGTCCTTGTGCATGAGTCACAGAAGGTAGGTCTGCAGGTACAACAAGTAATTAGGAAGGCAAATGGAATTTTGTCCTTCATTGCTAAAGGGATTGAAATTAAAAGCAGAGAGGTTATGTTGCAGCTGTACAAGGTGCTGGTGAGGCCACACCTGGAGTACTGTGTGCAGTTTTGGTCTCCTTGAGTAAGGATGTATTGGCACTGGAGGGGGTGCAAAGGAGGTTCACTAGGTTGATTCCGGAGTTGAGGGGGTTGGCTTATGAGGAGAGACTGAGTAGATTGGGATTATATTCATTGGAATTCAGAAGATTGAGGGGGGGATCTTATAGAAACATATAAAATTATGAAGGGAATAGATAAGATAGAAGTAGAGAGGATGTGTCCACTGGCAGGTGAAGCTAGGACAAGAGGGCATAGCCTCAAGATTAGAGGGAGCAGATTTAGGACTGAACTGAGAAGGAATTTCTTCACCCAGAGGGTTGTTAATCTATGGAATTCCTTGCCCAGTGAAGTAGTTGACGCTACTTCAGTAAACGTTTTTAAAAAAAGGTAGTTTTTTTTGAACAATAAAGGAATTAAGGGATATGGTGAGAATGCGGGTAAGTGGATCTGAGTCCACGAAAAGATCAGCCATGATCTTATTGAATGGTGGAGCAGGCTCGAAGGGCCAGACGGCCTACTCCTGCTCCTAGTTCTTATGTTCTTATGTTCTTATGTAGGTACATAAAGAGAAAGAGACTGGTAAAGACAAATGTAGGTCCCCTGCAGACAGAAACGGGGGAAAGTATAACAGGGGACAAACAAGTGGCTGAGCAACTAAATCCATACTTTTGTTCTGTCTTCACAAAACAGGGCACAAATCAGATACCAGAAATGTTGAAGAATACAACATTTAGTGAGAGGAAAGAATTGAGGGAGATCAATATCAGTACAAAAATGGTGCTGGGAAAGTTGATGGGATTGAAGGTGGATAAATCCCCAGGACCTCAATCTACATCCCAGAGTACTTAAGGAAGTGGCTCTAGAAATAGCGGGTGCATTGGTGGTCATCTTCCAGGATTGGAGAGATTCTGGATCAGTCCTCGCAGATTGGACGGTAGCAAATGTCACTCCAATATTCAAAAAGCAAGGTAGAGAGAAAACAGGGAATTATAAACCAGCAAGCCTAATATCGGTAATGGGGAAAATTCTCAACTCCATTATCAAGGACTTTATCGCAGAGCATTTAGAAAGCTGTGGCAGGATCAGACAGAGTCAGCATGGATTTATGAAGGGGAAATCATGCTTGACAAATCTGTTGGAATTGTATGAAGATGTAACGAGTAGAGTTGACAAGGGACAGCCAGTCGACGTGGTACATTTGGACTTTCAGAAAGCGTTTGCCAAAGTCCCACATAACAGATTATTGTACAAGATGAAAGCGCATGGAATCGGGGCAACTGTATTGAGATGGATAGGAATTTGGTTGGCAGAGAGGAAACAAAGAGTAGGAATGAGTGGGTCCTTTTCAAAGTAGCAGGCAATAATTAGTGGGATGCCACACGGTTTGGTGCTGATACTCCGACTATTCGCAATGTATATTAATGATTTGGATGAGGGAACAAAATGTAACATCTCCAAGTTGGCAGATGATACCAAGTTGAGTGGGAGGGTGAACTGTGACAAGGATACAGAGATCCTTCAGCATGATCTGGACAGGTTGGGTGAGTGGACAAATCAATGGCAAATGCAGTATAATTTGGATAAACGCGAGGTTATTCACTTTGGAAGCAAAAGCAGATTACTACCTGAATGGTTGTAAACTGGGAGAGGGGTATGTGCAGTTGGACCTGGGAGTCCTTGTGTACCAGTCACTGAAGGTAAGCATGCAGGTGGTAAAGAAGGCAAATGGTATGTTGGCCTTCATTGTAAGAGGTTTCGAGTACAGGAGCAGGGATGCATTGTTTCAGTTATACAGGGCCTTGGTGAGGCCATACCTAGAACACTGTGTGCAATTTTGGTATCCTTTTATGAGGAAGGATGCTTTTGCTCTCGAGGGAGTGCAGCGAAGGTTTACCAGGTTGATTCCGGGTCTGACGTATGAGGAGAGATCGACTAGGTTAGGACTGAAGCTCAGATGACTGGCTGGGGGAAGGGGTATGGTCTCATAGAGACTTCTAAAATTCTAATCAGGACTAGACATGGTAGATGCAAGGAGGGTGTTCCCGATGGTGGGTGCGTGCAGAACCAGGGGCCACCGTCGTAGACTATTTAGGACAGAGATGAGACGACATTTCTTCAAACAAGGAGTAGTGAACGTGTGGAATTCATCACCTCAGCAAGTAGCTGATGCGAAAACATTGAACGTATTCAAGAGGTGCCTAGATAAAGAACTTGGATAGAATGGGATCAAAGGTTATGGGGAGAGAGGAGGATTAGGCTAGTGAGATGAATGATCAGCTGTTATTGTAATGAACGGTGGAACAGGTTTGAAGGGCCAAATTGCCTCCTCCTGCGCCTATCTTCTAATTTTTTTGGGTGGGTGCGTACTTTTGCACAGGATACGAAGATCATTAGAGTTGTGGATAGTGTAGAAGGTTCCCAAAGGATATAGCGGGACATAGATCAGTTGCAGATAGAGTTTAATCCACGCAAGTGTGAGGTGCTGCACTTTGGAAGAGTTAAGGAAAAGTATACAGTCAATGGCAGCAGTCTTAACAGCATTGATATACAGAAGGACCTTGGGGTTCAAGTTCATAGCTCTCTGAAAGTCGCCATGCAAGTACATAAGGTAAAGAAGGCAACATATAGCATGCTTGCCTGTGTCTGTCAGGGAATTGAGTACAAGAGTCGGGATGTCATGTTGTAGCTTTATAAGCCTTTGGTTAGGCCATAATTAGAGTACTCCATTCAATTCTGGCCACCACATTACAGGAAGTGGAGGCTTTGGACAGGGTGCAGAAGACGTTTACCAGGATGGTGCCTGTATTAGATGGTATGAGCTAGAAGGAGAGGCTAGAAAAACTTGGGATGTTTTCTCTTGAGCAGCAGAGACTGAGGGGAGACTTTATGGAAGTCAATAAAATTGTGAGATGCATAGTTAGATTCTGGCCGTCAACCCTTTCTCTCCAGAGTTGAAATGTCTAATACCAGGAGGCATGTATTTACTGTGAAAGGGGAAAACTTCGAGGAGATGTGAGGGGCAATTGTCTTTTTCACAAAAAGTGTGCAAGGAGTCTGGAACACACTGCCACGGTTGGTGGTGAAGGCAGATACTGTAAGAGTAGGTAAGGGGCTTGTAGATAGGCACGTGACTATGCAAGGAATGGAGGAATGTGGACCAAGGGAAGCAGAAGGGATTTTTAGTTTCATTTGGCGTCATATTCGGCACAATACTGTGGGCCAAAGGGCTCGTTCCTGCACTGTACAATGTTCGATATAGAACAATACAGTACAGGAATAAGCCCTTCAGCCCTCCAAGCCTGCACCACACATTTAACCAAGGCAAACACTTCCATACTAAAACTACCTTTATTTACAGGATCTGTATCCCTCTATTACCTTCCTATTCATGTATTCGTCCAGGTGTTTCTTGAACGTTGCTATTGTGTCTGCTTCCACCACCTCCTCTGGTAGCACGTTCCAGGCACTCGCCACCTTTGTGTGAAAAATGTGCCTTGCACATCCCTTTTAAACTCCACCCCTGCACCTTGAACCTGTGTCCCACTCTACCCTGGGAAGAAGCCTCTTACTTTCCACTCTATCCATGCCATTCACAATCGTATAAACTTCTATCAGGTCATGCCTCAACCTCCCACTTCCAGTGAAAACAAACCCAGTTTATCCAACCTTTCTTGATCGCTAAAATTCCCATGCGAGGCAACACCCTGGTAAATCTTTTCTGTACCCTATCCAAAGCATCCACATCCTTCTGGTAATCTGGAGTTTCTCCAGTAATTTTGATTTTTGTCAAAGGTTAACAGGAATTTACATGGGGAATGACCCTCACTGAACACAATAGTCAAAAGTAGTCATTATGAGCATGAAAGAAGTTTCCCCAGTTTAGACTCAGCTCAGCTCTACCATTGACTAATAATGAAGAGGTATTGGTCATAATCACTCTTTTTACTGCCAAGTAAACCCATCTTTTGCAATAAACAGTCTTTTGTAATTTTCTTCAACATAATCAAATGTTGAGCCCCCGACCCATAATATTAAAGGTCATCCAACAGTGAGAAAAAATTGTAACAGGAAGGGGCCTGACAAAATCCCTGTACGGAAAGTCTCCTTTTCTCCCTCTATCACAAAAAGTGAGAATACACATCAATACCTACAGGCAGTTCCTGAGTTACAAACAAGTTCCATTCCTCAGCATGGTTGTTAGTCAATTTGTATGCAAGTTGGAAGACAACGAAGTACAAATTAGAATATCTGTTCGTAAGTGCAAGCGAACATTCGCATGTCGGATGCTTAAAATTAATAATATAGGAAGTTTTTCATCATAATGGTCATTCGTGAATTGGGGACCCCTTGTCAGTAGCATTTTGACAGTCCCCCAGACATCTTGTTTATCAGCAGGCTGAGAACATGTTGTTCTCTTGTTCTTAGTTTCAAGATTTCTTTTGTGCAGGGGACATGATGAGGCTGAAGGTTACCAATTGTAAAAGAGGGAAACCAAAGAACTGCCCTGCAGACATCTTAAACAGAGCAGCGCAATTGAAATGAACCATTATTATTATACTTTGCATGGATTCCATGCATGTTTGTAAATTTAATTGTACTGTATATCAGATTTGAATTAGTCAGTATGGCAACTATAAATATGGCTTGCAGATATTAGTGATTTATCCAAACAAAGTAGTTCTTAAACCTATCCAGCAACCGATTCTTGGCAGCCTAACCATTATCATGTTTACATTCATAAATAGCCATACCTTGTTTAACTTTGCCACCAAATTGATCGTCCAGCAGCGAATTCACAATCAGTTTATAGATCATGGCCTGTGCACGCTCGAGATCAGTCAGTCCCAATGCTCTCTTAATTGGTGAGCGCATGACAGCCCGTTTCACCATGTGGCGCATCAGAAACTGGAGCGCAGCTCTCATTTCTACATCGTCCTGAATAACTGGTGACCCAGCACAGTCTGAATTGTGGCCACTCTCAGTTAAAACTTTCGGGATTAGCAACAATTCTGCATACTTGCTACAGCTAAGCAGAACACTAAGCGTCTTCATAGCACCAAGACACAAGTAGGATAACTGAACTGCTCGAATTTCTGATTGAATTAAATCATGATTTCTCAGTACATGCTCATGAGGCTTTCGTTTTCCATCCAGCAGATGATGTTGAGAATCTAAACCAAGATGCACAGAATCCACAGTGCAAGTTGAAATGTCATTTTCTGATCGTGAATTGGAAGCTCCACCTTGCATAAAACCTTTTGTCTCCTCAGTTGACTGTGTTATCACTCGATCAATGGTTTCTTTAGTGAGATCTGCCTCGAATTTCTGCTCCATCTCTGCCTTGTCTTCCGATTCATGCCTGTGCTTTTTCTCATGCCTTCTTGCACTCTGTTTAGCTCCATCTTCATGAACACCAGTTAAGTAGGTGAGGTCTAGCAGCAGAGAAGCAGTCAACCCACGGAATCGTGAGACATCGAAAGGCAGTGGGTCACAGGGTTCCAAGTTGTACAGCGGTGTGTCACTGGGTGACCAAGAAGTAGGGAAGCTTTAATCAGATTCAGAACGACATGGGTGAAAGCAAGTGAGGGATAGAAAGGAGGAATGTACAAAAGACTGTTATGGAAGAATAAGCATACAGATGCTGAAAGACATGAATTTTACGGATTGGCATACCGGGATAAGCTTAAAATATGTTAAAATTCACTTTTTATAGAGAGAAGAGAGAAAGATAAATGAATCACTTCCTTTCGGTAGCTTAGAATTTTGAGCTCTAATTTCAAAGCAAAAAGTTTATGATACATGCAAGCAAGACTTTCAAATGTCTATTAATCTCAAATTCTTTTGATAGCAGTTTCACCAGTAGTGAATCTACAGTTATATCCATAAAAAGAAATCACAAGAATACAGCAATTTAAATTTGAAAAATTAACGTCAAGATAAATTAGAAAAATGAATAATTCTTATCAAAATATTTGCCACTTCATAATTTTTTTTTAACATTTCACTGAACAGAAATACTCAGATGTAAGGAACCGAATGAATTAAGTTACAGACCGATCCCATCAAGTTTATATTTTTTGTAACATTGTGTTTTTAAAATGAATGAGAATTCCCATTTTTCCCCATGTTAAATGATGGGATGCAATAAATTCTCAACTTGAAATGAAGGGACTCTATTATGCAATAGCTGTACAATATTGAAAACCAATCACAATTTGTGACAATATTGTCAAATGAAGGCCTGGATTTTGAGGTGGTAACATCATCCAAAATGTTGGTAGTCGTAATCATTAATCTACTAAATCTGACAGTGACTTCTGGAATCCACAGGTCCAGAAAAACACAAGTTGCTGTTAGGAATTCTACACTTGGTTATTGGTGTTTCTCCAGTTTGCAATCACTGGAAAATTAATGAAATGGCAAAAATTTCCACTCATATTCTTAGTCTTACCCTTGAAAAAGTTTACACCTTGATGAAAGGCATGCAACTTGGTTAATGACATATTAGTTCTCAATTATCAGTAAACACTTCACCCCACATTAAAATCTAAGTTTATAGTTCAGAAATGTAAAATTTTCAGAAAATCCGTTTTAAAAAATGTTTGTAATCTTTATTTCGCTATCTAGAATTTTAAACTAAAAATAAGATGATTCAGCGCTTAGAATTTCCCGATTAACTATGTGTGAGAATACTTCAATGTGACTAGCTTACAAACATGATTGCAGCATGTCTAGCGATCGCTTGACTTGGTGCCAAATTCAAACAGTTGTCAGGAATGTAGATAAAAACAGAGATCATTAGACTTTTGTGGGAGGCTTTTGTTTCCTAAATCAACCTGCTCAGATGTAGTATCACACGTCTCTGGAGCAGGTGGGACTTGAACCTGGACCTCCTGGTTCAGGGCAGGGACGACATCACTGTGCCACAAGAGGATTTTTTTGATCAATTGTAAAAGCTGCTGTTTTGCAACTGATTGCAAAATACAACTATGGCTTTAATTTACATAAGAAATGCATGCATTTGTTGAGGTTAAAAAAAAAATAAACCAAAACAATCTGTGGCCACTCAAAAACACACAACTTTGAAGAAGAAACATCAAAGTTATGGAAAAAAGAAAATCAGCCACAGAGCGAATTAAATGACTCACCACGTAATAAATGTATCCGAATATGACAGACCTTACAGATTTTGATATACTTTGAATTAAATTTTAAATTGGGAGGAAATGATATAGTGATAATGTCAATGGACTAGCAATCCAGGTTAAAATTCTGGTAACGTGTGTTCAAACTCCATGAAAATCTGGAATTAAAAGCTAAGCTAATGCGACTGTGTAGCCATTGTCAATCATTATAAAAGCAACTGTTTCACTAACGCCCTTTAGAGAGAGAGAAATCTGCCATCCTTAGCTCGTCTGACATACATGACCTACAGCAATGTGGTTGACTCTTAACAGCCATCTAGGCAGTTAAGGATGGGCAAAAACATTGGCCTAGCCAATGACACACACAGCCCATGAACATATTAAAAAAAAAAACACATTCTCCAGTTAGCCCATCAAGCCCACGATGATCCATCCTCCTACCCTATCCCTTTTACCCCTGTATTTCCCATGGCTAGCCTACGTATCTCTGGATACTATGGGAAAATTAGCATGACCAATCCACCTGACCTGCACATCTTTGGACCATGGGAGGAAACCAGATCACCCATAGGAAACCCATGTGGCCACAGGCTGAGGGTGGAATCGAACCTGGCTCTGTGAGGCAGCAATGCTAACCAACGAGCCATTATGCTGTCCTAAGGACAATAAGGCCTCAAAAACGTGCACTTGCTTTGAATGTGACTAGTGATAGGGAGCATGAGTTCCATGAATATGATAATGTATTTATATGTAATGCATTTACAGATCTACATGCATAAACTAAATTATCGAAATCTTAGTTATTCAAAAGCATGGAATTTCCTAACACCTTTCTATCATACACTACAGATACAATCTGAAGTGTCATAAAGCAATATCCACTATAAATATGGTGGACGACACAAAAAAAGGATATAATTTCAACACAAGCACAATTAATAAAAAGAGGCATGGCCACATGCATTATAAGTACTTGTAAACAAAACCAGTTAGTTCCACTAAAGGCTAATATCGCACCTACCTTATTGTTATTTCAGCATCGTCCCATTGTACTTTTGCTGAAGTGCTCCCTTCTTTGAGTACACCTAACAGAGTAGCATGCCTCCCTGTCTGTTTGTGAACGCACCTCCCTCCAACTCGAAGACCTGTATCGACACCACCAATTACTGCAAGCACAGGCCACACCTCAGTGCACAGGGTCCGCAGCTGGATTTCTGAGAGCTCTGCCAAACCATGCTTGCTATATTTTCCTTTTTCTTCCTCCTTGCTCTCTTCTTTCATTTCATGTTCATCTCTGCTTTGCACAGAGCGACTCTTTTTTAATTTCTGGCTGACTTCTTTTAAGCAAGATTTGACTTTCTGCAAACGATCCATCATATTTTTGTTTATACAGTGGGTCCATTTATCTGTACGATGCAGAATACGGATGAGTTGAATAGTGGCCTCTGCCAGGACAGTGGCTACAGGACTGCAGATAGGATCACCAGGTAATAGATCCCTTGGTGTGCCCCGCATCTGCATTTCACAGATTTTAACCTGGAAGCAAAAGCAATCATCAGATTCAAACAGGATAGCATATTGTTAATTAAAAGGTGGCCAAATTTTTTTTTGAATTACTGCAACCCATAGTTTCTCCATTTTATTTGATTGTTAAACAAGAACAAGTTCCAATACCAATTTCTTGCGTACCTACATAAGTCCAGCATGCAGTGCATAAGTGCCTATTCAGTGGACCTTTCTACTTATCATGTTGTTACTAATAATTTAATATCTCTTCTGCAGACGACCAAATTTATGCGTCAAGCTGATTATGGAGCTATTTCACTTTAAAGAAAGTGACTAAGTGTGAGATTCAGTGGGTTCACTAAGGGAGCACAGTTACAAGATGCAATGGTTTTGAATAAACAGCACTAAACTTTACTGCACAAAATTAGAACAGTAATATAATCTACAATGCATTTACAAGATATATTGTAACACAGAATTAAAATATGGTAAAGATGGATAACAGATTGCAATCTAGCACCCCATAGCATACTTGAAACAGCGAATGCAATCAATACAGATCCTAGGAGATTTCTCAAAAACTCTCCACAGGCATTAATAATACAGTAGTTCATCAAACCACCTTAACATTCGCAGAGGATATCAACTATTCACTTCTGCCAATCCGGCCTTGAAACTCCCTCTCAAAAGCTTCTGTCATGGACTGCCTCAATGATTGCTGCATTTCTGGTCATCATCCTCGTTTGCTGGGCCTATGATCAGATGGACTCCAGAATTTTCACTCCAGTATTTACTCTCAGGTACAGCTTCCAATAACAGCTAGTTTCACCAAGCTAGAACTACTCATGGATATTTCTTTTCTAAATTCTAATCTCACTCAACTGCATCAAGCAAATCCTTGTTAACATTTTAATCTCTCTGCTCTCGGCTCCACTGAAGTATATCAGTATACATCTTCTAAGCCCCAAACCCTACAGTTCTCAATACTTTTCTGTAGATTTGACTCTAACATTTAGTTACCTACTAACTTCCCAAAACCTCTTCCTGAATTCTCAGAGAGAAAGCCAACTGCCCTTGGAACTTCCAAGCAAAACTCAAGTTCAGTTACTTTTCCAGCAGCACAATTAAAAACAGCAGAACCAAACATATCGTCTAATTCTATTTCTCACTCACACGCATATATGTACACACAACTTTTCAATCTCCTGGCTGGCTGCCTTCAAAGTGTCCTATGTGGTTGACTGAAAGTTCTGCAACTAGTCCTCCTTTTTTAAAGGCAGAAATGCATGTATTAATATTTTGAAAAGCCCAAACGTAACAATCTTTTAACTGAGTATGCCATCAAAGTTATATTCTCACAAAATCCTCGTTTCTGCAGCTTTAAAATAAAAGCTTACAGAAAGGAATCATCACAACAGCTATGGTTCATCACATGAAATTCTCATGTAAAATAGCAATTAGAACCAACCAATTAACAAGATGAAAAACACAGAGAACACCTTTGAAAGTAAAGTTTGAGTGTTAAGTCTGTTTGATAGTGAAATACTAGGGAGGTAGAGATTCCAGAATCGCATCCACTACAATACAACTATTGCTGTTTTGATGGTATCGACTCCACAGGCAAACAGTTAACTAAACCCAACGAGAACTAATCCAGCTATAATTCCTGCTCATAGATTCACTAATTGGAGGAAATGCAGAAGAGAACCATTTTGTGATTGGAACAGTAGACAGCAGTGCAGTGTTAAGTGGTCTCACTTAGCCCAAGGTCTGGTGCCGTGGTGATGAGTAGGCAGGATAGGCACTGGAATGAAGAAGTGAGAGTCAAATTACCTAAGGCATGGGGAGGGGGTTTTGATGGCTGGGGTGAGAGATGGGCTCTCAGTGGAGATGAGAGTATTGAGCCATGGGAAAGTGCAATGACAGAGTCATGCTGTTGGAAGGAGGGCGGTGTGGTGAGAGTCAACAAGCCATCAGAAGTGGAGGCAGAGGGCATCAGTGATCTTTTCTTTCTCTGTCTGGACAATCAGACCTATTATGAGCTAATCCATTCAGTCAGAACACATCAATTACTGATCAGGAATTCTACCAGATCTGGAGCTTGAAAAGCACAGCCAGTCAAGACAGCATCCAAGGAGCAGGAAAACTTTTCCAGCTCCACATTTATTGACTCTAGCTTCCAGCATTGGTAGTGCTTACTGTCTCCATTCTGCCAGATCTGCTGAGTATTTCCAACATTTTCCATAATTATGTCCAATAGTAAGTCCAAACATAACTTGCCTGGATTCACCACAGATAACTATCAGGATACCCCTGATTTCCAGGTACAGCAATAGCTGCGCCTTCATTTATCTAGGTCTCATTAAACCCCTCTGCCACACAAGTTCTCCTTTAAATTGTTCGTCATAATTAATTTTTGGACCTAGCTTTTAGTTACCAATCTTAATAGCTCATGTGGTCAAGTGGCAAAATATCGTCCAGTAACTCTCTTATGAAATGACTTGAAATATTTTAAAGGCGCTATCCCAGTACAGGTTTCTGTTGATGATAAGAACCATGATGAGAATAGGGAGGGTTATGCATGGACAACATTTTATAACCTGTCCCATTTTACATTCTGTTGACCCATACCTGTCCAGCATCAATTGGATTCAACTAAGACATTCCTTGCCGCTGAGAGAATCTACAAAATTATTTTGGGGTTCCTACCAGCACCCCATATAAAACCAGTATGAATTATGACATGCTTTCATCATATAATGCACACATCATTCTAAAAAAAAAGTCTATGCTCTAACATTAAGCTCTCAGTGAGATTGCTCAATGAGAAAAACTGTTTACCTTTTCACCAGGATTGCTGCTATAGAACATTACACATGGATATAATTCAGTTGCATCCACATCTTCAAAAGCTAGTTTAGGCTCCTAGAAGGAAAAGATGACCAAAAATATATTTTAATGTATTTTGCATCTACGACAGCAGTCCCTACTAACGGATGACTTTGAGACCCCCCTCCCTCTTTCTACGACTGAAGATACATTTTCACAAGTAATTTCCAATGAGCTACACACAGACGACCATACATCAAAACAGGAATACCGACGTTTGCTGAGGCAATAGTTTAGCAGAAATACTACCTGAAAACTACTTCCGATATTAAATATTCAAACATTTCAGGAAGCAGCACTAGATTCAGGTAAGGCTCCTTTAGTTTGGATAATAGCTACCGTAACACCATTGTTGGAAAAGGAGTTAAGCAGAAATCAAGAACCTACAGGTCAGTTACTTCAACATCTGAGATTGGGAAAATGTTATAAGCTATTATAATATCATCATAGGGCACTTAGATAAGTTCAAGATATTCAGATAGAGCCAATATGGTTTGTCAGAGGGAAATCAAGCTCAATTAGTTTATTGGAGCTCTTTGAAGAAATAACTTGCACCGTAGATAAAAGGGAACCAGTGGATATGTTGCATTTTGATTTTCAGAAGGCATTTATAAGGTGCCACATCGAAGGTTATCACAGAAAATAAAAGCTCATGGTGTCGGAGTAACATATGGGCATGGATAAAAGATTAACTTGCTAACAGGAAGAAGAGAGTAGGAGGTGTCAGAGTAACATATGGGCATGGATAAAAGATTAACTTGCTAACAGGAAGAAGAGAGTAGGAGGTGTCGGAGTAACATATGGGCATGGATAAAAGATTAACTTGCTAACAGGAAGAAGAGAGTAGGAATAAGTGGATATTTTTCAGGCAGGCAGGATGTCATGAGCAATAAATCATAATGTTTAGTGTTGGGACTTCAACTCTTTACCATTTAGGTAAATGACGTGGATGAAGAGATCATAGCATGGTAGCTAAATTTGCTGATGACACAAAGATACGACAGAAAGTGAGCTGTGAAGAGGAAATAAAGAGCCTACAAAAAGGAAGAGACAGGTTAAGCAAGTGAGCAAAGATCTAGCAAATGGAGTACAATATGGGCAAGTGTGAAATTGTCCATCTTGGCAGTAAGAAAAGAACACATTAGCTAAATGGTGAGAAGTTGTAGAGCTCCAAGATACAGAAGGATCAGGGTGTCCTAGTGCATAAATCACAGAGCTAGTACAGCAAGTAACCAGAAAAACAATAGAATTGTTTCAGAGATAGTAGGTACCATTCTATTGATGTTAAATGAGATAACAAGGTGTAGTGCTGGATGAACACAGCAGGCGAAGCAGCATCAGAGGAGCAGGAAGGCTGACGTTTCAGGCCTAGACCCTTCTTCAGAAATGAAGAGGAGTTTAGGCCCGAAACGTCAGCCTTCCTGCTCCTCTGCTGCTGCTTGGCCTGCTGTGTTCATCCAGCTCTACACCTTGTTATCTCATTTAACATCAATAGAATGTTATTGTTTGTTGCAAGAGGAACTGAATGCAAGAGCAGGGAGGTTATGCTTAAGTTACATAGAATTAGGGACACTGCAGAATAGAGTGCTGTGTAGAGTACTGGTCACCGTATTTACAGAAGGATGTTAATTTGTTGGAAGCAGTTCAAAGAAGGTCTACTAGACTAATAGCTGGAATGAGTGGATTGCTTTATGAGGAAGGCTACACAGGCTAGGCCTATATCTTCTGGAGTTTAGAAAAGTCGGAGGTGATTGACTTTAATTTATATAAATCCAGAGGGAACTTGACTGGATGAATATTGAAAGGAAGTCTCTACTTCTAGGAGTCATAGTATAAAAATAAGGGGTTCCTATTTAAAATGGAGATGAGAAACATTTTTGTCAGCCTTTGAAATTCCCTTCCTTAAAAAGGTAGTGGATGCAGATTCTTTAAATATTTTTAAGGCAGAGATAGATAGATAGATTCTTGATTATCAAGAGGATGAAACGTTATTGGAGATAACAAGAATGTAGAGTTGAGGTTAAAATCAGTTCAGCCATGATCTTATTGAATGGTGGGACAGGCTTGAAGGGCCTATTGGTTTACCTTCGTCCTGTCTTCATAAGTGTACTCAAAGAATTGGGCTGTGTGATGAACTTTGACCCAGAAGTAGCACAGTAAGAAAATTTATAATTTCTGTAAAATACCTGTGGAATCTAATTGTTTACAAGAATGCATGAAAACAATGTCAAGAATCTATATCAATAGCAAAGGGATCAACTGCAATTTTCTTGGAGAATAAATATTGGTCTGAGATCTGGTGACCCTCAACCTTGAAACTGTACCAAGTAGTTAGTGAAAACCAGAAGTCACATCACAGAAAACTACAAAGACAAAGGAGAGCTAAAAGCAGAGGTGCTGGAGCCTAAGACACAGGGGTGGGCACAAAGAGAAAACATACAGAACAGAAAGAGAGACCTTGACAATTCTTGGGGAGAAGAGTGAGATCAGGTTTCTGCTTAGCCAGAAAGGAGACAATTTTGGAGGCAATGTCTGAGCTGACTAAAAAAGTTCTAAAATGTGCTAAGTTATATGAATAGCACTGAGATGCCAAAGAGCTGCTTTTTCAAGGCTAAACCTTGAACCAGGGCATTATTGGTTAGGCAGTTTAAAAGCAACTCTATTAAGATACATCATCAACACAGTCATGACCTGAGGGTGAGATGATTTGTAGAAGTACGCCTTTCTGATGATAATCATATGTATGAAAGTCAAAGGTGCTAACTGTTGTCAGACAGACTCCTGACCTACTCTGCATGAATAAAGAACAGCATGTTTTAGAACTGTGTAAACAGAAAGTGCCACTTTGTGTGAGGAGTGATGTCAATATATTGAGGAAAGACTTCTCTTTGCTGTATCAATATGTAATTTGCAATATATAATTAAAGTTACAGTAAAACCTATGAACAGTGAAATCTTATTGATAATCATTCAGTAAAATTAATTAGAGATAGTAGGAACTGCATCTTCTATCCACCTCCCCCCCCCCTCCCTATTTATTTCAGAACACCCTTCCCCTCCCCCATTTCTGATGAAGGGTCTAGGCCCGAAACTTCAGCCTTTCTGCTCCTATGATGCTGCTTGGCCTGCTGTGTTCATCCAGGTCTACACCTTGTTATTTGAGTAAAATTAATTATGTTGGTTTATGGCCTCCCCCAGGTGGTTCATAACAGTCCTAGAAAACTCAGTCCTTGTTCTTTGTTTACATCCTAATTCTCAACTCAACAGTCTTTATCTTTAAAAATATTACACTTGAAAATAAATGTTCGTGTTAATTGGTCATTCATTGCCAAGGGAACTAAGAAAGCCCAGGAATGCATTAACACTCAGAACTGAGGGATAACCAAGGACTTGTCTTAATGCTAACCCTTCAACATAAACACATTTCATCTGCTCTATTATCGACGCACATCATTAAAAATAAGACTTTCATTCAGCCAGAACAGGTAATAAGGAATGTCCTGCATTTCTCAAGTTTAAACTGAGCTCCTTTTGTGTAAGAAGAGTTTTTAATTTTCCTGAATAAGCACCTGCAAAAAAATGAAATCCTAGAAATGAACCAACTGATGTATACTTGATGAAGTATATATGATGTATCAATTACAACAGGCTAAGAAGACCTACGTAACCTGATAGCCTTTTTTTAAATCAAAGACATCCACCTTGGCATATTGTGGATATTGCAGAGTTTCTACTTTGAACTGGTTTGATAGAATGGGGTTTACAAACAGAATATTTAGATTAGTTCACCTCTCCATTTTTCCCAAATGAGATGGTCCTGGCCTCCATATCCAACACACATGTTATGTAGTCTCCTTGTGTAAAGCTGAAGAGGGTGAGTGTCTGCTCCCCATTGTGGTACAGATTACCACTGTAAGCCCTGTACAGCCACATGTCTGAGGTAGTCCGATGGTTGAAATCATGCACAGGCCAGCGAGATACTCCCACACAGGTACCTTCATTACCTCTATTTTCTTTTACTATATAGAACTAGAAAACAAATTTTAAAAGTACTTGTATGATATTCTTCAAATATACAGAAGAAAAAGACAATGTCAAACTGGATCACTTTAAAATGGGGACTTGATTCAAAGTCATTGATCTTTATTAAGATATTTTAAATATTTTGCATTTAATTTTTAATATACCTTCCACTGATAACATCCAGAAGCAATTCCAGTTGATGCTAAACCATAGCCCTTGCCACCACTACCATGAGTCAGAACTTGCCCACTCTCCACCACACAACACTGGGTTTTCTCAGGATCAAATGATACTTCCTGGATAGGAAGATTTTCATCTTCTTCCTCGACTTCACCCTGCTTCTAGTTTAGTTGCAAAAAGAAATAATAAAACACGTTTTCCAAAGTGAATTATACTTACACATCCAACAGAACTTCAACATACAATTTTTTAAAAAAAAAGGAAAAGTCCAAGGACGTGCAGAGTAGGTGGACTGGCCTTGCTAAATTGCCCATAGTTAGGTGGACTAGCCATGGGAAATGCTGGGTTACAGGGATAGAGTACAGAGACAGGTCTGGGTAGACTGCTCTTCAGAAGGTTGGTGTGGACATGATGGACTGAATGGGCTCATTCCACACCATAAGGATTCTAACAGTTTTGCATAATTCAAGCCATACCAATGTGTAGGACAGACAGCAGAAGGGCAACAGTTAAATCCTTAAATGGGCAACATGACTCCAACCCACCTCAAGTGTGTTGACTTCCAGTTAACTGTGGCTGTATGGGACGAGATGAGCACAGTGATGTCAAGAAGCACTCAAGTCATAACAATTTGGATTGAATGGCAGGAAACCGAACTTCGCAGGCCTATGGAAGTCTGGCTTAGCAGTAAAAAAAGAGTCAAGAACAATCTCCCACTTTCTTCACTCTGATCCTTCTCATAGTCTCCTCAACTTTTGTGCAAAGAACCTTTTATGGCCTTAAGAGGTGTATTTTGTCCTGGTCTTTTTTTGAAGAAAGGTTTTGAGACAGATGTGACGAGTCGTCTCTTCCAAGCTAATACAGTAAACAGCTTGCGAAGCTGGACGTTTTTTTAAAGTTAGAACAATAGATGCAACACGAGTGGGTGGAGTCAGACTCCTGAAGAACCAGGATTTTAGTTTAGCTTTCAGTTATTTGGGTTTTGAGGTTGGTTGGGGAAACTGTTTCATCTTTTTCAGCTACAGAATAAGGCTGGGGTTCTCTCTCTCTCCAAGAATTTTCTCTTTGTGCTCTTTTCTCCTGGACTGGAGAAGCTTTGCATGTGAGACAATCAATTTTACTGAATTTGCCTTTGCCAAGGATGTGATTATTTGATGTTACTATATTGGAACAATTACTGTTTAATAGTTAAATAATTGACTATTCTTAGATTATTTAACTATTAAAGTTTACCAAATAGAGTTAAAGTTATACCAATTCTTCTTTCTGCTGTTTGTAGTTTAACCGAGTATAAGAATAAAATCGTTTTACTTAAAGCATAGTAGCATGACTAATCAAATCACATCTGGGACACAGCACCTTACACTTGCCTTTAAATGAGATAAAAGTTAGGTTCAAGGCTATCTCCTTGATATAATTTGAAGGGAATTTGATTTGGTCCATAACATAGCCACAGATGATTCATTTTTCCTGTTGGGTCCATGTGCCTCAGAGGAATGTATATCTGTTGTGGACCAGGCAGTACTTCAAATACTTGGCATTACCTAACTAGCATTAAATCTTTTAGTGCATTTTCCAAATTCACAATAGCCTCTAACTTGCTCTGATTCACAAGTGTATAATCTTAGCCATGTATTGTAATGATCAGTCGTTCAGCCTTGGCTCTCTTGCATGAGCTAACCATTTCGCCTCTTTCCATTCTTTGTCTGTTCCCCGTAATTACTTGATTAATGCTCCCCTAATTATCTTTGAATTTATTCTCATTTTGAACTTTAGTCTCAGTTTATGCTATCCTTTAATTTGTTAGCCTAAAAGGAAAGGACCACATTTTCCTTCAAATAATGCACACAACACGGTACCTGCAATTTAATTTCTTGCTCTTTCTCCTTTGCTTGAATCATATGTTTTGCCTGAGCAATTGGTGCCTCCCACATGCAATCAGAGATGAGCAAGAAAAGATGTTCCACAACCTAGAAACGTAAAATAAACTAGACAGAACACATTGACAGCAAACACTGGCTGAAATTTCTCTCATCCAGCAGACTGAATGGGGTTTCCTATTCTTGTGCACTGATATATTACAAGACATTAAATCAGACCGCTTAAAGTACAAGGGAGTTTATGATCATTCATTACTAGAAGTGTTGTCACTTGTAAACAGATGTATTTAGTGTCATGAAAACTGAAAGAACTGGAGATGTTGTAAATCAGAAACAAAAACAGAAATTGCTGGAAAAGCTCAGCAGGTCTGGCAGCATCTGAGGAGAGAAATTAATTGACATTTCGGGTTGAGTGACCTTTCCTCCGAACCGATGTTAGCTCGGAAAATGTCAGTTTACAAGCAGAAGATAGGGTCGGGGGGGAAGGGGGTAAGGAGTTAAACAACAGGTGGAGATGCAGCCCAAACAGAGTGAAGAACAGTTGGGCAGACAAAGCAGTAGATAGCAATCTGGCTAGGAGTGTGAATAACTATTAATGGGGACTGTTAGTGACTAACATTGGGATGTGGGTAAAAGCAGAGTATGTATTAAGAAAGGCCTGGGGTTTGGAGGGGGGGTGGTGGTTGAGGTAAGGACATGGGAGAGCTCAAGCCCTAATGTTTTTCAACTCGATGTTGAGCCCAGAAGGCTGTAGGATCCCCAAGTGGAAAATGAGGTGCTGTTTTTCCAGCTAACACTGAGCTTCGCTGCAGTATTGCAACAAGCCTAAGACAGAGATAACAAGGTGTAGAGCTGGATGAACACAGCAGGCCAAGCAGCATCAGAGGAGCAGGAAAGCTGACATTTCAGGCCTAGACCCTTCTTCAGAAATGGGGGACAGGAAGGGGGTTCTGAAATAAATAGAGAGAGAGAGGGGGAGGTGGATAGAAGATGGATACAGGAGTAGATAGATGGCGAGGAGACAGACAGGCCAAAGAGGCAGGGATGGAGCCAGTAAAGGTGAGTGTAGGTGGGGAGCTAGGGAGGGGATAGGTCAGTCCAGGGGGCAGGATGAAGCTCGTAGGTACGAGATGGGGGTGCGGCTTGAGGTGGGAGGAGGGGATAGGTAGGAGGGGGGACAGGTTAGGGAGGCGGGGACAAGCTGAGCTGGTTTTGGGATGCGGTAGGGGGAGGGGAGATTTTGAAGCTTGTGAAGTCCACATTGATACCATTGGGCTGCAGGGTTCCCAAGCGGAATATGACGTGCTGTTCCTGGGGCTGACCTATCCCCTCACTCACTCCCCGCCTACACTCACCTTTACTGGCTCCATCCCCGCCTCTTTGACCTGTCTGTCTCCTCCCCACCTATCTTCTCCTCTATCCATCTTCTATCCACCTCCCCCTCTCTCCCTATTTATTTCAGAACCCCCTTCCCCTCCCCCATTTCTGAAGGAGGGTCTAGGCCCGAAACGTCAACTTTCTTGCTCCTCTGATGCTGCTTGGCCTGCTGTGTTCATCCAGCTCTACACCTTGTTATCTCAGATGCTCCAGCATCTGCAGTTCCTACTATCCCTAAGACAGAGATGTTAGCCAAAGAACAGCGTGGTGTATTGAAGTCGCAGGCAACTGGAAGCTCAGGGTCTTTTTTGCAGGCAAAACATAGGTGTTCTGTGAAGTGGTCTCCCAATCTACACTTCATTTTCCCAAAGTAAAGGGGATCACATTGTTAGCAGCAAATGCAGTAGACTAGATTGTGTGAAGCGCAGGTAAAGCTCTGCTTCACCCAGATGGTGTGTTTGGGCCCTTGGATACTGAAGAGGGAGGAAGTAAACAGACAGGTGTTACACTTTCTGCTGTTGCAGGGGAAGGTGCTGTGTGGCTGCGGGGGGAGCTGTTGGGTGTGAAGGAAGAATGAACCAGGGAATCCTGGAGGGAATGGTCCCTGCAGAAGGCTGACAATGGAGGGGGGACAATGTGTGTCTAGTGGAACCCCGATTTCTCTCCACAGATGCTGCCAGACCTGCTGAGCTTTTCCAGAAATTTGTTTGTTTTTTCTGCTGGAAACCTGGCTGGATAGATCCCAAGTTTCATTTTTGTGATTGCTAATCAGTTACTGAACATATTCGCAAAGTAGCTGCTCGAGTATTTCTAATGAAAGAACATCAAAATTTATCACACATATTTGGAAAAAAAAAGCTGTTTTACATTTTATAAGAATTGCTTGAGAGAATCTTAGTACAAATGTCAGCAATAAAGATTCAACCCTTTTTCACTGAGCAATCCTATAAATACTCGGTCAAATGTTAGTGACAGGTCATCCTGCTTCCACTTTAAAGCCCATTATTCAGTTGGAATAGCTATATTTGTTTTCTTTCCAGCAAACATCTGCATTCACTCGATGCTGGTTTCTGTCATTAATGTCGCTTAAACAAATGGCTGATATAGCTCACTTATCTTTACAAGACTCTGTTAAACTCCTGTTCTATAGCCTTCTGTTTCTGGAGCTTCTCAGATCTTCTTTCTCCTACCCTGTCTATTCTGGAGACTGCTACACTGCACTGCTGTCTGGTACAGGTCTTTTCGCCTCGAAAGAAACCCACACACAAACACACTGAAAGAAACGTTCACATTGACTGAACTTCTGGACTGTTCTCTCTCTCTGTAGGCAAACTGCATCTTTCTCATTTTTACTGCATCATAGTATATCGCATTCCAGTCCTATACTTTTAAAAGTAAACATTTCAAATTTCACCTCAAGGATTTGTTAACGAACTTCATCTAAAAATATGCAAATAAACTGCAGACAACCTGAACTCCATACTCAATTTAAAATGAAACTAAAATATCCTCAACATGCATAATATAGAAATACAAATCAAACATAAAGGAATACATGGTTCTATTCACAACCCAAGTTTCTGAATAATAATACTGCAAACCTTCACTACATTAACACATATATAGTTATTGCTAAAAATGAACTTCTTATTTACCTGTGTCATTTGATCATCATCTACACTTGATTCACAGGCAGGTAATACTGCTTCCAGAACATGAAGAGCAAGCAGCCTCGTTCTCAGATTCCCAACCAGCGGTACACCTGTCCGACAAAAAAGAACACACAATCTGTTCGGTATCCCTGTAGAGCATAATCATTGGTTATCCTTGAAAAAAAGCATCAATTTCAACATCAATCAGCATCAGAAAGAGGAGATAAAAACCAAAAGAACAACTGATGCTGTAAATCAGAAACAAAAAAACAGAAATTGCAGGAAAAGCTCAGCATGTCTGGCACCATCTGGGTAGAGAAATCAGGATTAACATTTCAAATCGAGTGACCCTTCCTTAAACTCTTTTTTTGGCATCATCAGAACAGATGCGACGGAGGCAGAGGAACTGGGAGAATGAAATAGAGTCTTTGCAGGAAGCAGGGTGCGAGGATGTTTGGTCAAGGTAACTGTGGGAGTCAGCTGGTTTATAGTAGCCATGGTTAACCATGGTTTCTCAGCACAGATGCTGCCAGACCTGCTGAGCTTTTTCAGCAATTTCCGTTTTTGCTTTAGAAATAGAAGAAAACAGCAGATTACTTGCATGGCTCAAGAGTTGGTGCAGGAGGGAGGGTTTTAGGTTCTTGGATCACTCCAGGGCATTTCTGGGCATGGTAGGACTTTTACAAGCTTGACGGTCTGCTCCGCAACCAGAATGGGACCAACATCCTTGTGGACGAGTTTGTTATTGCTGTTTAAATTAGTCCAGCAGGGGCAGAGGACAGTGTGTCAGTTCAACAGAGGCAAGCATACCTTACAAAAGGAATCTGGATAAGGGAGTTCGGACATGTTGAGCCTCAAGGGAGAAAGGCGAAGATAGATGGCCTCTACTTTAATGCTAAGAGTATCACGGATAAGACAAACGAGTTATGGGCAAGGATTGACATGTGCTGTTGCCAGAGACATGGTTGAGGGAAGGACTAGATTGGAAACTTAACATTCCAAAGTACAGGATCTTCAGGCAGGACAGGAGAGGATTAGGGTTAGGGTGCAAAAGGAGTAACTGCAGTAAGGAAGGACAATATTTTGGAGGGGTCACCAAATGAGGCTTTTTGGGTAGAGCTTAGGAATAAAAAGGAGGTAGTCACAATGTCAAAAGTGTATTACAGGCCTCCAAACATTCAGTGGGCAATTGAAGAGGAGTCAATTCACTAAGGTGTGCAAAATAATAGAGTGATTACGTTAGGAGATTTCAACTTTCTCAATATTAATTGGAATAATCATAGTACAAAAGGGGTTAGAGAGGGCAGACTTCTGGAAATGTATTCAGGAGACTTCTTTATGTCAGTATGTAGAAGGTCGTACCAGGTAAAATGTGGTGCTGGACCGAGTTCTGACTAAGCCGGACAGGTGTTCAAAGTGGCAGTGGTGAAGCGTTCTAGTGACAGCGATCACAACACTATACGTTTTAAGTTTGGTTGGAAAGGGAAAAAGACAGACAGTCTGCAAAAAAAGAAAGTTCAGACTGGGGGAAGGCAAATTTTATTAAAGTACGGCAGGATCTGGCCAAATTATACCTGGAAGCAGCTACTTGTAGCTAGATCAACAGCAGAATAGTGGGAGGTGTTCAAAAAGGAATTGGGGAGAGTACAGGCTCAACATGTTCCCTTTAGAGTGAAGCATAGAAACAACTAGTCCAAAGAACCCTGGATGTCTCAGAACATCCAGGATTGGATAAAAAAAGGAAAGGAGGGGCATATATCAAGCACAAAGGGAGCAAAACAATGGAGGCCAAAGAGGAGCATAGAGTGTGCTGGAGGAAATTTAATAAAACACTTTGATCTACTATGAGGGGACATGAGAAACACTGGCAGGAAAGATTAGGAAGAATCCCAAGATAACCTACAAGTCCATCCTAGGATTCAGAGTGAGATTGTCAATTGGATAAAAAATTGGCTTATTGGCAGGAGACAGAATTATGGTGGAGAGTTCTTTTTCGGACTGGAAGTCTGGGACCAGCAGTGTTGGACAGGGATCTTCTGTTTGTCCTTTATACAAGTGATTTAGATGAGAATACAGAAGGGATGGGCAGTAGGATTAGTAGTATAATGGACAGTAAATAAGGTTATCTAAAATTCAAAGAGATCTTGATCAATTGGGTCAACGGGCTGAAGAGTGGCAGATGGAGTTTAATTTGGATAAATGCGAGAAAAATGGATTTTGGTGAAACAAACAAAAGCAGAACTTGTACAATGAAAAATACAGCCTGGGTAGTGTTGTACAACAGAGACCTAGGGGTTCAGGTACATAATTCTCTCAAGTTTGCATCACAAACAGATATGGTGGTTAAGATGATGTTCAGCACGCTTGCCTTCATTGCTCAGACCTCTGGGTAGAGGAGTTGGGACCTTATGTTGAGGTTGGACAGGACATTGGTCAGGCCTTTCAGGAGTACAGCATCCCGTTCTGGGCGCCCTATTATTAAATTGGAGAGGGTTCAAAAGAGATTTACCAGGATGTTGCTGGGAATGGAGGATTTGAGTTATGGGGAGAAGCTGGATAGGTTAGGACGTTTTCACTGGAGAATAGAAGGTTGACGAGTGACCTTATAGAGGTTTATAAGGTCATGGGGGTATAGGTAACTTTACTGGCAGGTGTCTTTTCCCGAGGGTGGGGCATTTCAAGGTCAGGGGCATATTTTTAACGTGACAGAAGAAAGATTTTAAAAACACACGAGGTGAGTTCCATTTTAAACACAGGGTGGTTCCTATGTGGAATGAATTTCCAGAAGAAGTGGGAGATGCAAGTACTATTTCTACGTTTAAAAGACATTTAGATAAGTACATGACTAAGAAATATTTGGAGGGATATGGGCTAAGTACAGGCAGATGGGACTAGTTTAGCTTGCAATTATGGTCAGCATGAGCTAAAGGGTCTGTTTTCATGCTGCATAACTCTGACTCTACATCAAAGGGAAGAGAATAACCAGGGAAGGAGTAGGGTTCATTCCGGAGTAAAGGGAGGTGGAGGACATTGGTACAGAGTCAAACAAAAACTTCACAACTGTTTTCGCTCTGGAAGTGGAGGATATAGGTACACAATTCAGGAAGAGGGACTGTGAGGTTCTTGAGTATTGTGACATTGGGAGTGAGGAAGTATTGGAGGTTTTAAAGGTTTAAAAATGGACAAATAACCAGTTCTAGATGAGTTGTATCCAAGGCTGCAGTGGGAGATGAGGGAGGAAATCAGAGGTTCTGGCCCAAAATTCTAACTGGTCTCTGGCCACTGAGGAGTTGCCACAAGGCTATAGAGAACAACTAACGTTTCCACCTTTCAAGAAGGGTGGTAAAGATAAACCAGGGAGCACTCAAATCTCACACCATGGAAAGGAAACTTTGAGAAAATTCTAAAGGACAGAATTAATCTCTGTTTAGAGAAATAAGGCTTGATCAGGGATAGTCAGAGTGACTTTGTCAGACGGTGGTCACGCTTAACAAATCTGGCTGAAATTTTTTAAGACGTGACCAAATGTGTAAATGAGGACAGTACAGTTGATGAGTTCATATGCATTTCAGCAAAACTTTGACAAGGTCCTACATGAGAGACAGATAAACGCAAAAGCAGATGGGATCTCGGGTAACTTGGCAAGTTAGCTTCAAAACTGGCTGAGTAGCAACAGAAGAGGGTGGTGGTAGAATGTAGATGAGAACATTTGAGGTGGTGGTGGCGGGGGGGGAAGGGTGGCGTGGTTAAGTAAGTAACAGGGTGGCATGGTGGCTCAGTGGCTAGCACTGCAGCCTCACAGTGCCTGGGACCCTGGTTCAAATCTAGTTTTGGGTGACTGTGTGGAGCTTTCCCTGTGTCTGTGTAGGTTTCCACCAGGTGCTTTGGTTTCCTCCCAAGTCCAAAGACGTGAAGGTTAGGCGATTTGGCCATGCTAAATTGCCCATCGTGTCCAAGGATGTGCAAACTAGGTGGATTAACCATGGTAAATTAACCATGGTAAATTAACCATGGTAAATGCACGGTTACAGAGACAGTGTGGAGGGCTGGGTCTGGATGGGATGCTGTTCGGAAGGTCAGTGCCGTTTCAATGGGCCGAATGGCTCTTTCCATAATGTCAGGATGTTATGATTCTAAGTTAGTTGGCAGAAGATAGGAAGCTTGGCAGAATGGTTGACAGTGAGGAACGCAGTCTTAAGTTACAGTAATATATAAACAGATTAGTTAAATGGAATTTAACCCTGATAATTGAGAGGTGATATACTTTGAAAAAAGGAACAAATCAAGCGAAAACTCAATAAATGGCAGGACAGTTGAAAGCTCAAAAGGTACAGAGGGATCTTGAGTATTTGTCCACAAATCCTTCAGATGGCAAGGCAGGTTTATAGGTTAGTGAAGAATGCATATGGGACACTTGCCTTTATCTGTTGTGGCATAGATTATAACAGCAGGAGGTTATGTTGGTGTTGTACAGAAGTTTAATAAGACCACAGCTGGAGAACTTTGTGCAGTTCTAGTGTCCACACCACTGGAAGAATGTTAATGGACTGAGGTGGTTGCAGAGGAGATTTACCAGGATGTTGCCTGGGGTGGAGGACTTCAGAAGAGAGGCTGGATAAGCTAAGATCCTTTTCTGCGCCAAAGAAAACATTGAAGGAGAGCTAACAGAGGTGTAAAACATTGAGGGGCATGTCCAAGAAAGACCGAAAGAAGCTGTTTCCCTTTGTCAAAGGGTCATTGACAAGGGAACATAATTTTAAAATTGGAGGTTTAAATGGGAAAATGCTTTCACACAGAGTGATGGGGGTCTGGAGTGCACTGCCTGGGAGGGTAGTTGAGGGAGATTACCTCACAACCTTTAACAAGTACTTGATGAGCATTTCCAAGCATCATAATATTCAAGACAACAGCCTCATTCTGTAAAGTGAGACTGCATAGATTGATGTAGCAAAATTGGAAATTGCTGGGAAAACTCCAATTTTCAATTTTGTTTCTGATTCCCAGCATCTGCATTCTTTGGTTTTAGTATTTTGTGGTACAGACTTGATGGGTCAAAAGGCCTCTTCTGTCTTGTATGATTCTTTGAGACTTTGCTATGTTGAGAAAAACATTCATTCTTAAAGAAATATTTACCACATTAAAATTCCTTCACTTTAATGGAGCCAAACAGTTATTGCAACAAACAATTGAATTCATAGTCAACAAAGATTTAAAATCATACGCACCCATCAATTGAACAGTTCAATAAAACACTTTCAAATAATGGATACCCTGCCTCATGCAAGGGGTGAGTTGAGAACGTGGGACCTTCATGGTGACCTCAGCTGGTACAGGAAATGAACTTATACTGTTGGTGTCACTCTGCAGTCATCTTGCCAACTGAGCTAACTTGCCAGTTCAACAAAACACTTTCAAACAATGGATACCAGGACTTCATGAAATCCTTGAGCGTGTAGAACTGAATATCTTGCTTGATTTTTGAAGTTACTGGTGAATGCAATCAATTTCAACAGACTTCCAGAAATATTTACTTATTTCTTACAGAATAGGATTCTTTTCTCAGTACATTCAGCAATTTGACAACTGGAGTAAAAAACTAGACAGAGCAAAACAGAGATACCAGTCCAGAAGCTTCCCAAAAAATCACTTTGCTACTGTCAAAACCCAGTTCCGTCCCTTTATTTCCTTCATAATCAACATTCCCTCTGTCTAGCTTGTTAACACTAAATTAACGTCCAACCAGCTGCAAACTCTGAGCATAACAATCACTCAGTGCTGATTTTTCTACAGTCTTCTTAGATCAGTCATTAAGTTTCATTACTTTCCAGGCCAGTTCCTGACGCATAAAAACTACCTTGGTTCTGTCCTCCTTTAAAACAAGCAGCTGTTGAAAGTTCACTTCCTAACTTCAACTCTCAGATCTCAACATTATGCAACTACACAAGCATAACTAATAAACATGGATGCACAACGGTAACAGTTTTGACAATCCTAAAAGGCATCTGACCCCTCAGCAAGAGTGCCTTACCTCTCCAAAATGGCAACTTTCTGTTCTGAGGAAGGGTCACCGGACCTGAAATGTTAACTTTGTTTTTTCCTTCACAGATGCTGCCAGATCTGCTGAGCTTTTCCAGCAAATTTGTTTTTGTAAGGGGACATCTTACTTCTCCAGAAGGGTACCTTTGCTACCCAAACAAATCCAAAGTTCAGAAGTGATCTTACATGATCTAATCTGCACATTTCATGTTTCAGACACCTACTTCACCTAAATCATACAGGAGCAAGAGGCAACAAGGTGCAGGGCTGGACGAACACAGCAGGCCAAGCAGCATCATAGGAGCAGAGAGGCTGACGTTTCGGGCCGAGACCCTTCATTAGAAAAGGGGGAGGGGAAGGGGGTTCCGAAATAAATAGGGAGAGAGTGGGAGGCGGATAGAAGAGGGATAGAGGAGAGGATAGGTGGAGAGGAAACAAACAGGTCGAAGAGGCAGGGATGGAGCCAGTAAAGGTGAGTGTAGGTAGGGAGTTAGGAAGGGGATAGGTCAGTCCAGGGAGGACGGACAGGTCAAGGGGGCGGGATGAGGTTGGTCGGTAGGAGATGGAGGTGCGGCTTGAGGTGGGAGGAGGGGATAGGTGGGAGGAAGAACAGGTCAGGGAGGCAGGGACGAGCTGGACTGGTTTTGGGATGCGGTAGGGGGAGGGGAGCATTTCAAGCCCACCGACTCCCACAGCCCTCTCTGTCTCCATATCGGGCAACCACGTAGAAACCGATATCCATTTCAAGCCCACCGACTCCCACAGCTACCTAGAATACTCCTCCTCCCACCCACCTTCCTGCAAAAATGCTATCCCCTATTCTCAATTCCTTCGCCTCCGCCGCATCTGCTCCCAGAATGAGGCATTCCACTCCCGTACATCTCAGTTGTCCTCGTTTTTCAAGGACCGTAACTTCCCCCCCCTCGGTGGTCGAGAACACCCTCAACCGTGTCTCCCACATCTCCCGCACCTCATCCCTCACACCCCGTCCACGCAATAAGAACCAAAAAAGAATCCCCCTTGTCCTCACGTACCACCCCACCAACCTCCGGATCCAACGCATCATCCTCCGACACTTCCGCCATTTGCAATCCGACCCCACCACCAAAGACATCTTTCCCTCCCCACCCTTATCTGCTTTCCGGAGGGACAACTCTCTCCGTGACTCCCTTGTCCGCTCCACACTTCCCTCCAGCTCCACCACACCCAGCACTTTTCCCTGCAACCGCAGGAAGTGCTACACCTGCCCCCATACCTCCTCCCTCACCCCCATCCCAGGCCCCAAGAAGACTTTCCACATCAAGCAGATGTTCACCTGCACATCTGCCAATGTGGTATACTGCATCCGCTGTACCCGGTGTGGCTTCCTCTACATCGGGGAAACCAAGCGGAGACTCGGGGACCGCTTTGCAGAACACCTACGCTCGGTTCGCAATAAACAACTGCACCTCCCAGTCGCGAACCATTTCAACTCCCCCTCCCATTCCTCAGACGACATGTCCATCCTGGGCCTCCTGCAGTGCCACAACGATGCCACCCGAAGGTTGCAGGAACAGCAACTCATATTCCGCTTGGGAACCCTGCAGCCCAATGGTATCAATGTGGATTTCACAAGTTTCAAAATCTCCCCTCCCCC
>NC_063367.1:277391-314360 GCF_021869965.1 Rhincodon typus | reverse complement strand
GCCTCTTCGACCTGTTTGTTTCCTCTCCACCTATCCTCTCCTCTATCCCTCTTCTATCCGCCTCCCACTCTCTCCCTATTTATTTCGGAACCCCCTTCCCCTCCCCCTTTTCTGATGAAGGGTCTAGGCCCGAAACGTCAGCCTCTCTGCTCCTATGATGCTGCTTGGCCTGCTGTGTTCATCCAGCCCTGCACCTTGTTGTCTCGGATTCTCCAGCATCTGCAGTTCCTACTATCTCTGATACAGGAGCAAAGGCAGCTGAAAAGTAAATGGCCAGTTGCTTCTGTAAATGGCACACACACACAATCCCAAGCCAACTCCATCCCCTTCTCTGTGAAAATGGGAAGTACTGAGTTCAGGGCAATGCTTTCATGCTACTTTCCACCATTTTTACCACCATTGAGGTGTTCTCTCTTCAGGCAAAAATCTGTGCCTAATATCTCCATACACAGTTTGCAGTTATTTTACAAGATTTCTGTAAACTACCTTGGAATGGTTTGTTGTATTAAAGGTGCAATTTAAAGTTGCTGTTATTATTCAGGTGGCGAATATTTGGATTAGGATAGTTAGGTGGCTGTTTTTGACCAGAGCAGATTCACTCAGCTGAAGGACCTTGTTTTGTTACTCCATGACTGGCTTTCAGGATGTAACCAAAACTATTTTTCAGAGGAAATGAATAAAAGCAGAGTTCCTTTTCAAATAAAAACAATCACTACCTTGTGGCAGAATGGTTGACAATAAAAACATTTAAAACTTAGAACGGCTTCTAGTTTGTGGCCATTACCATCCTCCTGAATGCAGCATTATGCATATATTGCATCAGCATATAATCTACATGTGGCTTTATACTCAAAATTCAGGCTGACATAGGAAAATGTACTCATTATAAATGATGGTAAAATAATAATGATTCAAGATATTTTTCTTTGGAAACAGGAAATGATTTTGTGACACTGATACTTCTATACGCAGATTTTACCAAATCACTATGTCAACATATATCAAATATGCCTAGTGTGACATGCCCGATGTTTCGCTGAAAGTTACAGAACTATCTTGAAATGTTTACGTAGCTCAATCTGAAACTGATGTTCCAATCTTAAAACACCCTGAGCAAGTAGCAATTAAACTCAGCATCCATGTGTTTATTTTGTTGCAATTAGACTTTCTAGCCTAAGAGATAGCTCCCATTACAGAACCATGCATTGTATTGAATATTTCTCCCATAATTTTGTATCAGCCAACTTACAGTTCCTTTTAAAAGAGAGGCATTTGTTAAGGAATTTGAACTGAAGATTAAAATTTACACGCCATTTATGATCCATCATTTGATAAAGCAGATATGATTACCTGTATTCTCAGAGAATAGTGGCGTACTCTAGACTATCGTGTAAATGTCGCAACCACGCTATCAAACCACAGATTGCCCACATACATGGGAGATATATTTGTGTTAAGAATTAATTAATTCTTAATACTTTTTCAGGAGAAGTTCCATACCAGAAAAATATTTTTGTGCAGCAATATTAAGCAGCACTTCGGTCCATTTAGGCGATGCCATTTTTGACTGAATAGCTTTTGAGGAAACAACTCTCCGCAGGAAAACAAGAAAATCCCCCAGCTGCAGATCTGCTGCATGCTGTTTTCGTAGAATAGCTGTAGAAGAAAAACAGTGCAAGAAGATTTCAGTCACATAACCCAATATCAAGAAATTACTGAGGCATATTCCTGGTATGGAAATCAGATTTATTTGATGTGGGGGAAGGGCGCAAAAACTAGATTGCAGTGAATAACTCTACTGGAGGATTATTAGTAAGATTGGCAATGAGACTGTATTGTGCTCTGATTTTTATGAATTAATTTAATTACTTTAATTAATATTCCCCTAAACTTGAACATTACGAAGTTAAATGTTAAAAATTCATAAGAATATATCTGAAATATCCGCATCACATTTGTAAACATTGCTAGTACACAGTCACAAGTCATTTGTGTTGTGACTGAAGGGAAGAGAAATTAAACACTACAGATGCCAAGTTTACCCAGAATGCACAGTATCAATCAAAACTATTTTACTCGTTTCAAGGAATCTGGAAAAGCCACACCTCAGCAATTTTCTTTATGCTTACTCACAAGCAAGCAAGAACCCCTCAGAACTGATAGGTACAGAAAAGAAGTGGGTGGCAGACCGCAATCCTACAGTCAATTAGTAGCAACTGGGAATTTGTACATTTTACGCACTATCCATACTTTGAGTTTTACAAATTCCTGATATAATCTTAAATAAATATAAGAGAGTTGGCTGACGTGGTGAAAATCAAGATCTTAGTTCATTTAACGACAACGTCTTAAAGCCCCACTGGAGTAGAAAAATCACAAAATAAGATTACGTCTAATTCCAGTGACGAAGCTGGTGCACACTTTTGTTTTGGAGTTTCTCATGCTTAAACCAGAGGTGCAAATCCTGCAGCTACCAACACACCCTCAATTTTAAATACAGATGCAAAACTATCTTTTTCAATTATTGTTCCAATACCTTTCATATCTTTGGTATCCTCAGTCTCACCAATCTCAGCTAATTTGTTTTCTCCGTCCCCATGCAAAGGGGTTAGCTGCACTCCAGCCTGAGATATTAAGCTTTTCAGCTGACTGCAGAGCAGGTCTAAAAGAGACTGAACCACCTTAGGGCTCAGCTTGTCTGCATATGTTCTATGGAATAAGAATAAAATACACATAAAAGTATTGATATCTGAATTGCTGAATAAGATGATGTGTAGTCTTAAAATGGTAACAGCATTGTTCAGTGCAATAATTTACATATCATCAGAACAGTGAGTTTAATACCCATTCAGTGCTGAATTTTCAGAGTTTGATACAACAAGTTGATTTCAGCATGTGGGAAGGTAAGAAAAGGAACGAGTCGAAAAAGTCCCAAGGTGGTATCTAGTTGCAAAGTGCACATACAGGTGTTGATAGTCAAATTGAATTCAATGTCTCAAAGGTTTCTGAGGCTCTCAGCATTGACTGCTGAAGATCAGACTTGAAGAAAATCCATTTGGACAGAGTACTGGATAGCAGGTAGCACCAGTGAATTTGTATTTTATGACAAAGCAGGATTCAATTTTTACTTTTATTAAACCTATTTACCTAATCAACCTGTTCAGAGTAGTTATTACACATGTCAAGAGCAGGTGGGATTTTAACCTGAGCTTTCTGGTTCAAAGGTAGGGATACAATGCAGCACAAGAATTCTATATGAAATGCAAAAAAGTGTGACCTGGAGATTTTGTTTCTGCAAATAAATCACAAAGACCTAATCTTGAGTGATAAATTATAGAAAACACGAAGATAAAATAGCAAAAACAGAAATCACTGGCGAAACTCAGCAGGTCTGACAGCATCAACAAAGGATATTTATATTGAGGAAGAGGTGGATTGGCATGAGGATGAGGGAAGATGTTAGTGCACATGAAAGAGGGAGCGAGTGGGGGGTGCATGCGAGGGCAGGTGCTGGCAGGTTTGAGGTGCACGAGGGCAGGCGCGTGTGCCAGAGTTAGGGAGAGGGAGCAAGGGTGAGCCGGACAGGGTGAGATAGAGCTGGGATAGACTGGGTTTACTTTTCCCCGGAGCAGAGGAGGTTGACGTGGGATCTTATTGAGATACACAAAATTTTGAAAAGCACTGACGAAGTAGATCATGCAAATCTTTTCCCCTTGGCAGGCGTGTTTAAGACTAGACAGCATAAGTTTAGGGTGAGGAGGAAGTGGTTTACAGGAGATCCGAGAGAAAGAAAATTTCACCCAGAGTGTGATGCAAGTATGGAACAGCTGCCTGACGGGGTGGTGGAAGCAGGTACTCTTGTAACATTTAAGAAACAGCTGAATAAGTACTCGAAGTGCTAGGGCATCCTGTTATGTACAAAGTACAGGTAATTGGATTAACGTATTTTGGTGTTTTTTGATCCATATAGATATGGTGGGCCGAAGGGCCTGTTTAATTGCTGTACGACTATGATTCTAAATGTCCAAAAGAAAGGTTCAAACATTTGAAAGTTAGTTTGAAAGAGTAGAAACTGCAGAATATAGACAAATGAGCATGTGGCTGAAAAGATGATGTGAAGCAGAGGGTTTCACATTCATGGGGCCTTGGGACCAGTTTTTTCGTTTGGGGGTGGGGGGGGAAGAAGGTGGTGGGTGGGGAAGAGATCCTAAACAAAATCGGGTTTTACCTGGACAGGACCAGGACTGGGACTGATGTCCCTGTGGAGGGGTACTTTGTAGAGTTGTTGGGAAGGATATAAACTCATGTGGCAGGGGATGGAAAGCAGAGTAGGAGGGCAGGTGATGCAGAAATTGAGGGGGAACGGGGGAGGTGGTCTGAAATGCATGTGTTTCAATGTGAGAAGAATAATAGGCAAGGCAGATGAACTTAAGAGTTATGGTTAGTACTTGGGACTATGACATTATTCTGATTACAGAGACTTGGCTGAAAGACAAACAGGACTGGCAGCTGAATTTCCCAGGATTAAGATGTTTCAGGCGTGATAGAAAAGGATGTAAAAAGGGTGGGGAGTTGCATTACTGCTAAAGGAGTATCTCAAGCTGTATTGAAAGTGAGGCAATATGGGTAGAACTCAGAAATAGGAAAGGTGAAATCACAATGCTAGGAGTACACTCCAGGCCTCTGAACAGCCAGTGACAGATTTTGGAAAGATGTGAAAACAGCAGAATTGTTGTGGTGGATAATTTTAACTTCCCCTATATTGACTGGGACTCACTTTGTACTAGGGGCTTGGATAGGGCAGAATTTTAAGGACCATTCAGGAGGGTTCCTTGACACTATGTAAATAGACCAGACATGGAAGGGGATATAGCAGCAACACAGTGCGGAGCTGGAGGAACACAACAGGCCAAGATGCATCAGAGGAGCAGGAAAGTTGACGTTTTGGGTCAGGACACTTCTTCAGAAATAGGGAGGGAGAAGGGAGCTGGGAATTAAAGAGAGAGAGGAGGGGTGGTGCTGTGGAAAGGTAGGTGGGGTGGTGATAGGTTGGATGCAGGTAGGAGGCAGTGGGGATTGGTCAACGGGGTAGGTGGGGAAAACGATTAACAGGCTGTGTCAGGTCAAGGAGACGGGGATGAGAGGGAGGTTTGCACGTGGGATGAGGCCGGGGATGGGGTGATTTTAAAACTGGTCAGTTCTATGTTAAGGCCATAAGGCTGTAGGCTCCCAGGCGGAATATGAGATGTTGCACCCCCAGTTTGTGTGTGGTGTCACTGTGGCAATGGAGGAGGCCCAGGATGGACATGTCATCAAGACAGTGGGAGGGGGAGATAAAATGGTTGGCGACTAGAAGGTATTGTCATTTGTCGCATACAGAGTATGCTCCACGAAATGGTCCCAGAGTCTGCGGTTGGTCTCACCAATGTACAGGAGGCCACACTGGGAGCAACGGATACAGTAGACCAGGTTGGATGATGTATAGGTGAACCCCTGTCAGATATGACAAGTTTGCTTTGGGCCTTGGATGGAGGTGAAGGGGGAGGTGTAGGGGCAGGACACGGTTTTGGGAAATGACCTCGGCTAGGTGAGTGAAGTTTCAGTGGGGGAGCATTTTGGGAGTAGTGACCAAAATACCGTGAGTTTTAAGATACTCTTGGACAGGTCCTCAGGTGAAGGTGTTAAACTGGGGAAAGGTGAACAACAACATTATCAGGCAAGAACTGGAGAATTTTGATTGGAGGCAGCTTTTTGAGGATAAATCCATATTGGACACGTGGGAGTATTTCAAATGGCAGTTGATAACCATTCAGGAGCAGCATGTTCCTGTGAGAATGAAGGACAGGTGCGGCAAGTTACGTGAACCTTGGATGACCAAGGATATTATGACCTTGGTCAAAAAGAAAAAGGAAGCATCTAGGAGCAGAGGATGACGAAACCCTTGGAGTTAAAAAAAGGAAAGTAGCAAAGAACGAGTAATTAGAAGGGTGAAAAGGAGTCATGAAAAGTTGTTAGAAAACAGGATTCAGGAGAAGCTCAAGGCTTTTTATGCATATATAAAAAGTAAGAGGGCAGCCAGAGAAAGGGTTGGTCCACTCAAGGACAAGAGCAGCAGAGTGGCTCAGTGGTTAGCACTGCTGCTTCAAGGCGCCAGGGACCCGGGTTCAATTCCACTCTCAGGTGACTGTCTGTGCGGAGACTGTTCCTCCCACAGTCCAAAGATGTGCAGATTAGGTGGATTAGCCATGTTAAATTGCTATAATGTTCAGGGATGTGCAGGCTAGGTGGGTTAGCCATGGGAAATGCAGGGATAGGGTAGGTGGATGGGTCTGGGTGGAATGCTCTTTAGAGGCTTGGTCGGTGTGGACCTGTTCAGCTGAATGGCCTGTTTCCACACAGTAGGGGTTCTATGGTTCCATGGAGGGAACCTGTATGTGGAGCCAGAAGAGGTAGGTGAGGTCCTAAATGAATAATTTTGCGTTGATATTCAACAAAGAGAAGAAATTGGTGGAAGATGATGTCAGGGAAGGGAGTGTCAAATTGCTAAGACAAGTTGCTATTAAAAAGAAAAAGGTGATATGCATCTTACAAAGAAAGAAGGTAGCTCGGTCCCCAGGTCTTGATGGGATCTATCCCAGAATATTGAGGGAGGCAAGAGAACAAATTTCTGGACAGACATCTTTGTATCCTCTTTGGCCACAGGGGAGGTTCCAGAGGACTGGAGAATAACCAATGTTGTCCCATTGTTTAAGGGTAGCAGAGATAATCCAGAAAATGACAGGCCTGTGAGCCTCACATTGGTGGTAGGGAAATTACTAGAAAAGATTCTCAGGGACAAGATCTATACGCATTTAGAAGCAAATAGACTTATTAGCAATGGACAGCATGGTTTTGTGCTGAGGACATGGTGCTTCACTAACTTGATCGAGTTTTTTGAGGAAATGACAAACATGATTGATGAAGGAAAAGCGGTTTACGTTGTCTCCATGGACTTCAGTAAATGTTTTGACAAGGTCCCTCATGGCAGATTGGTACAAAAGGTGAAGTCACATGTTACTGGGGTTAGCTGGTAAGATGAATACAGGACTGCTTCGTCATAGGAGACAGAGGGCAGCGGCGGGAAGATGCTTTTCAGAATGGAGGGTCGTGACTATCGGTTTTCCACAAGGATCTGTCCTGGGACCTCTGCTGCTCATGGTTATAAATGATTTGGAGGAAAACGTGGCTCGTCTAATTAGTAAGTTTGCAGACAATACAAAAATTGGAAGAGGTGGGGATAGTGAGGAGGACTGTCAGAGGGATACAGCAGGATATAGATCAGTTGGAGGCATGGGCAGAAAAATGGCAGATGGAGTTTAATCCAGAAAAATGAGAGGTGATGCATTTCGGAAATTACACAGTGAATGGCAGAACACTTAGGAGTATTGATACACACAGTGATCTGGGCGTGCAGATAGAGAAGGCAGTAAAAAAGGCCTTTGGCATGTTTGCCTTCATTAGAAGGGGCATTGAATGCAAGGATAGACAAATTATGCTGTAGCTTTATTGAACTTTACTTAGGCCAACTTGGACAATTGCATACAGTTCTGGTCACAACACTACGAGGAGGATGTGGGGTGCTTTGGAGACGGTGCAGAAAAGGTTTAACAAGATGCTGCCTGGTGTTGTGATTTTAGCTGTTTGAAGAAAGTTTTCACTGGGATGCAGCACGTTAAGGAGCGACCTGATAAAGTTTACAAGATTTTGAATGGTATGGATCGAGTGGGAAGAATGAGGCTTTTTCCCAGGGTGCAGGAGTCAATTACTAGGGGTCACAGATTCAAGGTGGAAGAGGTGATGGTTAAAAGAGATGTGTGAGGTAAGTTTTTCACGCAAAGGGCACTGAGTACTTGCAATGTGCTGCTAGAGGAAGTGGTAGAAGCAGACACAATAGCACTATTCAAGAAGCACCTGGACGAATACATGAATAGGAAGGGAATAGCCGGATATGGATCCTGTAAGTGAAGCCCGTTTCAGTAAGGAAAGGCAAAACGTGTCAGCACAGGCTTGGAGGGCTGCTCGGCCTGTTCCTGTGCTGTATTGTTCTTTGTTTCTGTTTTACAAATTGAGAGAATTTCAGTAGGAATGCTGTGGTTTTAATTAACTTGAAAAGCGAGCCATTTGACAGCAGTTCACATCTGCATTAATCAATACACTCATTACTTAAGTGACAGAAAATTTAAACTCTTGCTTACCCTGTGGTGATGGCTAGAATCTGAAGCAATCTAGTGCTTGCAACCTTCAAAGCTGTGCTGAGCTGTGAAACACCTGGTTTATGTATCAATTGCAGTGGCTGTCCCAGCATTGTGTCAGTGCCACACAACTGGGATAGTACATTCAACAAACCGCTAGAGATTGCCAAAGAGACATCCACCGGCTGGTAACGCACACTAAGTGCGAATACCGTGACCAGCAAGAGGCGTTGCTGGGCTCCTGTATCAGGGATAAAAACAATATTTATCTGTAACAATACAGAGTTTAATAAAGAGGATGATAAACAACAACATTGCATTTTACATGTTTCAAAAACAGTTTGCATTGTCATCCACTATAAAAATAATATAAAGCACTTAAATAATATAAAACACTCACATGGCAAGTCAAGATCAAGAACTGGTTTCAGGTGACATGAACTTGGCAGACAGGGTTTAGATAAATCGAACCAAATAATACATAACTATTTCAGTAGCTAATTTAAAAATGTAAACAGTATGTGCAAAGCAATCAACTAACTGACTTAGAGATAACAGTGCAGAGCTGGAGGAACACAGCAGGCCAGGCAGCATCAGAGGAGCAGGAAAGTTGACGTTTCGGGTCGGGACTCTTCTTCAGAAGGGAGCTCAGAAATAAAGAGAGAGAGGAGGAGTAGGACTGGGGAAGGGGAGGTGGGATGGTGATCGGTGGATGCAAGTAGGAAATGGTGGGGATTGGTCAGTGAGGTGGGAGGGGCAGATAGGTGTGAGAGAAGATGGACAGATTGTGTCAGGCAAGGGAGTGGGGATGAGGGGGAAGGGTCATGGAATAAGGTGGGGAGATTTTGAAACTGGTAAAATCCACATTTAGGCCATTGGGCTGTAGGTTCCCAAAGCGGAATATGAGGTGCTGCTCCTCCAGTTTGCGGGTGGCGTCATTGTGACACTGGAGGCGGCCCGGGGGAGTTGAACTGGTTCGCAGCCAGCAGGTGTTGTCGTCGGTCGCGAACAGAGCACAGGTGCTCTACAGAACGGTCTCCGAGCCCCCACTTGGTCTCACCGATGTAGACGCGGCCACATCAGGAGCAGTGGATGCAACAGACCACGTTGACGAATGTATAGGTGAACCCTTGTCTAATGTGGAAGGTTTGTTTGGTGTCTAGAATGGAGGTGAGGGGGGAGGTGTAGGGGCAGGTGTCGCACTTCCTGCGGTTGCAGGGAAAGGTGCTGGGGGTGGCGGGGTAGTGGGGTCTGTGGTGCGGACGAGGTAGTAGTGGAGAGAGAGGTCCTTACGAAAGGCAGATGGGGTGGGGAGGGAAATAAATCTTTGATTGTGGGGTCAGATTGTAGGTGGCAGAAGTGGCGGAGAATGATGCGTTGGATATGGAGGTTGGTGGGGTGATATGTGAAGACAAGGGGAATTCTGTCTTTGTTTTTATTGGAGGGAGGGGATGTGAGGGTAGAGATGTGGGAAACGCAAGAGATGTGGGTTGAAGGCATTTTCAACCACCGAAGGTGGGGTGGGGTAAGTTGCAGTCCTTGAAATAGGAGGACATTTGGGATGTGCGGTAGTGGAACACCCCCTCTTGGGAGCAGACACGGCAGAGGTGGAGGAGTTGGAAGTAGGGAATTGCATTCTTGCAGAAAGGTGGGTGGGAGGTGGTGTAGTCTAGGCTGCTATGGGAGTCGGTGGGCTTGAAATTGGTGACCGCCTCGAAACCGTCATCTGAGATGGAGACAGAGGTGTCCAGGAAGGAGCGAGAGGTATCAGAGATGGTCCAGGTCAATTTGAGGTTGGGGTGAAAGGTGTTAGTAAAGTTGATTAATTGTTCAAGCTCCTTGTGGGAGCACGAGGCAGCGCCGATACAGTCAATGTAATGGAGGAAGAGGTTGGGTATAGAATCATAGAATCCCTACAGTGTGGAAACAGGCCCTTTGGCCCAAAAAGTCCACACCGACCCTTGGAGCATCCCACCCAGACCCATCCCCCCAGAACCCACACACCCCTGAACACTATGGGCAATTTAGCATGGCCAGTGGAAAAGGGACTGTTCCACGTATCCAATGAAGAGACAGGCATAGCTTGGGTCCATGCGGGTGCCCACTGCCACCCCCTTAGTCTGTAGGAAGTGGGAAGCCAGTTCACCCGCATGTACAGTATCTATAATGAATCCCATGTAGTGAGCACAACAGACATTACATTGGACAAACAGGGAGGAAACTGACAACCAGGATACACAAGTACCAGCTGGCAGCAAAAAGACATGACCGGTATTCACTTGTCTCGATACACACAGACAAAGAAGGCCATTAGTTCAACTGGGACATACTGGGGCAAACAAACAACAGAGATGCAAGGGAATTTCTGGAGGCCTGGTTCTCAACACGGGACTCCATTAACAAACACATAGAAACAGACCCTGTAACACATACTGATGCTGAAAAACAGAACCTGAAGCGACAAGACACACCACACCAGAGGATCCTATAAATTCGTAACTGATCAGAACACCAATGCTGCAATTAGAGGTTCCACTGATGATGTTGCCTGGACTGGTAACGAAACGTCTGCACACCACGGAATAATCGGCTCAGCGGGCAAACAAACAACTGCATCCACAACCCGAGCTACAAATTTTTGCTAAGATCTAATTTAAAAAATTTAAGTCTACAAGGGGTCAAATATGGATCAGAGTGAGAAGAATGTGTGGAGTTGATGCCATGAGCTACCCAAAATTGAGGAAAGAAGGCTGGTCAATTAGGAGTAGACTGTACTAAAAGCAAGAATATTAAACAGCAGATTGTAGAACGCAACAAAACATTTCCTTGTGAAGAGTGTGGTTGGGGCCCTCGGCAATATCATGGAGGAGGCAAACAAAGTTTTATATGAACAAGGCAAAAGCAGGCACAAGAACTACCAGTTTTTCCAGAGTGAATTTCAGAAATTGAAGAGGGAAAGGAAGAGATTGTGAGGTACACCAGGTGATGAGATGGTGGAAACAATCTGGCATACAGGAGGCTGACGTCAGGTCACCTGATGAAGGGGCAGCACTTCGAAAGCTTATGATTTCAAATAAACCTATTGCACTATAACCTTGGTTAGACAAAAATACTGCAGTTGCAGTCCATGGTAGATGCAGGAGGCTGGAAAAACACAGCAAGCCAGGCAGCATCTGGAGAAGTCAATGTTTCAGGTATTACACTTCCTCAGGACACAAGAACTGAAAGTGCTAAATGAGTACCTTGCACTTTCTTTTATCAAGAATATGCTGCCAAAGTCATAATCAACATTGTTTTTTGAACAAAGGCATGTAAGGATGAACTCAGCAACTACAGACAAGCCAAGTTTAACCTAAGTGGTGGAAAAACTTATGTACATGATATTCAGGGACAAAACTAGCAGTGACTTCCGCACATGTGGATTAATCAAGGCAACCCAAGATAAAAATAATTTGCCTTGAACAAATTTAACTACCTTGATTCAAGTATCTTTTAAAAAGATAAAGATATTTATGAGGATAATGAGGTAGCTATGACGTTCATGGTGCCACATAATAGGCAAGCAAGTTGGAGCCCATTGAACGAGGAGGGCAGCAGTATGAATACTAAGTTGGCTGAGTGGCACGAAACAGTAGCAGTCAACAATTGTTCTTCAAACTGGAAGAAGGTCTATGGTGAGTTTCCCCAAGGGTTGTTCTTAGAGTCTTCTTGATATGTATGGATATTAATGACTTAGACTTGCACGTACAGGGCAAAATTCCAATATTGGAACTTAATATTCAATCTTGGAACTTGAACATCGAAGAGGACAGAGATAGACCAGAGAACAAAAACAGGCTGATACAGTGGCTGTACGTGTGGCAGATGAAATTTAATGCAAAGTTGTGGTGAATTGATGCAGGTTTGTAAGAAGGATTAGGAGAAGCAATATAAACAAAGGTTGTAAATTCTGAAGGTGGTGCAAGGACAGCAACATCAGGCGTATACATGCACAAATGATTGTAGGTGGCAAGACTGATTGTTAAAGTGACTTAAAATGCAAACATATTTATGAATTGTGTAAATACAGTTCAAAAGCAAAGCACTTGAAATTAATTCACAGGTTTGACCTCAGGGTCCAGTATCTTCAGTTCATCGCACGTTCGGAAGGATGTGAGGGTTTTAGAAAGGGTGCCAGAAAGATTTGTGAAAATGTTTCCAAAGATGAGGGATTGCTGTTGTGAGGACAGATCAATGTAACCAGGGCTGTCTTCCTTGGAGAAGAAGTGCATTTGAAATAAATTTGCCTCAGGCACAGGAAACAATGGTTGTAGATTGAGTCAAGAGACAGAAATAGTTCTAACTATTGTGGGAAGTACCACAACCACAGGACACCAACTGAAGATGCCTAGCAAAAGAACCAAAAATAGCATTTTCAGACAGCAAGTTGTTATGAACAACAATGCTCAATGACTGAGGAGTATGATGGAGATAGGTTCAATCACAGCTTTCAAAAGGAAACTGATAAGCATCTGAAGGGTGAAAACTTTGTAGTGCAACATGGAAAGGGTAGGAGAGTGTAACCAGCAGTGTTGCTCTTACAGAGCTGGCACAGATAGGCTTAGCCTCCTGTGCTATACCTTTCAATGTAAAATGATAAATTGTGGCCTCAACATAAAGTTCACCAACTTCAAAATCTCCCCACCCCCATGTCCAGCTCCCTCTCTCCTCCTGCCTCCTTGACCTAACACAACCTGTCCATCTTCCTTCTCAATTATCCGCTCCCACTCTTCCCACTGACCAATCACGACAACTCCCTACCTGCTTTCACCTATCACCATCCAACCCACCTTCCCCCAACCTCACTCCACCCCCATTTATTTCCAAGCTCCCTTACTCCTCCCCAATCCTAATGAAGGATCCAGACCCAAAACTTCGACTTTCCTGGTCCTCAGATGCTGTCTGACCTGCTGTGCTCCTCCAGCTCCACATTTTATCGTCAATGATGTGCAACTGGTCATTTTTGAACATAGCTCCTAACAGAAGAGTGTTGAGATGCTGAACAAGATTTTACTGCAAATGAGTATTATTGTTAAATGAGGACCATATGCCAAAATTATTTATATGATTGTATTTAGTTTTGACTTTATATTTTTCTGAACATAATGGCACCATTAAAGAAAGGATGAAAATGAAAGGAGGATGCCAGCCAACCATTTCAAAACAGAAGTCCATAACTACCACCCTCTCAAATTTGCCAGTTTTTATGCAACATTTCAAATCCTTACCAATGTGGTGCTTATTTGCTTGCAAAGCCCGCTCTAGGGTAGCGGATAGTTGTTGGTAGATCTTGTGAACAGCACTCTGGATATCCATCTGAATGTTTCTCTTGGCAGCTCTAATACCATCCTGAATGATCAAATTACCAAGTTGTGTCAAGTTTGATTGACCACCTCAACAGACTTCATTGCAATGTCATTAATACTTACAGATGGAACTTAAAGGAAGACAGTAACTTATGTAACACTTTTCACAACCCCAGGATGCCTATAACACTTGACAACCAGTTCAGTACTTCTTGAAGTGCAATCACTGTTGTTTCGATTTGGGGAAGGTGACAGCGAATTTGCAATAAAGCATAATGAGAATTGAAGAGGTATTCCATCATTCTCAATGTTAAGGGAGGAACACTGGTCAGTACATCAGGAAAAGGTTACCTGCATTTCTTCAAAATTAATTATACAGGGTCTTTCAGGTCAATCCAAAAGGGTTCAAACATATCCACTGAAAGATAGTAATCCAAGTGTGTAGGTCTGAGAGGGGCTCCAACCTGCAATCTCCAGGTGCACAAGGTAACAATCACCATCAACAACTTTGATTAGCCTTAATTTTACTATGTGTTTTAAAAACATTAAAGAAATGTTTTTTAAAAACACCTACACACTTTGTCCTTTTTTACCGGTTTTATTTTCTTGATTTATAACAGAAACTGCCAGATGCAAATTTGTAAAACAATAACTACATCATACCTCCTGTGGAGTTACTGCACTGCCAGTATTTGTAACAATGAATTACAACAGGTAGTATTCAAAGTGTGTAGAGAAACGGAATTGATGAATCGAAATCGAAAAGTAAGGACAGAATAAATGTCTTTATTTTTGGATCTCAAATCTGTGTTCCCTGACCCAATTATCCACCGGCCTGCAAGCTCTCCAAACTGAAAGCAATAACTGCCTCGTGTCAAAACCTGGAAGATGAACGGATATTGGCCTGGGTTGAGAAATATGGTCGGGGACGGATCAGGTGGGTACCCTCATTGGCTCCTAAACACCCACTGTTCCTTTATTTGCTGTGTACAAAATGGCTTTTTGTAGAATTCACTCATTTTTATTTAAGTCAGCCATAACTTAATGGTACCACTGCAGTCTTGGAGTTTGAATCCCTTTCAAAAGATTTCTGTTTTTGAGTTTTCAAAACATTCAGCGATTTTCAGCCATCAGGATTTTTAAAATACATCCGTAGATTTCATATGAGGAGAACATGACTCAATCACTCTGGTTGCCATTCTAATGTATTGCCTGCCCATTAATAATTTTTGAAGACCAATTTCAATTTGTTCCCAGATTGTACTGGAAATTCTCAACAGGTCAGGTTTTTACTTCAAGGAATGGAAATTTGAAGGACACGTCCAAATTTGTCCCATTTGGAGAAAAGATCACAGAATACATACATCACCTCCATAGATTTCACAAACTCTTCCATAAATATGCTTTATTTCAGGAAAATGTGAATTGACAAATATAGCAATAGTCTGTAAAATCTGATTTAGAATAATTAATTTCAAGAAGGAGGAAGTAATTAAAACATCAATTTATGGAGCACTTCTCATATAGATTTAAGTTGAAAATGCAACAGATATACATATATAACTATTGTGTTAATCATTAACATAAAATTCAGAACATGAGAAAATGGACTATTTGCAACTGGTTAATATTATCTAAATTTTTATGTTGCGTTTCCATAGATTACTTTTTAAGACAGGACTTTTAGGATAAAGAAACTGGAGTTTTATTATAAATCAACAGATTCTGTATTTCAGATTAACTTCAAATCACTCCCTAATCTGATGATTACATTTGGTGAGTACCTGATAGTGATGCAGTTGGACACTTTCACCTTTGATCCCTGCATTTCCCACTGTGTCCAGGCCAAAGCATCCTGCCAGGAATTGCAGCCTGACTGATGTGAGTAAAGAAGCGGAGTGGAACCATGAAGTCAGAGAATTACTTCCAGTCAACTGGCTGCCCTTTTCCTCCATTCCAGAAAGCAACACCAAGATTTGATGAAGTGCTGCCAGACGCAGCTAAAATACATCAAACAAAAAGTATTATTGCAGAGCTTCATACTTAATTGTGCATAAGCAAAGAATTCATCTGAACTAAAGCGTGTTAAAATTGACTTTTTGATCAGAAGAATTTTTCCATAATTAAAACGCAGACATTTCACCCAACAAGTTCGTGGTACCATTTCCCTCCACGAAAGCAACTACCTGTAATCAAATGTGCCCACGTTATCATGTACTCCTTCACCTCTGTCTATCCAATCTAGCAGAATTTTAACAGATTTAAGCAGTTGGAAGGCCTTATGGTAGGGCCCTGGGTAGTTTTGTTGAACACAGGGACCTTGGGGTTCAGGTACATTGTTCTTTGAAAGTTGCGTCACAGGTAGACGGGGTGGTTAAGACGACATTTAGCACACTTGCCTTCATTGCTCAAACCATTGAGTATAGAACTTTGGATGTCATGTTGAGGTTGTACAGGACATTGGTGAGGCCACTTTTGGAGTACTGTGTACAGTTCTGGTCGCCCTGTTATAAGGAGGATATTATTAGGCTGGAAACAATTCAGAAGAGATTTACAAGGATGTTGCTGAAATGGTGCATTTGAGTTATAAGGAGAGGCTGGATAGGCTGGGACTTTTATTTCCCCACTGGAGTGTAAGAGGTTGAGGGGTGGCCTTATTGACGATTATAAAGTCAGGAGGGACATAGATAAGATAAGGGTATTTTGCCACAGGTGGAGTCGTCAAAACTAGGGGGCATATTTTGAAGGTGACAGGAGAAAGATTTAAAAATGACATGAGGGTCAACATTTTTTGTTTTACAGAGAGTGGTTCATGTGGGAAATGAGCTGCCAGAGAAAGTAGTAGATACAGATACAGTTACAATGATTAAAAGACATTTGGACAGGTACATGAATACCAAAGGGTTAGAGGGATATGGGCCAAAAGCAGACTGCAAGACTACTTTAGTTTGGGAACATGGACTGGTTAGACCAAAGGGTCTGTTTCCATGCTGTGTGACTATGACTCTAAATGAACAAGCAATACACATGCCTGTACCAAAACCTGTCAAAAGCTATACGACTGCAATTCTGTTCAATGTTATCTATAACTTATCAAGAATATCCAAGAATATCTAGAAATATCTCAGAATAATTAGGAATAAAATATCTAACAATGGAATATTCATCATCATTGAAAGCAATGTTTACCTTAAAGCCCTGAACAATTATGATTGAGACCTATTATCTGAGGTTTTCCAACACATCTGAAATTTCAGTGAAAAATTATTTGGATTTCTCCTGCTATACAAATACAGATACCAGACCACTGTTTACATTCCCTGTCCATGTCACTTATCTTCATTCCTTAATTTTTTGGTCAATATGAACACTTATCAAGTCAAATTAAGTGGGATGTTTCATACTGCTTTCAGGTAGACAGGGCAGTGAAGGCGGCTTTTGGCACACTGGCCTTCATCAGTCAGGGAACCGAGTACAGAAGTTGCTAAGTTATATTGCTGTTGTACAGGATGTTGGTGAGGCTGGCGTTGGAGTATTGTGTTCAGTTTCGGACACCGCGCTATAGGAAGGATATTATTAAACTGGAAAGTGCACAGCAGAAATTTACAAGGATGTTGTTAGGACTCAAGGGACAGAGTTATAGGGAGAAGTTGGACAAGCTAGGACTTTTTCTTTAGAGCACAGCAGAGTGAGTGGGGGGGATCTTATACAAGTGTATAAGACCATGAGAGGCATGGTTAGGGTGAATGCACTCAGTCTTTTTCCCAGGGGTGGGGAGTTGAGGTCTAGAGTGCATCAGTTTAAGCTAAGAGGGGAAAGAATACATGGGAACCTAAAATACAACTTTTTTTTTGTTTTTTTTTATACACACAGGGTGGTAGGCATATGGAATGAGCTACCAGCGTAAGTGATTGGAGTGGGTAAATCAACAACATTTAAAATGAATTTGGATGAATACACGGACAAGAAAGAAGGATATGCATCAAGTGCAGGGAAATGTGGTTAGCGTGGATGGACAGCACAGACCAACTTGGGCCGAAGGGCTTGTCTCTATGCTGAAGGACTCTAACTTAATCATAAGTGCTGATTAAGCAGGTTGCCTTATCCTGGATGGTGTCAAGTTTCTTCAATGTTCAATAACTACACTCATCCAAGCAAGTGGAAGATATTCCATCACACATGCTAAATGGTTAACTGAAATGGGAATGTATATTAACAACTGTAGTGTTTGATCCCATTCCTAACTCTGAAGCGGTATTGTCCACGTGCAGCAGGACTAGATCAAAATTCAGGTTTACACTGCTAAGTGACAAAAAACATTCAAGCTAGTGCCAGGCAATGACCATGACAATCAAAGCAAGAGTTTAACCACCTCTCCTTGACATTCAATGGCATTCCTAAATCCTCCACCATCAACATTCTTGCATTAGCATTGATCAAAAACTCAACTGGGTGAACCACAGAACTGTGCCTACAGGTCAGAGGCCGAGGACTCTGCTGGTACAAATTGCCTAATGCTGATCCAACCCAACCAAACCAGGAACAGCTATCTCCCCACCCTCCCACCACCCCAAACTCACGTGGCCCACATCAAGCCACCCAGAAACTCCCTACCTGATGACCCATTTGGGTCAAGGCAAGGAGGGTTATAGAGGTGGGAAGTCTTTAATAAGTACCTGGATGAGCACTTGAAATGTCATAACTATGTCAAGGCTATAGGCCAAGTGTTGGAAAGTGGGATGAGTGCAGACTTGATGAGTTGAAAGGGAGCTTCTGTGCTGTATGACTTTATGTCTCTATGACTTGTCCAGCTACCTCTCTCACTATACAAGCCCAGTCTACTCAATTTCTCCACTGTGGTCCGCCTCCAATGCCAGTATATCTGGAGGGACTGTTTTATGACAAGAGGCTGAGGAGGTTGGACCTGTCCTTGCTGGAATATAGAAGAATTAGAGATGACCTTACTGAAAGATTCTTAGAGAACTTGACAGTACATGTGGAAAGGAAAGAAATAGTAGATGCATTGTTGGTCATCTTCCGACTGTGGCTTTAAGAGGTGTGTTTTGTCCTGGTTTCTTTGAGAGAAAGAGATTGGGGGTCAGAGGCTGAACAATCCAGGAGAAGATAAACAACTTGTGAAGCCTTGGGTATTTTTTTTAAACAAGTTGGAACGATAGAAGCAGCCTGAATGCGTATGTTCAAGCTCCCACTCTCAGAACTAGGATTTTTAGTTTAGCTTTCGGCAGTTGCTGTTGGGGTCTTGAAGAAGTGAAAGCTATTTTTCTACCTCTTCGTTACAGCAAAAAGCTGGAGGTTCTCTGCCTGCTACAGGAGTTGCATGCGAGACAATCTGTTTCTGAATAAAAAACGAAAGAACTGAGGACGCTGTAAATCAGGAACAAAAACAAAGTTGCTGGAAAAGTTCAGCAGGTATGGCAGCATCTGTGAGGGAAAAAAAAGAGTTAACGTTTCAGGTCCGGTGACCCTTCCTCAGAACTGGGTTCTGAGGAAGGGTCACCGGACCAGAAACGTTAACTCTGTTTATTCCTTCACAGATGCTGCTGGACCTGCTGAGCTTTTCCAGCAACTTTGTTTTTGAAGATTTTGAAGGTTCCTCCAACTTCACTATCCAACATGTACATCAAGAACAGAAAATTGTCCAAAAGATTCTTCACAGTTAATTAAATTTAGCTATCATTAGCCTCTACTGTTTGACATGAGACTTTAAAAGTATAACCTTCTGTCCTGTGGTTGATTAGGCTGTATATATCAAGGAAACCCACTGCTTACCTCAGACCTGAGCTGTTGCTGTTCCATGGCAATGATGATGGCCTGAGGATTGGAAGCCATGTTTTCTTCAGATTCTTTAAAACCTGGGGAAGTTCCTACACCTCCACTCACAAAACTAACAATGTTTTCGATGAATGCATGGATTCCAAGAGACTGATTCAAATCAAAATCAGAAGCATTGTACAAGTGGGAAGAACCGTAGAGCCAATCTCTGCTGTGTTTCAGCCGTGCCCAAGTGGCTCTCAGTGAATCTGTTGGGCTATAAGGAGGTCCTGTGGAGTATGAAATGATAGAAATAAGACTAAGTTCATACAGAAGTCTTCATGAACAAATACAATCAAAATCTTTAATGCTCTCGTCAATTTATACCATAACAAGCAGACCAAAAAAAAAAGTCATGCAAAAAGCAAATTAAAATAAAAAGACTGCCAGAATCTTACTTCTTTTATTGCAATAACATGATAGTAGGGAGAAAATGGGAATTATTGGCCATCTGTGCCAGTCTTGAAGATTCCTAGCTGACATATTTTTTTGGGAAGCACTGTTGTATAAGCACATAGCAAACCTAAACAAAACACAAGGGAACTTCCAGAATTAAAACTGGTTTGTATACTGATACAGGTAAACAATAACTGTAACATGTAGTCATTACATTGCTTAAGCTGTGACTTTCTGCTGAGGCAAAGCAGCACCGCCATAAAAATCCATCCAACCTACTGGTCTCACAATTATGGTGCATAACAGATGGGACAAACCAATGCTGCTATGATTAAGGGACAGTGTATACCGTACATGGCGTAATATATATATATAGGCAAGCTTAAAGCTTTAAAAAGGTTAAACATGCCATCATTTACTTGCTTGTAGCTCCTCTTGTTTCTGGGACTCAACTGGCCAACAAGGAGTAAACACACTACCACATAAAATCAGAAGACAAAAGGAGACATTTGATACAACACATGCTTGGAAAGTTTGTGTGTGAAGCAGCTGAGTGCTTTGGGCATTATATAGCCATAAGAAAGTCTGTTCAGCCATTAGAAGATTGCACACAAACAGTTCAATCTAACTGGAGAAATGTTACTGCCATACAAAGCAGACAAATTTTTCCTCAGACAAATTTTATACTGATTATTCTTGCTTAGCTAATATAATGCATCAAATAATTTTAAGATATATGAAAATATCGTTGACCTAAATTTAAGCTTTACTGCAGTGAGGTGTTTACCAGTTTACATTACTCTTTCACATTATGCACAAAGTAAATCCTCTAATTTCCTGTTTTTCCCCAAAAACAAACCTATTGTTGGACACAGATATGCAGAGTCAAGGCAGATGACGGTACTGGTACATTTGCTGCAAGTTTGAATAAAACGTATGTTTGAAATTAACCATGGAATAGGAGAAAAATCCTCCAATTGCTTCATGTCTGGCACCAAAATTTAAAAATTAAGATTATAAAACTAAAACTTTACAACAATGCTTAGAAAAATTAACAGAAATAAACAATGCCAGTTCTGGTTAAAAATTGATACATTTTCCACAACAGCCCGTTTCAGCATTACATTCACATCTAAATTTCAAAAGCAGCAGAGATCTACACAAGGCTTACCTCGTTTTCTCTGAGCTGATGCTAAATCTAAGTCCACATCTACGTGTCTTCTGGAGTTCTTTTAAAAATAAAATCGAACAATAAATTAAATGCACAAGTCATTAACAACCAAAAAGGCAAATTTTATTTCAGTTTAAAAATAGAGGTTACCAACAAATATATCTTTTAGCTTCTGACCATTACTTTTGAGTTTACTCATGTCCGAATGGCTAAATTCAAGGAACCACTGAAAAATATTATAATTGTCAGAGCTAATTGTCCATTTTGATGCACAAACATAAGTGCTGACTAAGTGATTGGTAATTAAAATCTTAACTAAGCCGATTAAAATGTTAATCTTTAATTTTGGTTTTAATTGCATACTAACTCAATACAATCACAGTATTGTTTGCTTCAAATTTATTACTAATGTTGCCATCCAAAAACAGTGACTACACAAAATCTGTTTTCCTAATTCACAGAATCCCTACAGTGTGGAAGCAGGCTATTCCGTCTATCAAGTCCATACCGCCCCTCTGAACAGCATCCCACCTAGACCCCTACCCTATAACCCTGCATTTCCCATGGCTAATCCACCCAACTTACACACCCCTGGACACTAAGGGCAATTTAGTATGGCCAATCTACCTAACCTGGGCATCTTTGGACTGTGGGAGGAAACCGAAGCACCCAAAGGAAACCCAAACAGGCACGGGGAGAATGTGCAAACTCCACACAGTCACCCAAGGCTGGAATCAAACCTGGGCCCCTGGCGCTGTGAGGCAGCAGTGCTAACCACTGAGCCACCGTGCTGCCCAATACAATTCTGGAGTCTCACAAATTTTCTATACTTTAAATGCAGCTGTATGCTTAATAAGGACTACTCTCTTTTCACTCCAAGTACATGCCTAACCTGATCAATCTCTTATCAGAAAATCCCTCCTTATTCTAATCAACCGAGTGAATTTTCTCTGACTGCCCCAATGTCATATCATTCCTTACATAAAAGGTGACCAAAACTGTTCTCAGCATTCCAGGTCTGATTACTGCCTTCCCTTTTTGCAAGATCTCCCTATTTTTATAGTCCATACCCTTTCAAATAAAAAAAACCAACCGTGCATTTGTCTTCCCTATTACCCACTGAACTTGAATGCTAGTTTTTTGCAATTCATATACAAGGATCCCAAATCCCTCTGTGCTGCAGCTCTCTGAAGTCTTTCTTTCTTTAAATAATATTCAGCTCTTCCACTCTTTCTGCCAAAATGCATAACCTTGCATATTCCAATAATTTGTTCCATCTTCCAATTTTTTGCTTACTCACTTAACCTGTCTATATCCCTCTATAAAATCCATGCGTCATCCTCACTACTTGCTTTCCCACTTATTTCTGTGTGATGTTGGTTCTCCCTTATCTATTCTGTTTGTTAGCTCCTCAGAACTGTAATACATTTGTCAGGTACATCTTCCCCTTCATGAGGTGATGACAACTGCTTGATTGTATCTTGCATTTCTAAATGGTTTGCTTGTACATCCTTTATAACACTCTGGTAGTGTATTACCACCAATCCAATGTGCTTTGATTTTGCACACTAACCGCTCACATAAGATTTGTAAGATCTTTCTGAAAATACAAATACACCACATCCAATGATGCTCCCTCATCTATTCTACTACCTTTGTCCTCATAAATCCTCCACAGTTTGTCAAACATGATACCCCTTTCTTAATTCCATTAGTTAAAGTTAATTTCACCAAAACTTTGAAATCACACCGTTCTATTTAGTCCAGTCTTACAGCCTAATCATAAAAGGAAATTACCAAGTGTCTATGGTATACCATAACAAGTGTGATCATAGCAGATCTTCTCTTTTTGCAACTTGTCAGTATTTTATTCTCAACTGCAAAGTTGGACAGTACTAAGCTGAGGTTGAATATCTCCTCAGACTGAGGTAATACATTAAGTCACAAATCTCACTCATTTCTCAATGAACAATATCAGCTAAATTCTGATCTATCTGCCCACTTGCTTGACATCAGTGCATGACGCATGATAGGGGGAAAGGAAATTTAAAATAACTTGAAAAAACAAAGTTCACACTTCTGCAGGGAAAATATCAGTCAACATAACTTCTAATATTAACATGATGTGAAGTGGTAGTGTTGGACTAGGTTGGACAAGGTGAAAAATCACACGACATCAAGTTATAGCCCAACAGGTTTATTTGAACACACAAACTTTCAGAGCATTACACCTGAGGAAGGGGCAACGCTCCAAAAGCTTGTGTATTGTGTGATTTTTGACCTAATATTAACAAGAATTAAAAGAAGTTAATCTCCAGAAAAATTAATACTGGTTCATCGAAAGCCCTGCCAAAACCCATCAAAAACTGACCTGACTGCAGTTAGATATAATTTTTCTCAAATCTTGGGCTCTGGCTCGTAACTCTTGCACAACGCTGCACTAAGTCAATCAACTGAATAATTAAACTGGCGTTTCAGCAGAAACAAGTAGAAAGGCATTAAACCTTGCTGAATTTCAAAAGTCAGCGAGTAGCATCTACATGTGCTGGGGCATTCACTGCTTCAAATACCCCATTAATAAGAACAAGAGAAACAGGGGCAGGAGTAAGCATTTCAGCTTCTTGAGGCTCCAGTATTCTGCAAGATCGTGGCTGATTTGCCTCAGGCCACAACTAGTCTTTCATGCTAGCTCCTCACAGATCTCAATGCAGGAGCAAATTACTGTAGGTGTGAGAATTTGAACTGAAACAAAAAGTGCTGGAGATCATAGTGGTCAGGCAGCATCCACGGAGAGAATGCAGGCTCTGCTGAGGAGTCATCTAGACGCGAAATGTTAGCTTGCTTTTCTTTCACAGATGCTTCCTGACCCGCTGAGATCTCCAGCACTTTTCTTTTCATCTCACAGACTTCAACTCACTGATATTCCAAAAATCTACCTACTCCTCTTTAAACACTTTCAATGATCTGAAATTTATCTGCATTTCAGTTTTAAATGAGTGTCCCGTTATTCTGTAACCCGTGTCCCATAGTTCAAGATTCTCCTGTTGATGGAATTCTTCTCAGCATCTACCCTGTCAAGCCACTCTCAGAATCTTGTATGTCTCAATAATCTTATTTTAAACCCTGATGTTTAGCCATTCTGATAGGTCACCTTCACTCCGAGGATCAGTTCAGTTAATCTACTTTGAACTGCCTCCAATGCTAATACACCGTCACTTTTTTATAAAATGTGGACCAAAACTGCATACAGTAGCCCAGATGCAGTGTCACCAACTCTCATAGTCGTAACAAGACTTTAAGACTTTTAAACTCCAGCCCCGGAGCAATAAAGGCCAAAATTCCATTCACTGCCTTAATTATTTGCACGTACTTGCACGTTAATGATTTGTGTTTCATACACATGAACACCCAGATCCATTTGAACTGCACTTTTTGGAGTGTCTCTCCATTTAAATGATGGTTTGCTTTTTGATTGTTCCTCGTGCCATGACTTTATACTTGCCTCCATTAAAATCCATCTGTCAATTTTTTTGACAACATGCCCTCACACCTGTTCTTGTACCTTAAGCAAATTTGGATACATTACACTTTGTCCCATCTTCCAAGACATTAATATAGACATTTTAGAAAGATGCAAGTCTTTGGAACAACACATTAACGCCAACTCTATGTCTTGTGTCTCATCCAATCCTCGATCTGTGATAAATCATTACCTCCGATACCGTGAGGGAGGCAATGGACTAGTGGTATTATCGCTGGACTGTTAATCCAGAGACCTGGGTTCAAATTCCACCACAGCAGATGGTGGAATTTGAATTCAATAAATATCTGGAATTAACAATCTAATGATGACTGTGAATCCATTGTCGATTGTCAGGAAAATCCCATCTGGTTCACTAATGTCCTTTAGGGAAGGAAACTGCGATCCTTACCTGGTCTGGCTTACATGTGACTCCAGAACCCAGCGATGTGGTTGACTCTTAACTGCCTTCTAGGCAGTTAGGGATAGGCAATAAATGCTGGTCCATGCAGTGCCACCCTCGTCCCGTGAATGATTAAAAAAAATGAGCTCGTATCTTGTACAACAAACATTTAGGTGGCACTTTACCAGATGACTTTTGGAAATCCAAATACATTACTAACATTAACTCTGCTTGTTAAACCTTCAAAACAACTCCAGCAAGTTTGTCAAACATAATTTCCTTTCCACAAAATCATATTGGTTCTTCTACTAACCTTCAATAACTGGCTTTCGATAATGGAACACATTTATTCCTGATTCAGTGTAAAAACCAGCAGATACTCCAGTATAAAGTTACAGATACAACACATTTGCTGTTTAAAATTCCACAAGGTTTAGCCCTGATGTAGGTTTGTAGGCCTCTTTGAAAGCTTGCAGTACATGTGTACAAGAGCTCCTGACTACAGCCAGAGGTCTAAAGATTGAAAGCCAAAGGCTGTTACCCTTACCCGGATTTGAGATTGGTGTTATGGATTCAGCAGTTTGTACATTTCAGCTACATCGTCTTTAGCAAAAGAAATAGGTTTTATGCATTGGTCTATAGGAATGTTGAGGTGGAGAGGTTTACTAAAGACCTTGGTGGAGCTGAATCTTGCTAAATACCCTGGTTCCTCCTCATTCCAGCAGTTTGCCCTGCTTGGATTCCTATATTCTCCTAGTCATGTTCGTATGCCAAGGAAAAACCTATCAGCCCAATTATGTCTGGAAGTAACTTCTTTCAGCACAATATGCCATTCCACACCTAGTAGAGTGCCAAAACTTTGAACAAGTTTATGAGATCTAAAACAAAAAGTACACAACTGTACCAGCAGCCAGAAGAAATAATCCAGAGACTAATTTATAAGCATTTAATGAAGCTATTAGAGTGCTAGCTGGAGGCCTTCCATGCTAATAGGCATTCAACTGTACAAGGTTGAGACCAGGCATGGCCATTTCAAAATGCAGTGGTGACTAACCATCAATGTTATACAGTGATACCATCATGGTCTGGCTGATCTGTATGCTACCCAGAGTCACACATGGATGCCATTTTGAGAGACGGCAACCTGAAACGTCCCACTGGAAATGTGAAAATATATTTCACAGATTCATACAGCACAGAAAAGGCCCTTCGACCCATCAAATCTGCACCAACAAAACTACCACTGAAGGTGCGCTAATCCTATGTTCCTAAATGTTATGATATCTCAAGTGCTCATCCAAATAATTTTTAAAGGTTTAAGTTTTCCAGCTTCCATTACCTTCCCAGGCAATGCATTCCAGATTCCCAACATACGCTGAGTGAAAAAGTTTCTTTTAAACCAAATCCCCTCTGAATCGCCCTATCCTAAAACTATGCCTGCTCGTGATTGAGCCCTCAACCAAGAGGAACAACTGCTCTCTATTCTGCAGGGAGGATGAGCCAACTTACCACTGCACCGTGGTACGGGAGGCCATTCAAGAGGGGGGAGCAAAAAGATAAGCGGTAATTGTACAGGATTCTATAATTAAAAGGACAGTATCCTTTTGTAAGCAAGATCGAGAGTCCTGCATGGTGTGTTGCCTGCCCGGTGCCAGGGTAAGGGATATCTCTAACTGGCTTGAAAGAATATTGGAGCAGGAGGGGTAGGATTCAGTTGTTGTGGTCCACGCTGGAACAAACAACATAGGCAAGACTCGGAAAGAGGACCTGTTCAGAGATTATCAGGAGCTAGGAACCAAATTAAAGAACATATCCTCAAGGGTTATAATCTCCGGATTACTGCCTGAGCCATGTGCTAATTGGTATAGGGACATGCGAATAAGGAAAGTAAACACGTGGCTCAGAGTGGTGCGGGAAAGAGGGGTTCCTTTCCATGGAGCACTGGCGTCAGTATTGGAACAGGAGGGATCTGTACCGTTGGGACGGTCTCCACCTGAATCGAGCTGGGACCAATGTTCTAGCAAAAAAGGTAAATAGGCTGGTCAACAGGACTTTAAACTAGAAAGTTGCGGAGAGCGGGGGGGGGGGGGGTGCAACTTGCTCCAGTGGGAAACAAAGCAGCACGTTAACATCAGTAGTGGTGGATTCAACTAAGTGGAACAACATGGAGGAAATGACAGGGAAGGGGAATTCAGGAGAGGTTATTAACATCTCCAACACAGACACAAATAGGACAAAGTGTTTGGAAAAGGCTAGTAATCAAACACTGGAAAAACGAATGAAAATGAGAAGAGGGAGGGTTAATACAGGACTGAAGGTGTTATATCTGAATGCACACAGTAGAAGGAATATGGTAAATGAGCTTATGGCGCAGATCAAAACTGGCAGGTATGACATGGTAGGCATCAAGGAGACGTGGCTGCAAGGGGATCAGGACTGGGAACTGAATATCCAAGGATATACATCCTATTGAAAAGATAGGCAGGTGGGCGGAGGGTGTGGGGTTGCCTTATTAGTGAGAAATGAAATTAAATCAACAGGAAGAAACAATGTAGGGTCAGATGGTGTAAAATCTGTGTGGGTAGAATTGAGGAACCGCAACAAGTTAAAAAACCATAGTTGGGGTTGTGTACAGGCCTCCAAACAGTAGTCAGGAGCTGGGGCGCAAGATACACCAGGAGATAGAAAGAAAGGCAAAGTCACAGTGATCATGGGGGATTTCAATATGCAGGTGGACTGGGAAATTCATATTGATAGTGGATTGCATGAAAAGGAGTTTGTGGAATTTCTACGAGATGGCTTTTTGGAACAGCTCGTGGTGGAGTCCACAGGGAACAAGCAATACTGGATTTAGGGTTCTGCAATGAGGCAGACTTGATAAGGGAGCTTAAGGTAAAGGAACCCTTAGGAGGCAGTGATCATAATATGATTGAATTTACTCTGCAATTTGAGAAGGAGAAGATAGAATCAGAGGTAACGGTATTACAGCTGAATAAAGGGCGACTACAGAGGTATGAGGGAGGAGCTGGACAGAATTGACTGGAAGGGGACCCTAGCAGGAAAGACAATGGAACAGCAATGGCAAGAGTTTCTGGGAGTAATTCAGGAGACGCAGCAAAAATTCATCCCTAGGAAAAAGAAGCATGGTATGGGCGGGGGGGAGCGGATGAGGCAACCATGGCTGACTAACGAAGTCAGGGATAGCATAAAAGCAAAAGAGCAAGCATATAATGTGGCGAAGGGCAGTGCAAAACCAGAGGACTGGGAAGGTGACAAAGACCAACAGAGGGTAACAAAAAAGAAATAAGGAGGGAGAAGATTAAATAGGAGGGTAAGCTAGCCAGTAATAGAAATGAAGTCTGTAACAGTTTCTTTAGGTATATAAAGGGCAAAAGAGAGGCAAAAGTGGACATTGGGCCACCGGAAAATGACGGTGGAAAGACAGTAGTGGGGAACAAGGAAATGGCTGAGGAACTGGATAATTACTTCACGTCAGTCATCACGGTGGAAGACACGAGTAATATCCCAAAAAATTCAAGAGAGTCAGGGGACAGAGCTGAGTATGGTGGCCATCACCAAGGAAAAGGTGCTAGTAAAACTGATCGGCCTGAAGGTGGACAAATCACCTGGACCAGATGGACTACACCCCAGAGTTCTAAAGGAGATAGCTGAAGAGATGGTGGAAGTGTTAGTGGTGATCTTTCAGGAATCGCTAGAGTCAGGGAGGGTCCCAGAGGACTGGAAAATCGCTAACATGACAGCCCTGTTTAAAAAGGGAGTAAGGCAAAAGACGGAAAATTATAGGCCTCTTAGCCTAACCTCGGTTGTAGGTAAGATTTTGGAGTCCATCGTAAAGGATGAGACTTCTGAATATTTGGAAGTGAATAGTAAAATAGGGCAAAGTCAGCATGGTTTCATCAAGGGGAGGTCATGCCTGGCAAACCTGCTAGAATTCTTTGAGGAAGTAATGAGCAGGGTAGACCAAGGAGAGCCAATGGATGTTATCTACCTGGACTTCAGGAGGCTGCTGAGTGAGGTCACAGCCCATGGTGTTAGAGGTAAGGTGCTAGCATGGATAGAAGATTGGCTGTCTGGCAGAAAGCAGAGAGTGGGGATAAAGGGGTCTTTCTCAGGATGGCAGGCGGTGATAAGTGGTGTTCGGCAAGGGTCAGTGCTGGGACCACAACTTTTCACTTTGTACATTAATGATCTAGATGAAGGAACAGTGGGCATTCTGGCCAAGTTTGCAGACGATACAAAGATAGGTGGGGGGACACATAGTATTGAGGTGGTGGCGAGGCTTCAGAACAATTTGGACAGGTTAAGACAGTGGGTAAAGAAGTGGCAAATGGAGGACACGTGGGAAAGTGTGAGGTCATGCACTTTGTTAAGAAGAATAAAAGCATGAACTATTTTCTAAATGGGGAGAAAATTCAGAAGTCTGAAGTGCAGAGAGACTTGGGAGCTCGAGTCCAGGATTCTCTCAAGGTAAACTTGCAGGTTGAGTTAGTAGTCAGGAAGGCAAATGCAATGTTGGCATTTATTTTGAAAGAACTTGAATATAAAAGCAGAGATGTACTACTGCGGCTTTATAAGGCTCTGGTCAGGCCACATTTGGAGTATTGTGTGCCGTTTTGGGCCCCATATCTCAAGGAGGATGTACTGGTTCTGGAGCGGGTTCAGAAGAGGCTCATGAGAATGGTCCCAGGAATGGAAAGCTTAACATATGAGGAACATTTGAAGACTCTGGGACTATATTCATTGGAGTTTAGAAGGATGAGGGGGGATCTAATTGAAACTTTCCGAATACTGAATGGCCTGGACAAAATGGATGTTGGGAAAATGCTTTCATTGGTAGGAGAATCTAGGTCCCGAGCGCACAGTCTTAGAGTAAAGGGAAGTCCTTTTGGAGCGAGATAAGGAGAAACTTCTTCACCCAGAGAGAGCGGTGAATCTATGGAATTCACTGCTACAGAAAGCTGTCGAGGACAGGTCATTGAGTACATTTAAGATGGAGATAGATCGGTTCTGGATTATCAAGGGGATCAGGGGTTACGGGGAGAAAGCAGCAGAACAAGGTTGAGGAACTTACCAGTCATGATTGAATGGCAGAGCAGACTCGAGGGGCCGAATGGCCTAATTTCTGCTCCTATGTCTTATGGTCTGTTCAGTTCTGACGAAGGGTCACCAGACCCAAAACATTAACTCTGATTTTTCCTTCACAGATGCTGCCAGACGTGCTGAGCTTTTCCAGCAACAAAAATATTGTCCTTTCATAATCTTATACACCTCAATCTTCTCTGCTCTGAAGAAAATAATCCAAGCCTATCTAGTCTCTCAGCTCCACTGCAGGCAACATCCTGTTGAACCACCTCTGTAATCCCTCCAGTGCTAGCACATTCTTCCTGCACCAGACCTGGACACAGTACTCCAGTTGTGACCTAACCAGTGCTCTGTACAACTGCAACATTACCTCCTTGCTCTTATATTCTATTCCACAACTGATGAAAGCAAGTCTCCCATATGCCTTTTAACTATACTGATCACATGCTCTGCCAACTTCAGGGACCCATGAATAATTACCCCAAGATCCCTCTGTTACTCATTAAATACTCCCTTACCTTGATCCTTATTCCAAAGTACGTCACCTTGCACTTAACAGGTTTAAATACCATCTCCCAATGGAGATCCCATCTGACCAACATCTCTATATTGTCCTGTAACCTACAGCCATCAGTTGCCTCACAGCGCCAGGGACCCAGGCTCAATTCCACCCTCAGACGACTGTGTGGAGTTTGCACATTCTCCTGGTGTCTGCATGGATTTCCTGCCGGTGGTTCAGTTTCCTCCCAAAGTCCAAAGATGTGCAGGTTAGGTGGATTGGCCATGCTAAATTGCCCACAGCGTCCAGGTATACGCAGGCTAGGTGAATTAACCATGGAAAATGCAGGGTTACAGGGATAGGGTAGGGGTCAGGTGGTGGTCTGAGTAGGATGCTCAATGGAGTGTTGGTGTGGACTCGGTGGGCCGAATGGCCTGTTTCCACACTGTAGGGATTCTATAATTTTCTGCTGTTGGCCACTCTACCAATCTTGGCTCTTCTGTAAACCTGCTTAACATTTCCCCCACATGTTCATTGATATCATTTATGTATATAAGCAACAAGGGTCCCAATACTGATCCTTGTACACCACTGGACACCAGCCTCCAGTCACTCGAACAGACTTCTACCACTACCCTTTGTGTCCTACTACTGAGTCAGTTTCTGATCCAAGATTCTAACCAAGTTTCCTTCAATTCTTTGTGCTTTAACCTTCTCAATCAGTCCTCCATCTGGGACCTTGTTAAAAGCGTTGCTAAACTACATCAACCGAGCTTTCCTCATCCATACACTTGATCACATTTTCAAAAAATTCTAAATTTGTTAGGCATGACCTCCCTCTGACAAAGCTTACGATCCCTAATTAACCCATGCCTTTCCAAATGAGTATTAATTCAGTCCTTCAGAATTTTCTCCAACAGTTTCCGTACCACTGATATGAGACTGAGCAGTCTGTAATTTCCTGGTTCATCTCTACCACCCTTCTTGAAAAGTGGAACCAGATCCTCCTGTTCTCTGGCACTTCCCCTGTGGCCAGAGAGGAATTAAAAAATTGCATCAGAGCACCTGCAATTTCCTGTTCCACCTCCCACAGCAGCCTGGGATGCAATTCATCCAGGCCACGGGATTGTTCGTTTTTAAACTTGACAGAGCCTCCAATACCTCCCCATTTTCTATGTCAAATTGCACAAGTTCCTCACAGTCCCTTTGCCTGAATTCTGTACCTACGGTTTCTTTTTCCAGAGTGAAAACTGAAGAGAAGTACTCATTTAACCACCAATGTCCTGCAGTTTCACACACAGGTGAAACCTTAGTCCCTAATGAGTGCTACTCTTTCCATGGTTAGCCTCTTCCCTTCAATGTATTTGTAAAATATTTTAGGATTCTCCATAATAATGTTTCAAAGTCCTTTTTCATGCCTCCTTTCTGCTCTTCTAACTGCTTTCCTAAGTTCTCTCCTACACTTCCTGTATTCCCCTAGGGTTACAGCTAAATTGCTCCCTTTGGACGTGCTAAAAGCCCACGGCTTCTTCCTCATCCAGTCCTGAATTGTCCTAGATATCCAGGGTTCTTTGAACTCACTGCTCCTTTATTTCCCTTTTAAGGAAACAGGTTGGATCTGTCCTCTCCCAAGGTTCTTTTGAATGTCCCCCCCACTGCTTTGCTGTAGACTTAACCACAAGCTGTTCCCAATCAACTGTGGCTAGATCCTGCTTTTCTTTGAATAAAATCTGCTTTCCCCCAATCTGAAGACATCTTTTTCCTTGTCTGCAAGGAATTTGAACCAATACTGCGCTATGTTTGCTATTGCTAAAATGTTCCCCACTACAACACCGAACATTTGTCCAGCTTCTTTCCCCAAAACCAGATCCAGCACTGTGCCATCCCTTTTTCGGCCTTCTACACATTGATGCAAAAATCTTTCCTGGTTACATTTCAAGGAATCCTCCCCGTCAAAACCCTTAATACTACGACCATACCAGTTTAAATTGGGAAAGTTGAAATTCCCTCATATATTTACCTGATTATTACTCTTCTACTCCTTTGTGAACTGTCTACCTACTTGGAATCAGAATCCCTAAGTGTGGGAACAGGCCCTTGGGCCCATCAAGTCCACACTGACCCTTGCATCATCCCACCCAGACCCATCTCCCCATAACCCACCTAAGCTACAAATCCCTGAACACTATCGTCAATTTTAGCATGGCCAATCCACCTAACCTGCACATCTTTAGACCGTGGGAGGTAACCGGAGTACCCGGAGGAAACCCACGCAGACACGGGGAGAACGTGCAAACTCCACACAGACAGTCGCTTGACGGTGGAATCGAACCCGAGTCCCTGGCGCTGTGAGGCAGCAATGCTAACCACTGAACCACCGTGCTGCCATACTTGCTCCTCTATTTCTCGCTGACTCTTTGGAATTTACAGTACACTCCCAGTGAAATGGCTGCCCTCTCAACATTGCTAAGTTTTACCCCCAAAGCCTTGTTTGATTCCCTTCAATGATACATTTCTCCTTATTGCAGTAATTAACTCCCTAATTAATAGTGCTACACCACCACCCCTTTTAACAGCCTCCTCTGTCTCGCCGAAAGATCCTACATGCCAGAATGTTGACTTGCCAGTCCTACCCTTCCCTCAACCATGTTTCTGTGATGGCAACAATATCATACTTCCATTTGTCAATCCATGTCATTAACTCATTAGTCTTACCTCTTACACTCCTAGCATTAAACTAAAAACCACCCAGCCTGGCCTGACTCTCTCGATACACAACATAGCTGAATTCACTCTGACTTGTTTCCTTTGCTGTACCATGATGTATCTCTGTTTCATCAATGTTCTGTGTCTCCTCCCCCGCCAGGCCAGTTTAAACTCCTCCCAACAGCACTAGCAAACCTACCTGCATAGATGTTGGTCCCAATGTGGATCAGGTATAGGCTGTCCCACTTTCCCCAAAAATGGTCGCAGTGATCAGGAACCAAAAAAACTCTCCCTCTTGCACCAACTCTTGAGCCACACATGAGACACCCAAAAAAATGGGAGCTGTGTTGACAGAATCACCCCTCCCCTCCTCAACGATCCTGGCAATTAACTTCAACAATAGGACTTTCCCCCGACACAAAACACTTTTTCCCCTTGTACGTTTTTGACCAGTCTAGCTTTTATGGATGGAATTAACAAGTTTCATAACTTCAAGACTGTGAAACATCTGCCATATTGGAATCTTGCAACCAAAAACATAATTGGATTCATACCCTGATGTAATCCCAAGTTGCTTTCACTTCTGAGTCAGACATTTGTGGGCTCAAGTTCCCCTGCAGGGCTGTTGCAGAACTAATCCTAGGGTCAAAAACAGAAGTCATTGGACAAGCTCAGCAGGTTTGGCAGCATCTGTGAAGAAAAAAATCAGAGTTAACGTTTTGGATCCGGTGACCCTTCCTCAGAGGAAGGATTACCAGCCCCAAAACATTAACCCTGATTTTTAATTCACAGATGCTACCAGACTTGCTGAGCTTTTCCAGCAACTTCTGTTTTTGCTCCTGATTTACTGCATCCACAGTTCTTTCCGTTTTTATTCCTTTGGTCGAGGCAAAAGATCCAATAGCACTACTTTAAAGAAAAGCAGGAATTTCTGGTCAATACTTATTCCTCAAATCAACACCACAAAAACAGATTATCTGGTCATTGTCACCATGCTCTTTTACTGGACCTTTCTGTACGCAATTTGCTGCTGCATTTTTATACAACATGATAGCGAGAGCACTTACTGCATTGGCTATAAAGCCTTTTGAGACATGCTGTGATTATCAAAGTCACAATAAACCCTTTCGCAGCATTTCTAAAAAATTATCATTCTAATGACCTTCACAGCCAAAATACTTACAAATGCACAACTTTCCTCATCAGATTCAGGCTGAGACAAGTCTGATTCACTTCTTGATTTAGTTAGTTTGTATGTTGAATTTGATTTCACAGGATGGCTTTCTGCTGTCAGACTTTCACTCCTGGAACAAATAAATCCAGTTATCATGGATGCTCTCTACAAGTTTCAAATTAAATCACACTTTCAAAAGATTTGTCGAATTTTAATTACTACTATGAAGGTAGTTTTATGACAAAGAGACAACAGCAGAACCAAATCAGTCCCTCTACCTCCGCATTCATTATTCAGTAAAATTACAACCTTCGAAGGCCGTCATAAGTGACCCCAATGGTTTCTAACCTGATTTTTGAATAACTAATTCCAGACTCTGCGAATACTCAATTCCAGATACTGGTTTGTATCTTAAACAAGTCTTAATTTATCAATATAGTAACTTTAGCAGAGTAACATTAAACAAAGTAATCTAGTTGATATCTACGCTTTAAACCCTAACCTTTGTTTTCAGCCTCATTCACACAAAAGACAGACAAACAGTTAAGCAATAAAACAAAACTGGTTAGATTACTCAAGTGGTTTTCCCATTCTATTGTTCCACAAGCATTGATGATGGTTTCTTGCTTGATTTCTTTTTTGAAAGTTTTGTTCAGTTCACTCAGGTAAAGGCAGTTTCTTTATAACTCTGACCACTACATGTCTGATGACCATCTCCTCCATGAAGTCCCAGTTACCATACATTACATGCTTAGCAGAAAGTCTTCTGCAGACTTGCTTGAACCAATTCCCAGGAACAGACCTCATTCATCACTAACTTCTGATGTCTGTTTAAAAATCATGCTCTTCCCTGGTGATGAAGCATCTCTAGAACCTTTCAATCAGAAACCAACCCACGATTAACTTCCATGCCTGGTCTCTTGAATAAACAAATGCTTGTTTTGTCTGAGATAACAAGGTGTAGAGCTGGATGAACACAGCAGGCTAAGCAGAATCAGAGGAGCAGGAAAGCTGACGTTTCGGGTCTGGACCCTTCTTCAAGGAATGTTTTGTTTTGTCCGTTTTCCTTTTACCACAAGCTGTTCCCCGCCGTCCAAAAGTCACCTTGAGCTCACAGTTCCCAGTACCCACCTCCAAAACCAAAATTGATAAATGAATAAAATAAAAACAAATGAAAGATCAGAGAGGGGCTCAACAGTACTACGGTTATTTGAAAGCTTGGGTTCTAAAGCAGAAGAAAAATGAATTTAGTGTTTCGGTTCTGTGAAGAGCCGATCCTTTATTTTCACAAAATAGTCAAAGTAATTTTGAACAAGAGTTAGGTGTTCGCTGACTTCGGCGTTAAAACATTTATCACATGAGAGGAGACAGAAACAGGTTCATGCAGAAGGAAATAGCCCATAACCAGAATGCTTTATTGGCACTTTCCAAGCTAGTAGTAGTATCAGGCTACACAGAAGTCAGTGGGAAGTAAACTCTAGAAGCAGAAGGCTATGGGGTCAGAGAGAAAGACATCGTAGAAATCTGTTTCAGACACAAGTTCAGGAAATAAATGTTATGGAATACTGAGCTGATTTAAGAATTTGTTTCAAAGATCTCAGGGAGAAATGCTAGTTGAAGAAAATAGCACTTAGTGAATGGATACCTATTTTCTGAAAGGACACCAATTACAGCCATAAACAGGGGAACAAGAATCTTCAGTACGAAGATAATATTGATGGTTGATGATGATTTGAGCATTTCTAAGGGCATTGTTGGGATAATAGAGATTAATCTTTCTTTCTGATGATAAAGCACCAATAGTTCTTGTGTAGTGCAATACAGTTCATGCTTTTCTTTGTTATTTTCTGAAAAATACATTGAGAACTTATTGTGAATATGTTCAGTGACTGATTAGAAAAGAAAAGATATGCTCTATCAAGCCAAGCCAAGCCAAGCCAAGATCCAACTTGTCCAGTATAAAAGTCAACTGAAATCACAACATTAAGTAAATCAAAAAATTAAGTTGTTTGTTCTTCATAACCAGTAACACCGATTGGGTCATAAAATAAAGAAGACATCACTTCATTTAAATTATTCTTGTAATGACCAGAACATACTGTAATTTTGTTTGATACTAAAATATTTTACTATCATATTTAAACAATTAAACGAAAAGAAACAGGAACGGGAGCAGGTCATTCTGCTCCTTGACCCGGCTCTGCCATTCAGTAGGATCATGACTAATCCAATGTGCCTCAAGTCCAGTTTCCAGCCTTTTTTCCATAATCTTCGATTCCCCTACAGATCAAGAATTGATAACTGCAGCCTTAAATATATGCAGGATACTGCACCCATAGTACTCTGCAGCAAGGAGCTCCAATAATTCTCAATCCTCAGCAGAAATGCCTCATCTCAGTCTTAAATTCTGAGACAAATTCAAATTCAAACATAATTTACTTCTTGTTTTCAACAGCTTAGGAATCAAATAACCCAGCATCATAGACCAGTAACATACAGACCTTGAGATCCTCATTAGGGTTATTCAGTTGCTAGTGTGGCATAAAAATGGATAAAACATACACACAACTCTGGATTTTGGCTATGGGA
>NC_063367.1:232173-277381 GCF_021869965.1 Rhincodon typus | reverse complement strand
AGTTTGTACCCGCAACAAAAAAAAAGCATCTAACTCTTCCATTTCCATTTTCCTTCAGTTGGCCCAACGCCTTTATGAATTATCATTGCAAGTGCGCATTAAATACTTCTTCAATGTTATGAGCGTTTCACCTCTATTACCCTTGCAGGCAGTGAACTCCAGATTCCATCACCATCGAGGTGAAGGAAAGTTTTCTAACATCTCCTCCAAACCTCCCATCCATTACCTTAAATCTATGCTCCCCCTATCCTTGATCCTTAGATAAATTAGATAAACCTTAGTTTATCTAACCTCCACCCCTATCTTATACTATCATCCATATGCCTATCTAACAGCCGCTTAAATGCCCCAATGAGGCTGACTCCACTACCCTCTCCGGCAATGCATTCCACGCCCCTACCACTTTCTGAATAAAGAACCTACCTCTGACATCTCCCCTATATCTACCTCCACTCACTTTAAAACTATGTCCCCTCGTAATAGCTACCTCCATCCTAGGAAAAAGTCTCTGGCTGTCCACTCTATCTATACCTCTGATCATTTTGTACACCTCTATCAAATCACCACTCATCCTTCGTCGTTCTAAAGAGAAAAGCCCTAGCTCTCCCAATCTTTCCTCGTATGACCTTCCTTCCATTCCAGGCAACATCCTGGTAAATCTCCTCTGCACCTTTTCCAACGCTTCCACATCTTTCCTGTAATGAGGCGACCGGAACTGGACACAATACTCCAGATGTGGCCGAACCAGGCTTTTGTATAGCTGGAGCATAACTTCATGACTCTTGAACTCAATCCCTCTATTAATGAAAGCTAACACACCATATGCCTTCTTAACAACTCTATCCACCTGGGTGGCTGTCTTTGGTCTGCCTATCTAGCTGTCTTTTGAAATGTCCTATGGAATCCACTTCCACCACTCTCCAAAACAACACATTCTAAATCCTAGCAACTCCTCTACTCAAACAGTTGTCCGGATTTGGAATGCATTGCCTTAGATTTAGTTTTCATTCTTTTCCTAAAGCAAGCAGTATGTTATACAATAGGCGAACTAATAATGTACCATGCTCAAAATAGTCTGTCATTTAGCAGCAGAAAATCTCATCGTGATTCTTGTAAAAACATGGAAAAAAATTTCTAACTACGAAGAAACATTAAAAATGGTTTAAAATAATTACGATGAAGAGTTGTTTTAAATTCTTTAAATAGACATATTCTTCCAATTGCCTGACTGTAATGGCCGATTTTAATTCTGAAGAAAAATATAAAAGGTTAAATCCCTTTTATGGCATTTTCTCCCCATCTGACTAAATGCGGCATCCACAAGATTTCTTGGCTACTTCACAATATTAACAGCTTACCTGCTTGAGAAATTGGCATACCTTGATACAATCCTCAAAAAGAGAATATGACATAGGATTTTAGCAAAAGATTGAGGAAACAATTGAGCCCACAAGGTAGAGAAGATGTATCTATTTCAAGAATGCAAGGCAAAGCTTAGCAGGGTTGTTTGGGATTCTTGCACAACAAATCAATAGTACAACCTCCAAATGTGAAAATCATTTGCACTAATTAGGACCAACAACAGTTTACACCAAATGAAGAATATTACAGCTATCTTTAATGTTCATCTGGTTAAATGTACTAATTAGTTATAGGCCTAACAAAAACTTAAATCCAAAAAGTCGTTAGGTATCACCTCCAGGTTTGTTGCTGCTTGTTTGGAGATTACCATTGATAACAGCTGCTGATAGTTTTATGCAGACAATTTCGTTTGACATTTGTAAATTGCTAATAGTCCCAGACAGAATATAGAACAGTACAACACAGGAACAGATCCTTCAGCTGACCATGACGCCATTCTAAACTAATCCTATCTGCCTGCACATGGTCCACATCCCTTTATTCCTTGCTTTTCATTTGCCTGTCTCAAAGCCTCTTAAACGTTTTTATCATTTCTGCTTCTATCACCTCCCTCAGCAACATGCTCCGAGCACCTACCACCCTCTGCGTAAAAAACTTTCCTCGCACATCTCCCATAAACTTATCTCCTCTCACTTTAAACTTATGTCCCCTGGTATGTGACATTTCCAGCCTGGGACAAGTACTCTGACTATTTACCGTATCTATGCCTCTCAATCACCACCTCAGCCTCTGATGCTCTTGAAAACAATACAAGTTTATCCAACCTCTCCTTATACCTAAAGTCTCCAACCCAGGCAACATCATGGTAAAGCATCTTGAAGGCAGCAAGGACTGCAGATGCTGGAAGCTACAGTCAATAAACGCGAAGCCAGAAATGCACAGTGGGGCAGACAGTATCCAAGGAGCAGGAAAGTCAAAGTCTTGCGCTCCATATTTATTGACAACAGCCTAGTAAACCTGTTTCGCATCCTCTCCAAAGCCTCCACATTCTCCTTACAACATGGCGAGGAGAACTGCATGCAATATTCCAAAAGTGGCCTAATTAAAGTCTTCGTACAACATGAATGAATCAATGGGCAATCACTACATTATTTGCTAGGACTACACGACAGACAGTTCAGCTGTTTGGGTTGTACACAAATCCTATTCAAACAAATTAATTCTAGTCACATTTACTTACTCCCAGCAGTCATGACTTCTTGCTCCCTTTCTTCCTCCTCTTGTTCCAGATGCTCATCTTCGCGATCTCTATATGCCTGCTCTTCCATTTCAGCTTCTTCATCAATGGTACGTGTGAAAGCAAGCTCCTGAAGATCAACATCTGTTGAGTCTTGATTTTCTGACAACTTGAAAAAAAAAGTGGAGGTAAAGTAAAGTAAAACTTTATTTAGCAGTACTTTATGGTACTTTGCATTATTTATTTTAGAAATCAATACTTCATTTTTTCATTAGAAAATGTTCTTAGACCATTTAACTGGCTGACTAAAAGAAAAAAATGGCCATTTAAAAACTAGAGAAGTGATGTTAATGAAATTGCTGAATAGTTCTTCCTCAATACTAACAACATGAACAGGCAGAGATTGATAGAATCAAACAAAAAATATGCACAATGGATCATTTTTCACTTGAGGACTATGCATAACAGAGAGACTTGCTACATCCTTGGCTTTTCATCTTGAGCAAAACTGAACCCAGATGAACCACCTAGTATCAACCTAGGCACTGAAAACAATAGCAATCCCAAAGTAAAATAAAGAATCGAAGCATCTGAAACAAAACCTGTTCTGAAGAATGGTCACCAGATTCGAAACGTTAACTCTGCTTTCTCTCTGCAGATGCTGCCACAAGTTTCTACAGCAATCCCAGCCTTTGACCTTGCCAAGTCCACCTTACTAAAATTTGGGTTCTTGTGTTAAAATTGTAAGAGCTGTCCGACATCGTGTTGCAAATATACTTGCCCACGGAGACAGGCAGTAAGGTTAGTTCCAGCAAAAGCAGCAATAATCCATGGTTTACAGTACATTACTGCATTCCACTCAAGTTAAGTGCAACATGTCAACAATATTTAAATGATCTAAATCAGTTGCATTTGAATTATTTAAATTTTTAAAAAGTTATTTCATAAACTTACCCTCCTTTCACTGGAAAGTGACTGGGTCTGGATAAGTTCCAGGTTTTTGCATGCTAGCAGTCTGTTACGAATTTTGTAAACACAACGATATATTTCTGCAAGTGTTTTACTTGGCTGGTACCTAAAAATATGTTTGAAAAATGTCAGGTTTGAAAATACTGATGAATGAAATATTCTATTCGGAACAGGTGATAAATAAATTGTGAAAAGGTTCGTGACTTTCGCAAGAAAAAAAGATTCCAACAGTCTCCTGTTGCAACCCAAACTTGCTTAATTAAAGCTGATTTCAGCATTTAGTAGCTGCTATCTGATTTGGAGCAGGAAGATCTCATTCAGGGCCATGTGAAGCATAATGTCAACAAGCCTCTTCCTTGTTAACTATTTGTAGTTGAGCTTCTCAAACTGTTGTCAGTAAAACAGGGAAATCTCTCATCAGCCAATTTACTTTAATAGGGATAATGTTACAAATGTTACTGTGATAGACATCTACATCAGAAAATGCCAATACTGTGGATGGCCGACAGAAGGGATTGCTACAAGCCTGAATTTGAGAGCTTTGGATGGCCAGGGCTCTGAATCCATCTGAACAACTTAAAGCAATGAAACTATCCAGAACCACCTGGAAATTTACAGAAGTAAATTTACACAACGATCTGGCAGAATTGCACAATTTTAAAGAAACAAAGTACACCAAGCAAAATCTGTTCCATCTTGCTCTGAGGTATTCTTAGACCATTGTAATCATTGAATCATCACAGAATCCCCACAATGTGGGAAGAGGCCATTCGGCCCAACAAGTCCACACTGACCCTCTGAAGATCATCCCACTCGGACGTATACCTCTACCCTATCCCTGTAATCCTGTATTTCTTGTGGCTAATGCACCTAACCATCCCTGAACACTAGGGGCAATTTAGCATGGCTAATCTTCTTCAACCTTGCAGTTCAAACTTTCACTTTCCATGCTTCGGTTCTGGTTCATTGCAATTTCTGCTCTCCACTCATGATTATAGCCTTTGGCTAGCCTACTTCAGTATTCGCCAAAGAATGCAACCTAGTGCTTGGTTGCCTTTCTTTATACTACTTCCGTGCTTCCAGTTTGGGTAACAACTTGGATGTTTTGTTACTCTAAAAGGTGATTTAACAATAACAACAATTTGCACTTGTGTCTGGAAGGACAAGGATCATTGCTAAATGGACGAACACAAGTCCCAAGTAGCTTGCATCAAGTGCCCAGTCAACTTAAGTCACAATATCCAGATAATTAATGTTGTACTTGGTCAAACCCTAAGTGTAGCTGATGCTACCCCAGTTGAGGGCAGAACACATGACCAGCACCACAAGTTATACATCTCCTCAATACTCTTTTTGGGATAGACAGTGTAACAATGCTGTCACTTTAAAAAGGTTATTTTGTCCTGGATTTATTTCAAAAGAGGTTGTAAAGGCAGAGGTCCCAAACTGGTTACTGCAAATGGTCTAAGCAAACAACTTAAGAAGCCTTTAGGTTTTTTTTTAAATAAGTTGGAACAATGGAAGCAGCTTGAATAGGAGTGGTCAGTTCTCTCAGACCAGGCTTTCCAGATTTGTTTTTAGTTTCAGCAGTCAGAAGTAGTTTGGGATCCCAGAAAAGTTGGAATCTTCAGTAAATGATTCCGACCTGCTACTTTTTTCTGAAATCTCTCAATGTTTTTTCCTCCTAGGTTGGAGAACTGCACTCAGACACAGATGTCTGAATTTACCTTTTTTACTAAGGGGTGTGTTTATGGGATGTTACTATATTGGGAACAGTTAATTAGCAATAGATGCCGTTTCTATTATTCAGTTAAGTTTTCCAATGGTTAATCTATTCTAAATTCCTCTTTCTTTTGTTTGTTTTTGAACTATAGTGTTTAAATAAATCATGTTTTTCTTAATTGAATCAGAGATAGTAAGAACTGCAGATGCTGGAGAATCCGAGACAACAAGGTGCAGGGCTGGATGAACACAGCAGGCCAAGCAGCATCATAGGAGCAGAGAGGCTTAAGAAAAATAGACGTTTCGGGCCTAGACACTTCATCAGAAAAGGGGGAGGGGAAGGGGGTTCTGAAATAAATAGGGAGAGAGTGGGAGGCGGATAGAAGAGGGATAGAGGAGAGGATAGGTGGAGAGGAAACAAACAGGTCGAAGAGGCGGGGATGGAGCCAGTAAAGGTGAGTGTAGGTAGGGAGTTAGGAAGGGGATAGGTCAGTCCAGAGTCTTTTGACCAGTCACATCATATCTGGAGCATGCACTTCACATCTACCTGTAAAGTAAGTAAAAGTTAGGGTCTAGTCTACCTTCTTAAAATATTTTGAGGGGGTCTGGCCTGGTCCATAACAACAGTGAAATCAACTTTTAAGAAATTAGTTTGTTCCTTTGCCAAAGACAATCTTTTTGTTAGTCTTGTTATAACTTGTTAAATTACACAGCTAGCTCACCTGACTGAAGTCTGTGGGCTCTTTGATCTACTACATGCATTGCGATATTGAAGCATTCTGGAGAAAGCCTTGCAAAATTAACAAAGCTTGGTCCCTGAGGAAGGCTTACAGCATGAGAACTGCACTGCCCACTGATATTTTAAATATGTCCAAAGGAAGCTGTTCTGATACAGGGTTTACCCCATCTTCTTATAAGGTAAAGTGGAGTGGCTTAATTACATGTTGTTTAAAAGTATTAACAATCTATAAATGATGGTGAGGCTACAAAACCGCACACTCTGCACTGCAAAGATTCCAACCTTTTCTAGAAGAGTACAAACATACGACTACTAAGATTACAGTTACACCACTGCTTACATCAGAAGTTCATCCATTAAGCCCTGAATTTAAAAATGTGATGAGATTATTCTTAACTGAGTCGATGTCCAAGCTAGGACCCAAGTGAAGTAATTCTAGACAGGCCGGTATCCCATCACCAGGTCACCCTTGAGTACCCTACTGCCTCATATGGAGTCAGGCACCAAAACGTTAGTATCTCTAACACAACCTTTTTTTGACAGCCAGAGCTCCCTAATTAGATCTGATTAACAGCCCCAATCAGGGAACTCATTCTTAGGAGGTTCAGCTGGCTGACTGTTATAATTATTACATCCTTCTCTCGGAGTCTGCAGACATAGGCTTGTCCTTTCCCTTGGATAGCCTCCAACAGCGCTTTGGCACCAGGTTGGGTTCCTCTGATTCAGCATCCATCATGGAGGACCTGTAATGTGTAGGAGATCATCTCTTGAGATAGGAATGCCTTGGTAGAATTTCACTTTCTTCTTCTTGATACAAAGGTATCAAAACAGCTATTTCGGTCATCTCCATCTCTGATTGATGACTCAACAACGTTTGACAGGAAGGGTAAATCCACAGGTTCTGGCAGTATTTTCAACAGTTCGGAAGTGCAGGGCACATTTTGCTTCCTTGCTGCTTGAGGATTCGCAGCTTTCATATGGTTGGCATACTTATTCAGGACTGTCGCAGCTACCCAAACTTTGTATATCTGCTTTACGTCAACCATGTCTCTTAGTCATGTAGAGCCATTTCCATGATTCTAACACCATACTTCATCCCCTGTATCAGTCTCTCGCACTTGGCGGAGTTTTGAGTCCAGCACTGGAGTTCGTGATGCTGTTTCAGCCTCCAACCAGGTCTGGGAAGATCAGATTTAACCTGGCCCAGAGTCTTCTACCCATTAGCAACTCTGTCAGTGCTATCTCTATAGTTGCTTGTTGGGTGGTCCTATTACCAACAAGAACATCGACAGCTAGGCATCTTGTGAGGATGTAGGCGGTTTCTTCAACCCAAATCGCTCTTTCTACCAGGCCATTGGATGATGGATGGTATGGAGCTGGCCTTGCATGTCGAATTCCATTGAACTCTAACCAAATTCCCTGCTGGTAAAAATAAAGGTCTATTATCTGTGACCAACACTTCTGGGACTCCGTGTGTTGCAAAAGATGTGTGCAGCTTTTCTATATTGCCCCAGTGTGAGATGAATGGACTCTATGTACATCCAACCACTTTGCATAGGCTACTACAATGACTAAAAACATTGAACCCATGAAAGGACCTGCACTGTCAACATGCAACTGAATCCATGGTTTAACTGGCCACTCCCACAAACGTGGGGGACCTGCTAAGAGCAACTTTTGACCTTGTTGACACTTCCCCAATGCAATTATGTCTGCATCTGGGCCTGGCCATCAGACATAACCTCTACCCAACATCTTCATTTTGGAGACCCCTGGATGGCACTGGTGGAGTTTAGCCAGTATTTGACAACAATCTATGCTTGGAACAGTGACTCTTACTTCTACAGCAATATGCTGTCCTCTACTGTGAGCTGATCTCTCTAGTTCCTTGATAGTCCCTAGACCTTCCAAGAAGACTACTGGGTATTTAATTGGGACTTCAGCCAGGCAGCCATTTTCTAACTGAAAAATGTTGAGCCAATCTAGGTGAATCTCTCACAACCAATTCTGCCCCATTAAGACTGGGCCCCAGCCTTTTACTACAATCACTGGTAACTGAACCAGTTGCTTTTCCTTCGAGACCAGAACCAAAGTTGTTCCCTTGATTTGAAAAAGTTCCCTGGTACAGGTTCTCAGCCTGCTGAGGTCTTATGCAAAGTTGCGCAGGGCATGTTTCATTAAAAACTGGTTCTGCACTGCTATTGGCCTCCATTAGAACTGGATAACCACTTGACCAGACATTTACCTTACTTGGTTCCGATTTTGATGTTGCTAAGCAATTTTACGGTTTCAAACCAGATTAGGTGGGCATTCCATACTATGAGCTAGATACTGGCCTAGGTGTTCTCTTACTCAATTTAAGTCTAGTAGCAGCTATTTGCTGTCTCAATTCCATTTACCAGAGACAATTACAATGCCTTACCAGCCAGAATCTGAAGAAAAGTTTAAACATTTGGCCACGGCTTGGCTTTGATTTGAAGATTTGCTATGAGCCTACAATTCTTCTGATCAGGATATGCCCTGAGTGAGGTATGCAAATTCTGCACTCAAGTTGTTTTCCCCAAGCTCAGTCGGAATGGCTAGGGGTGTCCACTTCCATCGGAATACCTTGCATGTCACATGTTCCACTTGCCGGATTTTCCGTTGATAAAGCCAATGTAGCACCTTTTGAAATCCAGTTGGGATCAGCTAGCAGGTGTTTTGCATGGTTACATCAGAAAACCCCGCACACCGGACAATCTATAACCATCTCGTTAAGGGTTAAACCAAATTCACAGGCTTCAGCCAGTTGTCCTAATTTCGTCAAAAACCCCAATACTGTTTCCCCTGGTTCTTGAATTGCCGAGTAAAACTGATAGTGTCTCAGAATTAGAGGCAATCTGGGGTTGTAATTTAACTATGTCAGTCAATTCTTGAAAGATTTCGGAATCTGGTGCCTCAGGGAAAGTTTGGTTGCTAATGACAAAACTGCAGCTCCACACACTGTCGGGAGAATTACTTATTGTTTAAGGAGGGATAGTAAGAACTGCCGATGCTGGAGTCAGATAACAGTGTGGAGCTGGATGAACACAGCAGGCCAGGCAGCATCAGAGATGCAGGAAAGCTGACGTTTCGGGTCAGGACCCTTCTTCAGAAATGGGGGAGGGTAAGGGGGCTCTGAAATAAATGGAGGGGGGGTGCGGTGATAGCAGGTACGTAGTGGTGGGATTGGTCAGTGAGGTAGGAGGAGCGGATAGGTGGGAGAGAAGATGGACAGGTCAATGAGGCGAGATGAGATGGGGGGACTGGTCTTGGGATGAGGTCGGGACTGGGGAGATTTTGAAACTATAAAGTCCACATTGAGATCATTGGGTTTAAGGCTTCCAAGGCGGAATATGAGGTGCTGTTCTTCCAGTTTCCCGGTGGCATCGTAGTGACATTGGAGGCGGCCCAGGATGGACATGTCGTCCAGGGAGAGGGAGGGGGGAGTTGAAGTGGTTCGCAACTGGGAGGTGCTGTCGTTTGTCGTGAACTGAGCGTAGGTGCTCTACAAAACGGTCTCTGAGCCTCCGCTTGGTCTCACTGACGTAGAGGAGGGAACAGTGGATACAATAGACCACTTTAGCAGATGTGCAGGTGAACATCTGTTTGATGTGGAAGGTTTTTTTGGGGCCTGGGATGGAGATGAGGGGTGAGGTGTAGGGGCAGGTGTAGCACCTCCTGCGGTTGCAGGGAAAGGTGCCGGGGGTGGTAGGGCCAGTGGAGAATGTGGAGCGGACGAGGGAGTCGTGGAGAGAGCGGTCCCTCCAGAAGAAAGATAAGGGTGGGGGGGGAAATATATCCTTCGTAGTGGGGTCAGATTGCAGATGGCAGAAGCTGGAGACAGAGATGGCGACAGACGGGTCCAGGAAGGAGACAGAGTATCAGAGATGGTCCAGGTGAACTTAAGGTTGGGGTGGAAGATGTTAGTAAAGTGGATGAACTGTTCGAGCTCCTCATGCTACACTGGCACTATCCCCCACCTCTTCTTCCGCTACATCGATGACTGTATCGGCACCGCCTAGTGCTCCCACAAGGAGCTCGAACAGTTCATCCACTTGACTAACACCTTCCACCCCAACCTCAAGTTCACCTGGACCATCTCTGATACCGCTGTCTCCTTTCTGGATCTCTGACTCCAGCCTCGAAACGGATATCCATTTCAAGCCCAACAACTCCCTCGTATTTCGAGGACTGCAACTTCCCCACCTCAGTGGTCGAAAATGCCCTCGACCGCATCTCTTGCGTTTCCCACACCTCAGCCGTCACACCCCCACCCTGCAATAACAACAAAGACAGAATTCCCCTCGTCCTCCCATATCACCCCACCAACCTCCGAAATCAACGCATCATTCTCCACCACTTCCGCCACCTGCACGGTGACCCCACTACGAAGGATATATTTCCCTGCCCACCCTTATCTGCCTTCCGTAGGGACCGCTCTCCACGACTCCCTCATCTGCTCCACACTCCCCACTAACCCCACCACTTTCCCTGCAACCGCAGGAGGTGCTACACTGCCCCTACCCCTCCCCCCTCACCTCTATCCCAGGCCCCAAAAAAACCTTCCACATCAGACAGAGGTTCACCTGCACATTCACTAATATGGTCCATTGTATCCGCAGTTCCCGATGTGCCCTCCTCTACATCGGTGAGACCAAGCGGAGGCTCGGAGACCACTTTGTAGAGCACCTACTCTCGGTTCGCGACAAACGACAACACCTCCCAGTCGCGAACCACTTCAACTCCACCTCCTACTCCCTGGACGACATGTCCATCCTGGGCCTCCTCCAGTGTCACAACGATGTCACCCAGAAACTGTAGGAGCAGCACCTCATATTTTGCCTTGGGAGCCTACAACCCAGTTTCAAAATCTCCCCAGCCCCGCTCTCATCCCCATCTCCTTGACCTGTCCATCTTCTCTCCCACCTATCCGCTCCTCCCACCTCACTGACCAATCCCCACCACCGGCATTTCCACCCCCGCCCATTTATTTCAGCATCCCCTTCCCCTCCTCCATTTCTGAAGAAGGGTCACGAGCCGAAACGCCAGCTTTCCTGCTCCTCTGATGCTGCCTGGCCTGCTGTGTTCCTCAGCTCCACACGGTGTTATTTCTACTTATTGTTTGACATCTGCCACAATGGGGTCATTTGCCTGGACAGTCCTCGACAGCAGGGTAGAACAAGTCATGTGCTTCCCGAAACAAAGGCATGATGTGAGAAATACTTATCCCGACTGTTGCGAGTTTCTTTAGGATCGTGCTTTACTCGTCACCATTGAAATAACTCCCCAGAAGTCAGTATCCTGTCACCAAGTCACCTTTATTTACACATGATAGTCCCTGTCTATAGTACTGCCTCATACAGAATCAGACACCAGAGTGTCAGTATCTCTGACACTCAACCTTTTTTCCTCAGCCAGGGCACCAATAACTCCAGAAATTCAGCCATCTTTAATAAATGTTGAGTAAACTTTCACATCTATTGAATATTTGCAACAGTTATATTTTATTTACTCACACTGCCAACAGAGATGATAAAGACCACAATGTTCAAGTAGTACAACTCATTTGCCTCATGGTTCTTTTCTACCTTTGTGCCCTAGTATGGAAATCAATTTGCTCTCTCTTTATTAAGATTCCCTGGAGAAAGTGTTAGGATAGTCTCTGACAGAATGAAAGCAAGACCCTTCCTCAACTGAGATACAAGGTCAGCCCATGACCAAAGAGATGCAGCATTAAAACAATCTCCTCTCTTCCAACTCCAAAAGGTCCAAAGTTTATCTTTTCTCTTCCCTTTCACCCTGTTCCTGCTCAATACCTTCCCTTTCCTTCTCCCCTCTCCCCATTCAATTTTCTCCTGGCTGCCAGTCCAGCTTGACCTAAATAGCACACTTGGTCTTGCCTGCGTACAAACCCCGTTATGAACTGATTGCATAAAAATAGTTTAAAATCATTCCCCTGTCTCAGTCACAGTGTATTATTTGAAGAAGCCTGGTAAATTTAGCACATCTGTGTAATGTTGCCAAGATCATTAACAGAGTTAGACCAAAAAAACCCACCAAATTCAGTTTCAGACCAGACAGATACATACATACATACATACATACAAGGAATACTCTTCACTTGCCTGCTTTCACCACAGACTTGATTTAGTAAACCAGTGTGCTTTAAAAGAGCTGCAAGGACAAATCTTGAAGCTGTATCCAATAAGGTCTCATTGCCAAGAATTGCACTGTCCCAATCTGGAAAATATATTTTGCGGTCATAAGTATTTATTAGATAATGGCAGAAAATACATTTAAACATGCATACATCAGGCCAAGCAGCTGCTCCTATGATGCTGCTTGGCCTGCTGTGTTCATCCAGCCCTGCACCTTGTTGTCTTGGATTCTCCAGCATCTGCAGTTCCTACTATCTCTAAACATGCATACAGTTTGGTTGTTTTCAGTGCTGAAGGCAGCGTATGTTATGGCTGTGAAACAGAACAATCTCCAAGTTTATTATCTGTGGTGAACATTGTGATGACAAGTCCATGATATATTTATATATAAATACCTCTTTTCAGAGTTTAATGTTCAAACTAGTGACACATGGGTTTAGAACCAGGTCAGTAAAACATTCTGAAATAATAACCAGTACGCACCAGCGAGCCTTCAAATGTAAGTCGTGATGTGGATGCTGGAAATCTGAAACAAAATCATGAAATGCTGGAGAAACTCAGGTCTGGCAGCATCTGTGAATCGAGAAAGAGTTATCATTCTGAGTAAAATGACTCTTCCTTGAGATCAGACATTACTGCAACCTTATACAGAAGTAGAAAAGCAGCTCGGTATCAAACTGAAATCTAAATCAGCCAATATACTGTACTAATAGCCTCCTCACGTTACTGTATAAAACTTGGGGAATATACTATAGAAGTGTCAAGAAGCAAGAAGAGTTCTGTACAGCCAACATTGATGATCATGAAACTATTAATGATGGCAAAAATTCATCCAATTCACTACCATTCTTCGGGGAAGAAAATATGTCACTCTTACCAGGTCTGTCCTGCATTTGTCACAGACCCAAGTGACATGGTTGACTCTTAATAGACTCCGAAAATGGCCAGTAACACCCATATCCTTTGGAAGAAATAAATGAAATCATTCCAAACAAATACCACATCATAGGATGCTGTCCACAGCAAAACAATGGGAAGGAGGGCAGGTTAAAGAGGAATAAGTTAAAATGACAGGCAATGTCAGATAACTTGATCCCTGATAACTTCAGAGATCTCCTGCAGTTGAGATGACTGTCCTCTAACAACCATCTCCTGCTTCTGTGAAGGTCTGACTCCAACTAGCAGAGAACTTTCCCCTAATTCCCATTGATTCCAGTTTTGCTATACTGATGCCAGGCCACGGTGGATCATCTTGATGGATCATCCAAGATGGCTTATCTTTTGCACTCATGTGTTGGACCCTTCCATCAATTAGAAAGTATAACATTACAGGACATGGCCTGGGAGAACAGAAAACAGCTATTCCACTTTATTGCAGGGTCAACTATGGAGCATAATTACGCTAAAAGGCTGTAGGTTGGGCAGCATGGTGACTCAGTGGTTAGCACTGCTGCCTGACAGCGACCTCGGTTTGATTCCAACTTTGGGTAACAGTCTGTGTGACATTTGCACATTCTCCCCGTGTCTGTGTGGGTTTCCACTGGGTGCTCCAGCTTCCTCCCACAGTCCGAAGATGTGCAGGTCAGAGCGATCAGCCATGCTAAATTGCCCTGTAGTGCCCAGGGATGTGCAGTCTAGGTGGATCAGCATGGTAAATGTCTGGTTAGGGGGATAGGGTGGAGTTAGATCTGGGTGGGATGCTCTTTGGAGGGTTGGTGCACTCAGTGGGTTGAATTTCCTCTTGTGTACTACATGATTCTGTGATTAAGAACCACCTAACCTTGTGACTGAAACTGAGCTCCAAACAAGGCTACCTATTTTCTTTCCTGAAAAAAAACTTGATGTTTCTGTCCATACCTTGTTATCTTTTCTGATTTGTTCATGGCATGCTGGTTTCACCGTCTGAGCCAGCATTTATTGTTCATTCCTAAATACTCAAGGAGGTGAAGGTGTGCTACTTTTTTAAACCACTGCAGTGGAGACAACCACAGTGTTATTGGGAAGGGAATTCAGAATTGTGACCCAATGACAATGATTCCAAGTCAGGCTACAGGACTTGTAGCGGATTTTCAGGTGATGGTCAAGACCAGAATGAGTTTTCTCTGATTACTGGTGTTCCAGCCACCTGTGTCAAACATGCTAGTCTCAAGTTCTGACTGGCATCTTGTTTTTTATACTCTAGATGACTACTTAAAAGCTGTTAAACTTTAATGATTGCATATTTCCCAAGGACTGGATCCAAAACCTTGGTCCAAATTCGACAACACCTATTCCTTTCCGCAGCACGGTGGCTCAGTGCTTAGCACTGTTGCCTCACAATGCCAGGGACATGGGTTCAATTCCACCCTTGAGCAACTATCTGTGCGGAGTTTGAACATGCTCCCTGTGTCTGCGTGGGTTTCCTCCAGGTGATCAGGTTTTCTCCCACAGTCCAAACATGTGCAGATTAGGTGAATTGGATATGCCAAATTGCCCTTATACTGTCCAGATATGTGCAGGCTAGGTGGATTAGCCATGGAAAATGCAGGTCTGCAAGGATAGGGTGGGTCTGGGTGGGATGCTCTCAGAGGGTAGGTGTGTACTCGATGGGCTGAATGGCCTGCTTCCACACTGTAGGGATTTTATAATTACCCTAGCTCTGAAACCTTCTCCCGTTTCACTTAGGACTGATACATTAAATGGCACTTATTTCAATGCAAGGGGCCTAACAGATAAGGCAGATGAACTCGGCATGGTTGGGAACATGGATCTGGGATATTATAAGGATTACAGAGACGTAGCTCAGGAACGGACAGGATTGGCAGCTTTATGTTGAAGGGTATAGGAAGGATAGATGTGGGGCGGGGGTGCAAGAGAGAAAGGGGAGTGACATTTTTGGGTTAGGGACAACATTACGGCTGTAATTAGGGAGGATATTCCTGGGAATATGTCCCGGCAAGTTATTTCAGTGGAACTGAGAAATAAGAAAGGGATGATCACCTTATTGGGATTGTCCTATAGACGCACCCCCCTCCCCAATAGGCAGTGGGAAATTGAGAAACAAATTTCTAGGGAGATCTCAGTTATCTGTAAGAATAATAGGGTGGTTACGGTAGGGGATTTTAACCTCCCAAACATAGACTGGACTTCCATAGTGTTAAAGGCTTGGAATGCAGAGGAATTTGTAAAGTGCAGACAAGAAAAAGTTTTCTGATTCACTATGTGGATGCATCCAGAGAAGCTGCAAAACTTGACCTACTCTTGGGAAATAAGACTGGGCAGGTGACTGAGGTGTCAGTGGGGGAGCACTTTGGGGCCAGTGACCATAATTCTATTAGTTTTAAAATAGTGATGAGAAAGGATAGATCAGGTTTAAAAGTTAAACCTCTTAAGCGGAGGTAGGCAATTTTTGACGGTATTAGGGAGGAACTTTCAAAAGTTGATTGGGGGCAGATATTTGCAGATAAAGGGACAGGTGGAAAATGGGAAGTCTTCAATAATGAGATAATGAGAGTCTAGAAACAGCATGTTCCTGTTTGGGTGGGTGAAGGGCAAGGCGGGTGGGTGAAGGGAATGCTGGATGACTAGAGAAATTGGAGGTTTAGGTCAAGAAAAAGAAGGAAGCATATGCCAAGTATAGACAGCAGAGATCAAACGAATCCTTCAAACAGTATAAAGGCGGTTAGAGTATACTTCAGAGGGAAATCAGGAGGTCAAAAAGGGGACATGAGATAGTTTTGGCAAATAGGGTTAAGGAGAATCCAAATGGATTCCACAAATACCTTAAGGACAAGAGCGTAACTCGGAAGAGAATAGGGCCCAATAAAGATGGGCAAAGTTGCCTATGTTGAAACTGCAGGAAATGGAGGAGATACTGAACGAGAATTTTGCATCAGTGTTTATTGTGGAGAAGGATATGGAAGATAGAGAATGTGGGGAAATAAATAATGACATCTTGAAAAACATCCATATTACAGCAGAGGTGGTGCTGGACGTCTGAAAACACGAAGTTGGATAAATCCCCAGGACCCGATCAGGTGTACCCTAAAACTCTGTGGGAAGCTCGGGAAATGATTGCTGGGCCCCTTGCTAAGATATTTGTATCATCGATAGCCACAGATGAAGTGCCGGAAGACTGGAGGTTAGATAACGTGGTGCCACTATTTAAGAAAGGTGATAAAGAAAAGCCAGGGAACTATAGACCGGTCAGCCTGACATCGGTATTGGGCAAGTTGTTGGAGGGAGTCCTGTGGGACAGGATTTACAAAGGCAAGGACTGATTAGGGATAGTCATCATGGCTTTATGTGGAGGAAATCATCTCTCACTAATTTGATCGAGTTTTTTGAAGTACCACCAAAGAGGATTGATAAGGGCAGAGAGGTGGGCGTGATCTATATGGACTTCAGTAAGGCATTCATAGAACGTAGAACATTACAGCGCAGTACAGGCCCTTCGGCCCTCGATGTTGCGCCGACCTGTGAAACCAATCTGAAGCCCATCTAAACTAAACTATTCCCTTATCATCCATATGTTTATCCAATGACCATTTAAGTGCCCTTAAAGTTGGCGAGTCTACTACTTTTGCAGGCAGGGCATTCCACGTCCTTACTACTCTCTGAGTAAAGAACCTACCTCTGACATCTGTCCTATATCTATCACCCCTCAATTTAAAGCTATGTCCCCTCGTGCTAGCCATCACCATCCGAGGAAAAAGGCTCCCACTGTCCACCCTATCTAATCCTCTGATCATCTTGTATGTCTCTATTAAGTCACCTCTTAACCTTCTTCTCTCTAACAAAAACAGCCTCAAGTCCCTCAGCCTTTCCTTGTAAGACCTTCCCTCCATACCAGGCAACATCCTGGTAAATCTCCTCTGCACCCTTTCCAATGCTTCCACATCCTTCCTATAATGCAGCGACCAGAACTGTACGCAATACTCCAAGTGCGGCCGCACCAGAGTTTTGTATAGCTGCAACATGACCTCATGGCTTCGAAACTCAATCCCTCTACCAATAAAACCTAACACACCGTACGCCTTCTTAACAACCGTATCAACCTGGGTGGCAACTTTCAGTGATCTATGCACATGGACACCGAGATCTCTCTGCTCATCCACACTACCAAGAATTTTACCATTAGCCCAGTACTCTGTATTCCTGATACTCCTTCCAAAGTGAATCACCTCACACTTCTAATTCGACAAAGTTCCTCATGGTAGACTGGTTAGAAAGGTTAGATCACATGGCATACAGGGAGAACTAGCCATCTGGATGCAGAACTAGCTTGAAGCTGGAAGACAAAGGGTGGTGGAGTGTTGCTTTTCAGACTGGAGGCCTGTAACCAGCAGTGTGTCACAAGGATTGGTGCTGGATTCAATGCTTTTCATCATTTATATAAATGATTTGGATGTGAACATAGGAGGTATGGTTAGTAAGTCTGCTGATGACACCAAAATTAGAGTTGTAATGCAGTGAATAAGGTTACCTCAGGAGTACAGCAGGACCTTTATCAGGTAGGTCAATAGGCCAAGGAGTGGCAATTGGAGTTTAACTTCGATAAATGTGATGTGCTGCATTTTGGGAAGGCAAATCAGGTCAGGAATTATACATTTAATGGGAAGGATCTGGGGAGTGTTACTAAGCAAAGAGGCCTTGGAGTGCAGGTTCATAGTTCCTTGAAAATGGAGTCGCAGACAGACAGGATAGTGAAGGCGGCGTTTGGTATGCTTGCCTTTATTGGTCAGTGCTTTGACTATAGGAATTGGGAGGTCATGTTGCACCTGTACACGATATTAGTCAGGCCACTTTTGGAATACTGCATGCAATTCTGGTCCCCCTGCTATAAAAAGGATGCTGTGGAACTTGAAAGGGTTCAGAAAAGATTTACAAGGATGCTGCCAGGGTTGGAGGGTTTGAGCTATGGGGCAAGACTGAATAGGCTGGGGCTACTTTGCCTAGAGCATCGGAGGCTGAGTGACATATTAGACGTGTATAAAATCATGACAGGCATGGATACGTTGAATAGCCAAGGTCTTTTCCCTGCGGTCACGGAGTCCAAAACTAGACAGCATAGGTTTAAGGTGAGAGGAGAAACATTGAAAAGGGACCTAAGGGGCAACTTTTTCACACAGAGCTGCCAGAGGAAGTGGAGGAGGCTGGTACAATTAAAACATTTAAAAGGCGTCTGGATGGGCATATGAATAGGAAGGGTTTAGAGGGATATGGGCCAAATGCTGGCAAATGGTATTAGATTAATTTAGGATATCTGTTTGGCATGTAGGAGTTGGACCAAAAGGATCTGTTTCCATGCTTCCATGACTCTACTTGTCTACTTCCGTTCACCCACACACTGCGGCATCCCTTTATTTTCCACAAATGAGTTTCAATTCATTGTCAACTATAAACTTCTGAAATTCTATTCCTACACCTTTCCCCCATCCAAACTATCCTTGATCCTCCTTGTCCCCCACTATCCTTCATTGTCCCCACTCCAAATTCTGTTTGCCCTGTTATCCCTCATTGCTCTTTTTATGTCCTGACCCTCACTTCCCTTTTATTCTGTTTACCCTCACCATCTCTTGTCCCTTTTGCACCTCACTGGACAATAGAGGCAAAAACCCTCAATATGTCAGGAGTGTTTAGATGTGCTCTTGTGATGCCAACACGATGGGTTGATGTGCATTTTTCTGACTCTGTAACCAACCCTTGATCAACCCCATCCCTTGCAATCCCCTTGCCACCTTGCCCCCATTGTCCTTTACTATTCCTTGTTTCCACACCTCATTAAGACTTCCCCCCACCCCTCAATACCTTTTCACCCCATTCCTCACTCCACCTTCAATTCTCCTATCCCTTCCCACCCAATGCTCACCACTCATTGACCCCACTGTGTCTCGTTACCCCTTGCTTGCTTGCTCCAGTACCTTAGTACTCTTCTGAGGAAGGGTCACCGGATGTGAAACATTAACTCGATTTCTCTCCACAGATGCTGCCAGACCTGCTTTTTCACTAATTTCTGCTTTTGATTCTGATTTTCAGCATCTGCAGTTCTTTTGGTTTCTTTTTTACACTATGTTCTGGGCACACCTTGAACTGCACAGCATTGTCTCCATCTTGATTACTTTATTATTTTCCTCGCCAGTGCCTGTCAGATACACATTTAAATTACAAAGAAAATTTACATAGCTCTAGTTGTGAACCGGTCCACCTACCTTTGCTGACAGCATAGTCTTGCATTTTGAGCCACAGAATGTTGACAGGTTCTTTTGTCGAGCCCAAAGCCAGATCAACAAGCATAATATTCTCAGCACCAAGGCTATATTCAAAAGGTTTCTGTTCTTCATTTCCAGACAGTGCAACTTCCAGCAGAGAGCTCATGCATTTATCTGCATCACAAACAGTTTTCTTTCACTGTCCATATATCCATTAAATGGTCTTTGAACTTAGGGTTTGAAAATATTTTAAATACATTGGGTGAAATTATAATACACACAAATACCATCAAACGCTTTGTCATCAGAATTAATTTGCCTCATCATAAAAACTACTGCAGTTATCTGTACAGTTTTTGTTTACTTTCACAAGAACAATCTGAAGCTGTGCCTGCACATGCTTACTGGAGATATCTTATTGGAGACAGTCATTGCCTGGCATTTGTGTGGCGCAAATGTTACTTGCCACTTGTCAGGCCAAGCCTGGATATTGCTTAATTCTTGCTGCTTTTGGACACGGGCTGCGTCAGTATTGGAGGAAAAACAAACGCGGCTGAACATCCCTACTTTTGACCGGACGGCGGGACAGTCATTGATGAAATACATGAAGAATAGGATGAATATAGAAATTAAATCATTAGAGTGTGATGAAATACTCCCCACTTACCTTGATAAATGCAGGTCCACCACTCAAAAAGCTTGACATCATCCAGGACAATGCAGCCCACTTAATTGGCATCCCAACTAGAAACATTGAGTCACTCTGCCACTGACACTAAGTAGCAACAGTGGGTACTATCCACAAGATGTATTGCAGAAAATCAGCAAGGCTGCTTAGACAGCACCTACCAAACCCATGACCAGTTCCAGCTAGAAAAGGGCAGTAGACATATTGGAACAGTGTCACCTGCAACTTCCCCTCCACGATACTCGCCATCCTGATTTTGCAATATCTTATCGATCCGTCAGTTGCTAGGTCAACATTCTAAAAACTTCCCTTCCCTAACCCAACAGCACTATATATGGACTGCAGTGGTTTATGAAGTCAGCTCACCACAACCTTCTCATGGCAACTAGGAATGAAGGAATAAGTGCTGGCTCACATCCCATGAGTGAATGAAAACAATACAGTATTTCTTTGTTACAATATTATCTGTTCTAGATTATCTGACCTGAACTTATGCTTTGGAGAGCTGACTGCATCAGCTAATGCTCCCCATTTTCTCCTAAGAGCCTCCAAATTTGCTTAGAATCTCAATTTCGCATACCGTGTTATTCTGTCAGTTTCTGAATGAGCCATGACTTGCGCTCTCAAAATGCTAAATCATTAGTTTTACCTAGCTGGGGGAGATCCAGTTCCAATCCATTGCTGAAGAGAGGTGTTTTTAGCCAACGAACTGTATCTTGTTCTTCAGAAGACATAGGTGGACCCTGTAGCATTCCACCAAGACAACGGCCTACAAGTAGTGCAGCAGTTCTCTCCAGATCTACAAGCCACACCCAAGGCTGAGCAGGTTGAGGTATTGCCAAATCATCAGGCTCAGCACTTTCAATAGTACCTACAGCACAGGTGCCAAAAGAAATGAATAGTTAAAAGCATGACAGGCTATTTCCATAAACTCTTTCTTAAATTTTTAAAACTGCAAGATTTAAGATACGAAAGGAGATCAGTTCCCATTTGTTTTGTTTCATTTATCTCTTGTTATCACAACTTCTACTGCAGCACATTCTGCCATTCTTCAGGGTTACAATATGATCAAGTTATAGCATTCCATACGATCCAAGTGCCTGAGCGCACTGCTTACCGTGCAGCGGCCACTGCAACTCCTGTTCCTCTAAATGGGCCGCAGCTGGTAAAAGTCGGTTTAAGCGATCCAACGATGGCAATAAATCCAGTAGATGGCTTAGTAACGGTCGTGCCACAGAGACAGGCAGTAGCAGTAAAGAGTTAATGATCTGACACAGCATGCTCCCTGCTGCTGATCCATATAGGACACCTGCAAGAAACACAATTCTGTGAAGGTATATGAAAGAAATCTATTTACTAGTGTATGCAGCTGTGGGTAAAGACAGGCAATTGCGAGGAATCAGAACGCTCCAATGAGAGGGATATCATGCAGAAATCTGCAACTATGGGAAACATTTAATATTTAGAAATTACATACAGAATTGATACTAATAGTAACACTCAAAAGTACATAACTAAAACAAGATTGGTTTCCTGATGGATTGAAGGAACATCTGATTGACTAATGGGATTATTCAGTAAATACCTCAAAGAAGATAGCTATCAAGAACTATGAAAAATTGATTCTAGTAGATCCACAGGGTGACTTGATAGAGAGTTTAAGATTATGAAAGAATCTGATAGACATTATGATAATATTACTACTCTTAGGGGAGGTAAGCATCAGAGCCATAAATATCAAGTAGTCACTAATGTATCCAGCAAGAAATTCGAAAAAAAGTTTTTATTCACAGAATGTTTAAAATATGGATCTACTGTGGGGAATGACTGATTCCAAAGAATGGAAGGCTAAACTAGTGGAGATAAAGAAGAGAGCAGTCCTACGTGGAAATATAAACACCAACAGAACTTTTGTGAAGAAATTAAAAGCAACAAAATTGTTAATTAGGCTGTATTCTGTCATTTCAACAAAGAAGAAATATAATAAAATGAAGTAAAAGTAAACAAGAAACCAATACCTTGAAGCTTGTCTCTGACACTCCCATTCCAGGAGCTTTCTTTCAGCAGTGTTGCAGAACGGGAGTAAATTTCAGTTGCATGAGGTAGTAAGAGCTGTAGATGTTTGTGCAATAAAGCTACACTACTGGAGCTCTAAATTGGAAAACAAATTTAAGGTCATCAATAAAAATCAGCAGCAAATATCTCAAATCTACATTTTCCAAATAAAGCTCCACATGTATACCTCACTGACACTGTTGATATGACAATATGCCAAGAGTTGTTTCTGCAGGGAGCACAGTAGTTCATGCAAATGAGCTGGTTGGCTGTTTTCCGCAGATGATGTCCCCAGAAGCTGCTTGTCACTGTTCTTTTCCAGTTCTCCAAACGCCTGATCCTATTTAAAGCATTAATAGTTTAATATTACAGACTAGATTTAATACAATTGAGAAGGTTTTAATGAAATGACACCACATAACGTAAAAATGGGGAAATGTCCAACTGTTGAAAAACAAACATACAGGGAACATTTAGGAGTACATTGCCTCACTACGTAAGGTATTCCTATGGATAATGAAGAACATTTTAATCTGACAAAAATTCTCTGGTTTCTCCAATTTAATTTTGTAACCCAAATTTCTGACCAGTACATTAGGTCGTAGGACCAATTGCTCTTTGATCCAAAGTACCTCAAATTACATTCAGGAAAGTTTAATACATTTGCACAAATTAAGAGAAATAAATCGTCCCAAGAAATCATTTGACTGATACAGCTCGGAGCTTAACTCCTATATAACAAGCCCACATTACCTGCAGGTATTACCTTAAGTCTAATGATTAGTTTCACTAGCTATGACTTCCCCTTCAATAAAGAATTAGAAATAAACCCATTCTTCGAGTTAGGTGTATCAGGAAAATCAGATAAATACAAGGCTCATCAGGTTGAGGATATTATAGTTCACATTAAGACTTTTAATGAGAAACAGTTGCCAACAAATAGAAAGCTTCTTACAGTATAGAATCCTAAATTCCTTAGTAGGGTCTTCATTAAGATTTCTGCCAGATGGGTATCAGGATGACTGGATTGGGAGTTGAATGAGGAATCAGGGAAGCAGCTGTAATTTGGTCCTGATGAGGCGGCTTCAGCATCAGGAGGAGAGCTATAGCCGAGCAAAGAAGCTACATGGGTGTGGTCTTGTAGGCTTGTAAGAATAATATCCAATTGCATCCGCTGGAATTAAAAGTGACATTTACGTTAAGTCAATGCATAGCTGCTACACAATTAAACTTTGCAAATTAGTACTAGAAAAGTCACAAGGTTGTGTCAGCAATTTTTTTAAGTTTGTGTATTTTTTGTTATAGCCTGGGCAAATTAAAACTCACAGCAAATTACAGCTACATTAACTAAAGAAGTTCATATCTGAGTAAATATGGTTATTTGTTTGCAGCTCTTTGGAAATAACTTGCATTTATATAGCTCCTTTAATTTGGTAAAATAAATTATCGTAAAAATGAATTTAAGATTCTTCTCAGCACAATAGCGTTATCAAACAAAACTTGACATCAATCCACATTTGGGTAAATGATCAAAAGTTTGTTCAAAGAGAAAGAATTTGATTTTTGGAATTTTAAATGAAGAAATCAAAACGTAAGGTGTTAAGGGAAGGAATTCTAGAGCTTAGGGCCTCAGCAACAAAAGGTATGATTGGCAACAGCTGGGTAATGGGAATTCTGGATCAAGTATTATTGGGGTGGAGTAGCTTACACAGGTGGAGGGGGAAAGATCATGGAGGCATTTGAGAAAACGGATAAGAGTTTTAACAGCAACATGTTGTTGAACTGGAGGCAAATGTAGGTCAATGAGCATGTGATGGTTGATGCACAGGACCTGGTGAGAGTAAATACATGGGCAACATGTTTTAGACAAGTTCAAGTTGAAAGAGGCAAATTTACACTCATTCAATAGTGGAAGTTGGATAAACACAGTCTGACAATTTAACGAGACCATGGAGAGGAAGCATCGACTGTCTCAACGTATGCATTAAGATGCTTTAACATTCGTAATCATATTCTTTAATTCCAGGAGACAAAGATTTGATCATGCTTAAATAAACTTCAAAATAATTGCACTTATAGATTTTATTTGAACTTTTTTCAATGTTTCAAGTATCTGACATGATCAGGTTAATACGGAGAGAAAATAAAGGGGTTCAACTGCTAATAAATGTATAAAAAGTCATTAAATTTATAAAAGTTTGTTATTATTCAATATTTAGCATCAAAAATACAATGTCAAAACAGTTATACAGGAATAATAACCTGAGTAACTGATAGCCAGGAAGGAAAATCCATTTTACTCTTCAAATAATATGAAATTTAAGTTGACATGCAAGTCATATTTAAATCCATTAACTGAAAATGACCTTTAGAATTGCTCTCCATTACATCTGGATATCACAACATAATTTAAATGAACAATCTTTAAGGCACTGGGATCTGGAAATATGAGCAGATGCATGCAACTTTTTTGCAGCAGGCAACAAAGCTGGAGAAGTGAAAGTTAATAGGTTCAGATAGAATAACCGAGGTGAGAGAATTAACAATACATGGAAAGATTCTGAGATGTGGGGGGGAATGGAGGACCTTGGAATGTACATCTATGGATTAATGGAATTAAAGTAATACTTTTGGGATGTTTATTATTTGCTGCGATATAACAGAAAAGAATAACACTACATAACGTACAGCAGACAATTCTCATCACATTGCAGGTACAGTGTTAGTGCACTGGAGAGGAAATTTATGAGAACGTTTACAGGAATATAAAACTTTGGGAATGAGGAAAGATTGAATTGCTTTGGGTTGTTTAAGACAAAGAACAAAGAACAAGAGAAATTTGCCTTTGACTTGTAAGAAAATCATGAGGGGCCTGGATGGATTTCTAGGAATGACTTACTTCGCCAGCAGAGACATTTATTATGCAAATCAAAATTTCAAATCAAAATATTAATAATCAATGCAAAATCCAACAAAATTTTTACTTGTCCTTTAGTTAAACTTTCCCATCTATCAGGGCCCTGCGGAAGCAGCGAATGCAGCAACTCCATTCTTTCTCGCAATGGTGGAAGTAACATTGTGGCACCAACAGACAATGTCTCTATAACAGCCTAAAATACCAAGAAAAAGCTCAAGTCTATTTTAAAGTGTCACAGAAACATACAAAGAAATAATTATGTTTTACAATCTCCCCAAAATCAACACAAGTTTTATTGCTAAGAGGAGGTAACTTTTTTCTCCAAAATTAATTTTGAAATGATACTACGAAAGAAACATCAATGTGAGCTGATTCAGTTGTTCCTTCAGCATGGAAAAAAAAAGCAGTGCACTATTCATCATTCATAGTAAACACAACTTGAGTATGACTTTTTTTCCCTCATTAGAAGTGGGGAGGAAGGGCAAGTAATTGGATAGATTAGCCTAGAGAGATACTGACCCCTTGCCATCACCTCTCTAAGTTCTGGGCAAAAACTTCCAGGGGCGATTTGCTTGAACAGTCACTAATTAAGACACTTGACTATTCAATTACAAATCATAGAATAGATCAACAATCATAGAATCCCTACAGTGTAGAAACAGGCCCTTCGGCCCAACATGTCCCCACCGACCTTCAGAGCATCCAAGATGCATCTCCCTATAACACCCCAGATCTAAATATCCCTGAACACTACGGACAATTCAGCATAGCCAATCCACCTCACCTGCACATCTTTGGACTGTGGGAGGAAACCGGAGCACTTGGAGGAAACCCATGCAGACACGGGGAGAATGTGCAAAATCCACACAGACAGTTGCCTTGGGGTGGATTCAAACCCGGGTCCCTGCTGCTGTGAGGCAGCAGAGCTAACCACTGAGCCACCGTGCCGCGTCATTAATAGATATTAATAGATCAATTAATAGATACTAACAGGTCTTGAACCCCTATTAACTCGATTACTTCCCTTCCAGGCAAGTGAGAAAAATGTTTGTTTTCCCAACAACGGGGAAACCATTCTACCACTTAAATAAAACAAGAACTGCAGATGCTCAAAGAACGCCTGTCGAAGAACAAAATTCATCTGTGGAAGTTTCAAGCTCTTGCATTAGTTCTTTTCATATGAAAGATGTTTGCCTCATGCATATTCCACAGAATGAATCCTCTGCAATTCTATTCTTGCTGCATGCTGTTCACTATATCATCCATGATGTTTTCCATTTAAAGTGATGGTGGATCTGCATTTAATTCAACTATACCAGGAAGTTTTAGAACAGCATCAAGCACCTAATGAGATGACTGTCTAAATGAAGTCACAAATCGCACAACACCAGGTTATAGTCCAACAGGTTTATTTGAAAACACAAGCTTTCAAAGCCTCACTCCTTCTACAGATGTTAGAGGGAGTGAGGCTCCGAAAGCTTGCGTTTTCAAATAAACCTGTTGGACTATAACCTGTTGTGTGATTTCCGACCTTGTCCACCCCAGTCCAACAACCACACCTCCACATCATGTCTATATGAATTGTTTATTTACTTGCAACATGATCAACAGATGCAAATATCTTGCGCTCATGGTAACAGACAATTTGAATTGATGAAGAACTTACCACACAAACATTGGAAGCAGTTACCATCTCTGGCACACTCAAAACATGTTTGAAAAAGCAATAAGCTCATCTTCAAGACAAGAATGCTTCTGAGTAGGATTCTGAGGCCTCCATTCTCAGTGGTGAACAATGGGGCAGCACAGTGGTTAGCAGTACTGCCTCACAATCCCAGGAACCTGAGTTTGATTCCAATCTCAGGCGACTGTCTGCACATTGTCCCAGTGTCTGCGCGGGTTTCCTCAATGTGCTCCATTTTTCACCCACAGTCCAAAGATGTGCAGATTAAGTGGATTGGCCATGGAAAATGCAGGGTTACATAGATAAGGTAGAGGGTTGGTCTGGGTGGGATGCTGTTTGGAGAGTCAGTGTGGACTCAATAGATGAATGGCTTGCTTCCACACTGTTGGGATTCTATGATTCTAAGAATGGACAGCTTACAGCCATAAAAAGAAAGGAAGCTCAAGTTTTGATACTCAATTTTAATGACATATTTTTGGCATCTCATGGAGGGACAAAAATCTTCAATGTGACAGTCTTCTCACGGGCAGATCTCCCAAGTATACAAGCAGTCAACAGTGGCAACTTTGCTGGCTCAGTCACATTTGCACGATGAAAGATGAATGCATTCCAAAGCAGTGAGTCTCAAGTCACAGGTATGGAAACTATTAGAGAAAATTCTGGAGGAGAAAATTAATACCCATTCGGAAAGGTATGGGTTTATTAGGGATAGTCAGCATGGCTTTGCCAGAAGCAGGGCATGCATGCCTAACAAATTTGTTAGAATTTTTTGAAAAGGTGATTGTGTGTATGGGAAGTTCAGTTGATGTAGTTTACCTGGATTTTAGCAAAGCTTTTGGCAAGGTTCTACATGGGAGACTGATTGAGAAGTTAAAGCACATAGAATTGAGGGAAATTTGGCGAGATGGTTCAGAAACTGGCTTAGTAATAGGTTACAAAGCGTAGTGGTAGGAGGCTGGTGTCCAGAGGTACACCACAACGATCAGTCCAGGGACCTTAATTGTTTGTTATAGGCAGAAATGATATAGATGAAATGTGACGGGAATGTTAAGCAAATTTGTAGATGACGCCATGATTGGTAGAGTGGTTAATAGTGAAGATGATGGTTGTAGGTTACAGGAAGATATAGATGGTCGAGGTTGGTTGGCTTGCTGAGCTGGTTTGTTGTTCCGCAGACGTTTCATTACTCTGCTGGGTAACATCATCAGTGCAGCCTCTGAAGAAGTGTCGGTGTGTTTTCCCACCTGGTTTTTAAACTCTGGAGTCCGTTGAGCTGGATTGCCTCACTTTCGGTTTTCCTTCGTAGTGGAGTGTATATGGGGTCGAGTTCTCTGTTTATTGATGGCTTTCTTCATGGAGTAGCAGGCTTCTAGGTATTCCCATGCCTGTCTCTGCTTAGCTTGTCCCAGGATTTTGGTGTTATCCCAGTCAAATTGGTGGTTCTCCTTATCCATGTGGATTGAGATGAGCACGTATTGGTCGTATCTTTTTGTAGCCAGTTGGTGTTCGTGTACCGTTGTTGTTAGTTTCCTTCCTGTTTGTCCGATGTAGTGTTTCTCAGTCTCTGCAGAGCATCTTGTAGATGACATTGGTCCTGTCCATGGCGGGAAGTGGGTCTTTAGTTCGGGTGAGCAGTTGTCATAGGGTTGGATGTGGGCTTGTGTGCCACTCTGATGCCCAGCGGTCATAGGAGTCTCGTGGTTAGTTCCGAAGTGTTCCTGATGTAGGGTAGCGTGATGAGTGTGTTGGGGCTTTTAGTATCTTCCTGATGTTGTTCGTGTAGGCATCTTCTGACCCAGTTTTTTGGATATCCATCATCCTTGAAAACCTGGAAGAGGTATTCTTCTTCCTCTTTGCGTAGTTGTGTTGCTGCAGTGTGTTGTCGCCTGTTTAAATAGTGTTCACACGCAGCTTCGTTTGTGTGTGGGGGGGATGGTTACTGTTGAAGTTCAGTACTTGGTCCGTGTGTGTGGCTTTTCTGTGTACTTTCGTTTGGAGTTCTCCATTTCCCCAAACACACCGACGCTTCATCAGAGGCTGCACTGATGTTGTTACCCAGCAGGGTAATGAAACGTCTGCGGAACAAACAAACCAACTCGGCAAGCCAACCAACCTCAACACCCACAACCGAGTTACAAATCTACTCCAAAACCTTAAAGATGGCTTGGTCAGATGGGCAGATCAGTGGCATATGGTATTTAATCCTCCTGTATGCGAGGTGATTCAATTTGGAATAAGAAACAAGATGAGGGAGTATTTAATGAATGGCAAGACACTGGGTAGCTTAGAGGTACAGAGGGAACTTGGGGTAATTATTCACAGATCCCAGAGGTTGACAGAGCACGCTAACAGGAAAGTGATGGCACATGCTCATCAGTCATGGCATAGAGTATAAGTGTAAGGAGGTAGTGCTGGAGGTATACAGAGAGTTGGTCAGGGCACAGCTGGGAGTATTGGCAGTTCTGGTCACTTCACTGCAGGAAGAAGGTGATAACACTACAAGGAGATACAAAGGAGTTTCACCAGTAAGTTCCCTGGGATGGACCAATTGAGCCTTAAGGAGAGACTAGATAGGCTTGGATTATTTTCTTTACAGCAGAGAAGGCTGATTGAAGTGTACAAAATTATGAGGGGTATTGACAGGACGAGTAAAGGACAGCTGTTCCTCTTAGTTAAGGGGTCATTCACGAAGGGGCATAGTTTTAGGCTAAGGGGCAGGACATTGAGAAGGGGTTTGAAGAAAGAAACGTTTTCACTCAGAGGGTAGCGGGAATCTGGAATGCAGGAACCTGGGAATGTTGTGAAGGCTGGAAACCTTAGAACCTTCAAAAAATATCGGATGAGCATTTGAAATATTGGGATATGGGACAAATGCAAGAAATTGGGATTAGCGCATGTTTAGCTGTAGTTATGTTGGTGCAGACTTAATGGGCCAAAGGGCCTTTTCTGTGCCGTACTAATCTATGAATATAATCTAACTGGAACCAGAAGACAGGCTGCCTCAAAGCTCCACATGAAGATTTCTTGCAAACACAACATGAAGACCAGAGACAAGAAACATGGGAAGTATTAGCCAGCAGCAAGGGGAAATGGTGATATTACATTTGTGCCATTGTGCACGGTATCAGTGATGACAGCAGCTTGACAACAGGTATCAACCTTGAAAACAATGACCTACAACACTTAACAACCATCTAATAATGCAGTACATCTGGCTGAACTTGCCTTACATAGACTGGTACACATTCGTCAATGAATTTGCCACATATCCATCATCTCTCAGAGGGAAGGGGCCCATACTGAGATTAAGCCTCTGCACCAAAACCAAATATCTCAACAGTGCTATAATTAAGATCAACAGCAATTCAAGTACAGAAAAACTTATGAAATAACTCACCTCTTGGATTTCATCTGGTACAGATGAGTCCATTAATCTGAATAATAGATTTCGCAGTGGCCTGGCCTGTTTCCCAAGGATACTGGTGGCCACACCGCCAGCTACAGCCAGTGCCAGATGATTAGACAGCAGCTTGAGACAAAGCTTAAGAAAATTGTGATGCTCCCTATTTTTAAAAATAGTTAAAATAAGTTTGACTTAAACCTGGAATTCCAGAAAAGATATTCGGTGAATGTAAAAATTTATAATATCAATGCAGCTTGAAAATATCAAATGGTATCCAAACAATCACTACTTAATTGTGAAACGTAGACCTACGCGTTTAAACAATCTTTCAGACTCAACAGTTTAAATACTTTGATATTAACACCAAAAACAAATCCAAATATTGTTGTACTTCCCAAATTCAAGATTACCAAGATATTAGTCAGTTATTTAATGGTTTGGTTTGAAAGTGTATTGGTTAACACATTTGCTTTAAAGTGAAGGCACTAAATCTGAACACATTAACTAGTCAATAAACTCACCAAACCACGTAACAGCCAATCGTACCTGGATGAAGGGAAAGGGAGTGGTGGAACTTCGTTGTTGATTCCATCACAGTACCATTCAAGAAATGATCGAAGGTGAGAAAAAGTGCTTTCTTCTAAATCAACACAGTAAGGTCTGTGCCAAGCCACAACTTGTCTGTCATAACAAAACAGAGGGAGTGCTGAACATTGTGTCCAAATAGCAATTTGTCCAAAATACTGTTAAGGAAATTGTTGTTACATTTTCTAACCTGTCTCTGGGTAATGCTGTCCAAGCCAAGCTGTGGGAAGTTCCAGCAGAAATCTGCTGACATGCTACTCCATCCAAAGCAATCACTTTTTTAGGTTTCGTGATTGGACCAGTTGAATTTCCTTGACCACACTGTCCCATAGAATTATTGCCCCAAGCATACACCTCATTATCTAACATTAAAATAAGAAATCACAGATAATACATTGCATCTAAATCAAAAGTTTTCATTTTCAAACAGCATCATTCAGCAAATTAGAAAGATGTCAATCTAAGAATTCAAAGCAAAAAAAAAAGCAAGGTGTATTTTTTTGAAAAATAAGTTCATGCAATCTAGATGTCACTGGCTAAGCTGATATTTATTGTCATCCCAAATTGCCAGAGGGCAATTAAGAGTCAACCAAATTGCTATGGGTCTGGAGTCAGATGTAGGCCAGGCCAGGTGAATGACTTTACTGAACCAGATAGGCTTTTACAATAATAAAAAGTGGTTGCATGGTCACGATTAGACTAGAGTTTCTAATTCCAGACAATTTTAATTGATTTTACATTTCTCCATTTGCTATCACGGTTTCAAATGCATGTCCTCAGGCCATTAGACTCAAGGTCCAGATTACAGGTCCAGTGACAATATCACTAGGCTTCTGTCGAGCATATTTCCTAATTGAAGGATACCAAAGGCTTTGCAAAGCAGAAAATGACAAGTGAAAGAAAGGGTAAACACAGGTTTATATAGCAAAAGGATATGGCAGCATTGCAGGTCACCTAGTTAGGTAACAAAACCCAGAGTGGGACAGGCAGGGACAGGTTGTACAAGCATTAAAAAAAAGCAACAGAGTCAAGAGGGAGAAAAACAGCAAAAATGCAAAATGAATGGGTCTTTGTTTAAATCTGCGTACTAATCAGAACACAAGTGAATTGTTGCCCCAAATAGAGATTAATGGAGGAGGTAAGATCTTATAGCTATTACGGAGACATGGTTACAGGAGATGCAAAATCAGGAATGAAACATTCAGGGGTATGCGACTTTACAAAAGGACAAACATGATGGAAAGGGCTGAAAATAAAAAATGCTACAGATCACAGGAGGTCAGGTAACATCCATGGAGAGTGTCGAGACTCTAAACATTAGCTTGCTTTCTCTGCCTGACCCACTGTCATCTCCAGCATTTTTTGATTTCAGTTCAGATTCCACCGTCCGCAGTAATATGCTCCTATATGATATAAACGGCAGTGGGGTAGCTTTGTTAGTTAGAGATGGATAATTACGAAAACAAGAAATGATCTTGGAACAAGAGATAAACAGTGTGGAGTTGGAGGAGCACAGCAGGTCAGGCAGCATCAGAGGGACATTTCTGAAGAAGGGTCCCAACCGAAAACATCAGCTTTCCTGCTTCTCTGATGCGGCCTGACCGGCTGTGTCCCTCCAGCTCCACACTGTTATTTCTGACTCCAGCATTGGCAGTTCTTATTATCTCTGAATTATCTTGGAACAGATGATTTTGAACGCATACTGGCAGAAAGAAATAACAATGGGAATAAAACACTGGTGGGAGTAATCTAAAGTACCCCAAATGGTAACTTGTAGGGCACAGAATACAATAGGAGTTAATGAGAGGATATAAAAAAAGACAGCACATTGAATTGGAAGTAACTTTAATTTTCTTGTAGATTGGCACATATCAAATTGGTGGAGGTAGCCATGAGGAAGAATTCAGAGTATATTTGGAAAAGTTTCTTCAAACAATATGCTGTGAATCCATTAATAGGGATTCTACCAAGGATCACAGAGAAAAACATTACCCTAGGGAACAGTAACCATAACATGGTAGAAGTTAGTTTGAAATTGAGTAACTTGGGACAGGAACAACGGTATTAGACTTAAATGAGGGTAATTACATCAAGAGGAGAGCAAAGTTGGCTGGAGGGTCTAGGAGTTGAGAGCAATGGCAGACGTTCAAGTAAAAATTCAAGATTTCTAGCAAAGACATATCCCATTGAGGAAGAAGGATTCTATCAAGGAATTAACCAACGCTGGTTAAGCAAGTTAAAAATAATGAATTTTTTTTCTATTTTGATTTGATGCTATACAGCCAGATTACTGGTAACCCAAAAGATTAGAACAAAAAATTAAAAGACAACAAAAGATGACCAGAAAATAATGAAGAGGCGGAAAACTACAAAGGGTAAACTAGCCAGTAGTACAGAAACCAACAGCAAGAATTTCTTTAAATATATAAAAGAAACAGGTCAAAATAAATATTAGCCCTGAGAGAAGGACTCTTAGAGTCAGAGCCATACAGCACAGTAAAGGCCCTTCAGCCCATCAAGGCTGTGCCGACAATAACTACCACTAAAGCACGCTACTCCCAATTTCCTGCACTTGCCCCATATTCCGAATGTTATGGTATTTCAAATGCAAATCCAAACATTTTTTAAATGTTGGAAGGTTTTCGGCCTCCACTACACTCCCATTCCAGGTTCCCACCACTTTCTACGTGAAAACAGGTCTTCTCAAATCACCTCTGAATCTCCTGCCCCTTACTATGCCACTGTGTGATTGAACCCTCAACCAAGGAGAGCAGCTGATCCCTACTCACTCTGTCCATACCCCTCAACCTTATACACCTCAATCATGTCCCCCTCAGCATTCTCTCCTTAAAGAAAAGATGATGTTGAGGTGCGGTGTTGGACTGAGGTGGACAAGGTCAGAAATCACATGACGCCAGGTTATAGTGCAACAGGTTTATTTGAAAACACAAGCTTTCAGAGCATCACTCCTTCAAGTGTTAGTGAGAGAGCTAGTATCAGGCACAGAATTTATCAGTAAAAGATCAAAGGGTCACACCACTGATGAGGATGTATTAAACAAACCCAAGATACTGTTAAATCTTTAATTAATTAGAAGGTTTTAATTTATTTATATGTATACATAAATCCCCGAATTCCTTTCAAGTCACTGTCCTGAGAGAACTAAAGGTTTTATCCACGTAAAGAGGAGGTAACATTTTAGGTCAGACAATGCATGTTACGTGTGAGGCCTTGTTTAGAATCTATAAGTTTTTGTTTGGAGTCAGACTGGTTCTCCTTCTGAAGTAGCAATTTATACAATGCCATTTTGCTCCCCATTCTGCCACAGGTTCGAACAACACTTCTTTCCTGCATTGAACCTATGACCAACGCAATGCAGTAGATACACTGATGACATTTTCTTCTTTTGTACTCATGGCGAGGTATCACTGAAACAATGACATAGTGATATCAACAAATTTCATTCAACCAGACTTACCATGGACTACTCTTTAGAATCAGTCTCACACGCATCTCCATCACAGACAGACACCTCAGCATCTCACTGTACTGCAAGCCTACGGATAGCCTCACAATGCTGCACTTCTCTAGCTTCCACCCTAAACATAATACAACAGCCATCCCCTATCAACAAGCCCTACACATACACAGGATCTGTTTGGATGAGGAGGAATGAGCCAGACATTTGAAGGTGTTGAAGGATGCCCTCACAGGTTTGATGATCTCAATTCATTAATCACCAGTTCTGACATGCCACAGCGAAAAACCGTAATGGCCTCCTCAGAAGGTAGACACAGGATACGTCTGATAGGGTACCCTTCATAGTCCAGTACTTCTCCCAAGTGGAGAAACTGTGCCAAGTTCTTCACAGCCTTCAACACATTATCGATGACGATGAGCACCTCACCAAGATCTTCCCCTCACCTCCAATACAGTCAGAGTAATACAGCATGGGAACAGGCCTTTTGGCCCAAACTAGTCCATGCAAACTATGGTGCCCACTCAGCTAGTTCCAATTGCATGCATTTCATCCACATCCCACTAAACCCTTCTCATTCATGTACCTATTAAAATGTCTTTAAATGTTGCTATTGTACCTGCCTCAACCACTTTCTCTGGCAGTCCATTCCATATGACGCACCATTCTCTGTGTGAAGAAGTTGCCCCTCAGGTCCTTCTTAAATCGTTCCTTTCTCCCCTTAAACCCTATGTCCTCTCATTTTCAATTCCTCATCCCTGGGCAAAAGACTATATGCATTCATCCTATCTACACCCCATTTTATCAATAACCCTCTTCACTAACAACAATAGCGCCTAATCTTGTATCATCCACAAACGTACTAACCATGCCTTGTACATTTACAACCATTTATGTAAATAACAAATAACAAAAGGTCTCAGCAGTGACTCCTGTGGCACACTGCAAGTCACAGGCCTCCAGTCAGAGAAACAACCTTCAACCATTACCCACTGCTTCCTACCATCGAGACAATTTTGAATCCAATTAGCTATCCCTCCCTGGGTCCCATGCGACCCAACTTTCATTACTAACCTTCTCACCTTCAAACAACCACCAAACTTTGAACAGACCATTGTTCGCAGAAAACTACCCAGCCTTCAGGACAACACTGACCACAATACTATACAATCCTGTCCTTGTAAGCTCTGCAAGACATGTCAGATCTTCAACATGGACACTACCATCAGGCGTGGGGAATCCACCAACCACGTGCAAAGGAGTTAGTTATAAGACAGCGCCAACGTTGTCTATCTCATATGCTGCAGGCAAGGATGGCCCGAGGCATGGTATATTGGCGAAACCGCACAGATGCTACGACATGGATGAATGGACACCAACAAACAATTGCCAGACAGGGGCGGTCCCTAGTGAGGGAACACTTCAGCGGTCAAGGACATTTGGTCTTGGATCTTCAGGATACACAACAACAGTCGCCAAGCAAAGGCTGTTAACCAAATTCGATACACATAAGGACCGTCTTAACCAGAATCTTAGGATCGTGTCGCACTCCAGATGACACCACCACACTACACATTATCGCGCGCACACACAACTCCCACCACACAGATCCTCTCTCATACACAAACTGACTCTCCCCCTCTTCTGCCTCCACCGCCCGCTCTCCCTCCTCTGCCTCCACCGCCCATGCATGTGCCCGCTCTCCCTCCCGCGCACACTCTCCCTCCCAACCCCACCTCCATATCCTTCCTGTTAGCATGGTTACTGGAACTCCACTACACAAAATTCCAAATGTGGCCTTACTGAAGTTTTATACAGCAAAGCCACAGTAAATAATCCACAGAAAATCAAAGTTACAAGTGCAAAACGTAATGTTTTAAACATTGAACTTTGTGTTGGTAGAATTAATGCATCCCTGCTCCTCATTGCAGAATAGCCTTATTTACAGTTGGCACAGGTATTAAAGCTATGAATAAACTGAAAATTAAACATTCACTAATAAAGTCATGTACTATTCAGAGTACAGATATAATTTACAGCTTTCTAATCAGAAAGATTCCAATAACCAAACAAGGTTTTTATACTTGGCTACAAAATGATTGGTTAGAATCAAGTAGTTCCAATTATCAAGCCTTGTAATGTTTTGTAGTGTGCCACTACCAGGATAGATCATTACATTCATCTCACAAGCTGTCTAATACACTAGAATACGCAGTCATTTCTGCAATGCACACATTGTCTTAGAATGCTTCTTACCATGTGAAAGAGCCAAACAGTGGCTGTCACCTATGGAGAGGTCAACTACTCTAGTAGTAGCCAGTTCTTCAATAAGTTTGGGTCTCAAAGCTGTAGCTTCTGATGATCCACAGCCAAGACAGGCACCACAGCCCCAAGCGTATACCTACAGTTAAAATACAGCAAATATCAAAAGATGACCAAATTAATTCAAAATAAATTTGTGGTATCAAATTCATGCTATGTGTTTTTTTTTCAAAATTATAGGATGCAAAGGACTTTTAAATTCCTGATATTCTATTATATGGCAATACTGTAGTTAATGAGGACCAACAATAAATTCTGTTATATTTCTCAAGCATCTTTTCTATCATAAAATATTCCAAAGCACTTCACAGGAACATGATAAAACAAAATAAAAATCAAGGAGAAACTTAGGCACAATGGTAATATCACTGGACACGTAATCCAGAAACCCAGACTAATGCCTTTGGGACAGTCTGGCAGCTCTCATTAGTTAGGACTTCCATCTTCTGACTCCTTGACCCCAGGCCAGGCCTATCTGTGTCCTGGTAAGTGCCTGATTGTAGCAGACATGCCGAAAAAAAGAGACAAAGAAAAGGCCATCAGAGACTCTTGTCAGCTCTTCAGCCAGCAGATGAGACCCTCATTGCCTACGTTATCATAATTGAGCAAGTAAAGCTGGGTCATCAACACTGCTTAGTCAATGTTGTACACATCAATTAGACATTTTGAAAAAATTCCTAACATATGGGTCATTCCAGCTACATCAAGTATTCATCAATTACTTAATCTTACAACAAGCAAAAGAATACTCTATGCCATAAAAATGCTTTTGCAGTTTAACTGACCTGTCCTGTTGACGTCAAAGCAAGTGAAGATTGACTCCCAGCACATACTTTACGGATAAACATCCCTTGTAAGGCTTCAATAACTTTGGGTTTATAAACTCTGTTTGTGTCACCATGACCGAGTTTACCTAGCAGAATGAATAGAATATATTAGCTCCTATTATCCAAAACAAAACTGTCAAATTAACTTAGAGTACTGAGCATTATAGCTAGTTACATGAGAATCCATGAGATGATATGGCAACAAAAACTACCCAAACCACGAAATCAAACAATGTCACACTGGTTTGAATTTATGGAATCAGTGAACAAGTAGTAGAATAATCAACAAGCTGGCTACACCACAGAAAAGAGGGTAGGAATTACAACTTAGCTATTCAGATTCATAATTATTGGAATTATTGGACAACCGCTCTTCACCATTTATATACAAGATTTGGACTTGGGGTCAGGGAGGAGCAAAATTCTAAAATTTGTAGATAACAAAATAAAATTGGGAGGACTACTGTAAATATGCAGAACTGCAATTATCTTCTTGTATTTTATCACAGCCTTGAAAAATAGACAAGTAATTGGAAAAATAAACTTCAAAAAGTGAGGTTAATACAATTTGGTAGCAAGAATAAGGTCCCCACTCCTTGGAAAGCAGCCTGGTGATACAGATATGCATTTCACTGAAAGAAGGAATACAAATGAATATGACAAAAAGAAAAAAAATTGAGGTTAATTTCTAGAGGGACAGGATTGAAAAGCACAAAATTTATGTTAAATTTGTATAGAAATTTTGGTCTGGTTACCTGAAGCAAAATTATCATCTTCATATTATAAAAAGAATACATGTACTGGAGAAACAGCACAAAAATCTATTAAAAAAGATGACCGAACTGAGAAATTAAAGAAACTTAGTGAATACTGCCATTCAATTTGATCACCGCTGATCTTCTAGTGCAATTTTATTTTTGCTCACTATGTCCATAAATGCACTGATGCATGTCGTGCCTGGAAATCTACTGATTTCTGGCTTGAATGTACTCAATGATTCAGCCCTCACAATGCCCCGGGACAAAAAGTTTTGAAGATTCACCACCCTCTGAGTGAAGAAATTCCTTATCAACTCAGTCCTAAACAGTCTAACTTTTTTTCTGTCTCCCAGTTCGATGCCTCAGAGGCAGGGCAAACATTCTTTCTGAATCTATCCTATCATGTCCTGCACTGTTTAATGAGATCCCTCATTCTTCAAACCTCTTGAGAACATAGGACCAGTCTCCTCAATATTTCCTCACAAGATAATCCTCCTACTCCGGAATCAGTCTGGATAAGCCTTTGGTGCAAAGCCTCTGTGGCAGGCATTCTTCTTTAGTTCAGGAAACCAAAACTGCAGACAATATTCCAAGTTTTATGCAAGGCTCTAATCAGCTTTTCTAATTGCCTGCTGCATCTGCTAGTAAGCTTTTTGTAAATTATAAACAAGGCCAAAGTCCCTTTGGACATCAAAATTTCCCCAATCACTTATCATTTAAGAAATACTCTGCTTTACCTTCTAAACCTTTCCTTTTGGGGCAGCACGATGGCTCAATGGTTAGCACTGCTGCTGCACAGCGCCAGGGACCCGGGTTCAATTCCACCCTCGGGCGTCTGTCTGTGTGGAGTTTGCACATTCTCCCCATGTCTGCATGGGTTTCCTCCGGGTGCTCCGGTTTCCCCCACAGTCCAAAGATGTGCAAGCTAGGTGGATTGGCCATGCTAAACTGCCCGTAGTGTTCAGGGATGTGAAGCTTAGGTGGGATGCTCCAAGGGTCAGCGTGGACTTGTTGGGCCAAAGGGCCTGTTTCCACACTGTAGGGATTCTATGAATCTATGAAATTGTTACAACTCCATGTTTTTCCCACATTGTGCTGCATCTGCTGTATCCTTGCTCACTCAGCTTTTTTTGCATCTTATTTTCATTTACATTCACATCTAATTCCATGCTACGAAAAGTTCTGGAAATATTATGTTTGGCCCCTACATCCAAGTAGGAATGTAGGTTGCAAATACCTAGAGCTCAAACACTGATTCTTACGTAAACCCGACAGTCACAGCCTACCAATCAGACAACAGTCCGTTTATTCCTGACTCTCCATTTCTGTCCATTAACCAAATCTCAATCAATGCCAGAATTACACTTAATCCCTTAGGGTGTAATCTAAACCTATTGTGTTGTAATGGGACATTATTGAAAGCATTCTGAAAATCATTATATATTTTAACTATTGGCTTCCTGTTATCTACTCTATTAGTTATATCCTCATAAAACTCCTGACAGGCTTGTTAAACATGATTTCACTTACATAATTCTACAATAACACTGCTTATTCTTATTATTTTCCAATTATCCCGTTGTCATATCCTTTAAAATAGATACTAATTTTTTCCCAATTAATGAGATCAGGTTAACAGATCTGTAGTTTACCCCACTTCATTCTCCTTCCTTTCTTAAAAAGTAGTGTTGCAGTTGCCAATAGTGGCGTTACTATCTTGAAGGACTGAACTGGAAAACAATGTTTGGGGAAACTCGGCTGGTCTGGCAGCATCTATTAAGAAATAGAGAATTAATGGTTTGAGTCTGGCATGACTTCTTCAGAACTGAATTCCTCTAGAACAAGAGAACACTGAGGATTGTTCTGATAAGAGTTTTCAAGATTATAGAAGTGTAGAATAGTGTGGAAGAAGTACTTTTCCATATGGATAAGAGCATAACTGGGGTCATAAAATAGTCATGAATAAAGAATCAGAAAGTTAGGTGGATAGTCTTTAACCAAAGAGTAGCTAGAATGTCTAAACCCTATCACAATGGAGTCAAATGCCATGAGGGCATTCAAGGGGAAAACACAACTTTCTATTCTTTCATCTTGGATATGTTGACAAGATTAGATGAGGTGATTTGCCAAGACTATAAATACCTTTTGGTCTGATTGGCTCGCTTCTGTGCTGTACGCATGTGCATACAAAGTTTAATTTTGGATTTGTTGGATTTAAAATGGCTGTTATTGACTGCATAAAGGACAAGTTGGCCGATTCTAGAAATTTACAGCATTCACCAGGATAAAAGGTAACTCATCAGTCCTCTGGAATGTGACATCTTGAATATCATTTTGAAGAACTTTGCAGTAATACCCAAAGGAATAATCAACAATGTTTCAAGGTCCTCCATTTCTGAAAAGAAACTTTCTAAATGTATTAAGGTTGAAGTGTTGTGAACAGTCACACAGTTATTTTCTACATCACAAAGGTTTTGACAGGTGACTTCAAAACCATTTTGCTAGGTTGAATTGTACCACTCAGGAATTTGGTCACATGACTGAAACTTCTGGTTTTAAACCGAACTCTGTTCTCAGACTGCTTTTTAACATCAGGGCAGACAAGCAGCTCCAGGCTTAGCTGAAGCGTGCCTTGCGTTTTAGTGCGGCTCATCTCCAACAATAATCCTCTATTGTCCCTGAAATTTCAGTCTACACTGTTATGGACCAGACCAGACCCCTTCAAAATATTCTAAGAAGGTAGCCTAGGCCCTAATTTTGTCTTATTTTGAAGGCAAATGCAATGTTGTCTTCCAGATGCAATTTGACTGGTCAAACTTCTCAACGTTAAGCAAAACATAATATATTTGAACACAACAGTTAAATACTACAAAAGAAAGAAGAACTTAGAATAACTTAGTTCTACTGGAAAACTTAACCGAATAATAGAAACAGTAACTATCACTAATTAACTGTTCCAATCTCATAGCATCCCATAAACATCCTTTGACAAAAAGGCAAATTCAGAAAAACAGATTTGTCTCACAGGTAACCCAGCAGCAGAGAAGAACACCAGCTGAAACCAAGAGTGGGAAAGAGATAGCTTCTACTACTTCAAAACTCCAGCCCTGCTGAGACTCCAACAGCAACTGATTGAAGGTAAACCTAAAAAAACACCAGAAGTCCTTGTCTGTGAGAGCTGGCCACACCTATCCAGGTTGATTCTATTATTCCAACCTTAAAAAACCCAAGGCCTCCCTAGCTGTTTTTGGGTCTTCACTAGCCAGCGCTAGCTTGAATAATCTTTCTTTTTATTTTAACTCCAAAAATACTTTGTGGGTCATTCAAAAATTTGACTTCGCAAAGAGGGATTGGGGAAACACAACACAACCTATTTCAAAAGGGGAAGGAAATAAAATTTTTAGAAAGAACTACGAAAATTAAAAATCACCTGTCAAAAACAGAAGAGCATCGCCACGGCATAAGGCATTACTTACCATTGTCACCTCCTCCAAAGGACCATGCTGTTCTTCCATCTTTTGATAATGCAATAGTATGCGAGCTTCCACAAGAAACTTCTCCTACATTGCTAATATCCTTTACCAAAGTTGGGATGTTCCGGCTATTGCTATCACCATGACCTATCAAACAGACAAAATGGAACAGTTAATATTGCTCCATGTTATTTTGATCCAAATGAAACTTAAGTAAAATATATGTCCAAGTTTCAGTACAAAACAAAAACTAATTCATTTTCCAAATGAGTCTCTGCTCGCATTTGCACAACTGCAAGATGTAAAATCACTTGAGAGAGTGTTGCTCTAACGGGCCTTTAATGACAAGTTGTGTGTCTTTTTACAGGATGCTCTACAATGAATAGACGGCATAAGTTTACGATGAGAGGAGAAAAATTTAAAAGGATCAAAAACAGAAGTTTCTGGAGAAGCTCAGCAGGCCTAACTGCATCTGTGAAGAAAAATCAGAGCTAACGCTTTGGGTCCGGTGACCCTTCCTCAGAACCTGAGTTCTGGGAAGAGTCACCGGACCAGAGCCAAACTCGGGTTCTGAAGGGGGGTCACTGGACCCAAAACGTTAACTCTGATTTTTCTTCACAGATGCTGCCAGACCTGCTGAGCTTTTCCAGAAACTTTTGTTTTTCTCGATTTAAAGCATCTGCAGTTCTTTTGTTTTTTTTTTTAAGATTTAAAAGGGACCTGAGGTGCAGGGGTTCATAGAGTCCTACAGAATGGAGAGGCCTTTCAGCCCAACTGGGTCCATGCCGACCAAAATGTGCATCAATGTTAATCCCATTTCCTTGTACTTGGCCCATATCTTTCTAAACCCTTCCTATCCATGTATTTGTCCAAAAGCCTTTTAAGTATTGTTAACGTATCTGCCTCAACTACTTCTGCTGGGAGCTCAACCCATATGCATACCACTCTGTTAAAAAGTTGCCCCTCAGGTTCCCATGTAATCTTTCCCCTCTTATCGCAATCTGATGCCCTCTAGTCCTCGATTCCCCAACCCTAGGAAAAAGACTGAGTGCATTCACTCTATCCATGCCTCTCATGGTCTTATACCCTTTGAAAGATCCCCCCTCAGTCTCCCATGCTCTAAAAGAAAAAAGTCCCAGCTTGTCCAACCTCTACCTATAACTCAGTCCCTTGAGTCCTGACAACATTCTTGTAAATTTCTGCTGCACTCTTTTCAGTTTAATAACATTCTTCCCATAACAAGCTGACCAAAACTGAACACAATACTCCACCACCAGCCTCACCAATGTCCTCTAGAACTGCAACATAACTTGCCAATTTCTGTACTCAATGCCCTGACTAATCAAGGCCAGTGTGCCTTCTTCACTGCCCTGTCTGCCTGTGACCCCACTTTCAGAGAATCGTGCACTTAAACTCCAAGGTCCCTCTGTTCCATTACACTCCTTAAGGCCCTACCATTCACCATGAAACGCCTACCTTGATCTGACTTTCCAAAATGCAACACCTCACACATTTTTGCTATTAAACTCCAATTGCCACTTCTCAGCCCACTTCCCCAGCTGATCAAGATCTGCTCCAATTTCTGATAATCTTCCTCACTGTCCATGATACCGCCTATTTTAGTGTCATCCGCAAACGACTAAACATGCCTTGTACATTCTCATCCAAATTATTGATATAGACAATAAACAGCAGTGGGCCCAGCACCCAGAGGTACACCTCTCATCAGAGGCCTGCAGCCTGACAAACATCCTTCCACTATTACTTTCTGCTTCCTACCATCAAGCCAATTGTGCATCCATCCCTGGGTTAAGGTACATAATTCTTTGAAAGATGCGTATCATATAGATAGGGTGGTTAAGAAGGTATTTAGCATGCTTGCCTTCATTGCCTGTAACTATTGGAGTTATAAAGATGATGTTAAGATTGTACAAGACATTGGTAAGGCTTCTTCTGGAATCTTGTGTCCAGTTCTGTTCGCCCTATATATAGGAAGTTTATTATTAAACTGAAGAGGGCTCAAAAAGGGATTTACCAGCAAGTTGCTGGGAATGGAGGGTTTGAATTATAAAGGAGAGGCTGCAAAGCCTGGGATTTTTTCACTGGAGCGTAAGAGATTGAGGGGTGACCTTACAGATGTTTATAAAATCATGATGGGTATACAGAAGGTGAATAGCAGGTGTCTTTTCCTTAGGACTTTAAGACTGGGGGCATACTTTTAAGATGAGAGGAGGAAGATTTAAATTCATATGGGCATTTCTTTTTTTGCGCAGGTATGGAATGAACTCCCAGAGGAAGTGGAGGATGTGGGTACAGTTACAACATTTAAAAGACATCGAGTAAGTACATGAACACGATATATTTGGAGGGATATGGGCCAAGTCAGGTGGGACTAGTTTAGTCTGGGATTAAGGTCAGCATGGACTGGTTGGACCAAAGGGTCTGTTTCCATGTTGTATGACTCTGACTCTAAGCAACAAAGTGCAACAGTAAACAAATGGCATTATCTAAATTAATTAAAAATGACCAAGGCAACCACAGATAGTATTAAAATGAAAATTGCTTCTCCTGGAGAAAAGAAATCATAGAATCCTTGGAGTGTGGAAACAGACCATTTGGCCCATTGAATCCACACCACCCCTCTGAAAAGCATCCTACCCCCCCCACATTTCCCATGGCTAATCCGCCAAGACTTCACACTCCTGGACACCTTGAGGCAATTTAGCATGGCAATCCATCTAACGTGCATGTTGTGGGAGGAATCGAGAGCACTCAGAGGAAACCCAAGCAGACATGAGGAGAACGTGCAAACTCCACACAGACGGTTGTCAGATGCTGGAATTGAAACTGGGTCCCTGGCGCTGTGAGGCAGCAGTGCTAACCACTGAACCACAGTGCCTCCTCGAATGTTCTTCATATTCGAGTTTTTAGGATTGGGTGGTCTGTAACATATACGTATACATAATTGTTTCCCTGTAGACAATCACTAACAGACTGATATCAGGAAACGGATTTTACTGTGTACACAAACAACAGTAATCTACAGAGCTAGGTCAAAGGGTCTCCAAGCAAAGAAATTGCAAAAGAAAAGGAATATGGAACAAAATTAATCGCATTGGGAAAATTATAGTAGAGTTGGGTGGAGAAGTGCATTTGTAATAGAGACACCCGAAAGTCATGAATTCAAATCAGCTGACATCATTAAACGTAACATACAAAAAAATTAAATTTCTGGACAAACTCAGCAAGTTTGACAGCGTCTGTGAGGAAAAAGCAGAGTTAACATTTCCACACCAGTGACACTTCTTCCCAGGCAAGTCCTGGTGAATCTCCTCTGCAATCTCTCCAGTGCCATCACAGCCTTCTGATTATGTGGTGACCGGAACCTACAGTATTCCATCTGTGGCCTGACCAATCTTTTATAGAGTTGCTGTGAGACATTGTTGCTCCTATATTCTATGCCTGGCTATTAAAGGCAAGCATCCCATATGCCTTTCTCATAAGAGACAACAAGGTGCAGGGCTGGATGAACACAGCAGGCCAAGCAGCATCATAGGAGCAGAGAGGCTGACGTTTCGGGCCTAGACCCTTCATCAGAAAAGGGGGAGGGGAAGGGGGTT
>NC_063367.1:223352-227173 GCF_021869965.1 Rhincodon typus | reverse complement strand
GTGTTCTGCAAAGCGGTCCCCGAGTCTCCGCTTGGTTTCCCCGATGTAGAGGAAGCCACACCGGGTACAGCGGATGCAGTATACCACATTGGCAGATGTGCAGGTGAACATCTGCTTGATGTGGAAAGTCTTCTTGGGGCCTGGGATGGGGGTGAGGGAGGAGGTATGGGGGCAGGTGTAGCACTTCCTGCGGTTGCAGGGAAAAGTGCCGGGTGTGGTGGAGCTGGAGGGGAGTGTGGAGCGGACGAGGGAGTCACGGAGAGAGTTGTCCCTCCGGAAAGCAGATAAAGGTGGGGAGGGAAAGATGTCTTTGGTGGTGGGGTCGGATTGCAGATGGCGGAAGTGTCGGAGGATGATGCGTTGGATCCGGAGGTTGGTGGGGTGGTACGTGAGGACGAGGGGGATTCTTTTTTGGTTTTTATTGCGTGGACGGGGTGTGAGGGATGAGGTGCGGGAGATGTGGGAGACACGGTTGAGGGCGTTCTCGACCACCGAGGAGGGGAAGTTACGGTCCTTGAAAAACGAGGACAACTGAGATGTACGGGAGTGGAATGCCTCATCCTGGGAGCCTTTCTCATAGCCCTGTCTACCTGTGCTAACGCCTTCAGGGATCTATGAACTTGTAAACCAAGATCCTCAGGGACCTACCATTCATTGTGTATATTCTTTCCCAATTGGACCTCCCAAAATGCTTTACCTTATACTTATCAGGATGACATTCCATCTGCCATTTCTCTGCCTAACTTAATCAGCGATCAGTACCAGACTGTAGCCTGAGACCATCCTCATTATCAATACCACCACCAACTTTCATGTAATCTGCAAACGTACAAACTATACTTTCTACGCTCGCACCCTCGTTGTTAATGTAAATAACAAAAAGCAAGGGTTCCAGCACTGAGCCCTGTGGCAGAGTGCTGGTCAGAAACTTCCAAGTACAAAAACAAACTCTTTGCCTCCTATTTGTAAGCCAATTTTGGATGCAGTTTGCCAACTTGCCTTGGATTCAATGGGCTCTTTCCTTTTTGTCCAGCCTTGGTGGGATCTTATTAAAAGCCTTACTGAAGTCTATGTGAACCATATCAACTGCACTACTCTCCTCGATATACTTAGTCACCTTTTCAAAAAAATTTCAATTCAATGCGTCAGACAGAATCATCCTCTTAAGTCCATGCTGACTATTCTTGATCTAACCCTGCCTTTCCAGTCGTTCAGAATTTTCTCCAACGATTTTCCTACCACCAAAATCAAACTAACGTCTGTAATTACCTAGCCTAACCAAAATGGCTCTCTTGAACAAAGGAACCACATCAGCTATCCTCCAGTCATCTGACACTGCACCTGTAGCCAGAGAGATATTAAATAGCTCCGCGAGCAATCTCCTCCACTGCCTCCCATAGCAGCCTGGGAGGCACCTCATCAGGCCTTGGGGATTTGAGCACCTGTATGTCTATTAAAATCTAATACCTTCTTATTAACTTAAAGTATTCGACAACTCCGCAATCCCAACTAAAATCCCCAGCTACGATGTCTTTTTCCTCTGAATACACAGAAATATTCAGAAGGCCTCACCACGTCCACTGGCTACCCACATAGGTTGTTCCTTTGGTCTCCAACAGGCCTCACCCACTCTTTCCCTGCTAATCCTCTTACTCTTAATATACTTAGAAAAACCACTTGTGGGTTTTCTTGATCCTATCTGCCAACGTTGTTCCACTCGGTCCTCCTAATTTCTTTTTTAAAGCAATTCCCCAACCCCTCAGTCACTTTTTCTTCACCAAACTTGATACCCTTTGATATTAAGGAGTCTGCAGACTTGCTGCTCTTAATCTGATATTACAACCTTAGCAGCCTTCCTCTTAAATTTGCTACCAAACTGTCTCCTGCAGTAGGACCTCATTTCTTTCTTTAACAAAAAAGATGTTGTTGATGCCAGCATGTACCACATGTGCTGGCTGTAATCCTCTCCCTTTCAAAGTGCCCTGCAGCTGCTCGGAGACATCCCCAACCCTGTTATGAGGGAGGCAACAAACTATTCCCAAGTCTCATTTGTTGCCACGTATCTGCCTGAGAGTTCAATCTATTACAAATGCATATGCTATCACTCCTTCCTCCCAGAAATATATTAGCGTTCTGCTTGTTCTGACCATCCACTCCATCAAGCTCCACGCAACCACAAAAGACACCCTACCTTTTCCTTTCATCTTTCCACTACGACATCCTGCCACACACCTCAGTTACCCTCAACACTCACCTTTTCGAACTGCATCTTTTTATGAGAGCACAGGAAGCAACACGTCACTTTACCTCCTCCCTTGTCACAATCTAAGGTCCCAAGCACTTCTTCCAAACTGAAACAGTGATTTACTTGTACTTGCACTTCTTTTCATTTATGATACTGCAGGGCGTTCCTGGGTATAATGGGTGCTATCTCTGCCTCCAAACAAGAAACTTCAGACTTGAGTCCCACCCAGGGCCTACTGGCCATAGAATCATAACACAACCAAACAGGTTGATTGTCAACTCAAATATCTTTCTGATACATGTCAAAGCAGGCAGTAATAGCCGAGAGATTTGTAGTCAGTCACATGTTGGAAAAAGTTAAAGTCTCCAGATTATAACAGACACACAGAAGTATGTTTGCTAAAACATCTCAGACTCAAAGTGGCTGGTAACACACTGCCTTTTGCTGTTCATGCTGTGGTCTCCTCTACATACACTTCTGCTCAGAACACAGGAATGCTCCTAGGTTTCCCGTTAATTGTCATTTCAATTCTCCACTTTGTTCTATCTGACTCTTCTATCATTGGCCTACGATAATGTCCTAGTTAAGCTCAACACAATCTCAAGGAACAGCACCTTAACCTTTCTCTTGCTAATTTACAGACTTGTGGACTCAACATCAATTTCAACACTTTGACCATAACAGCAGTTTTCCTTTTCTTTCTCATTTCTTTCTTTATTACATTACTTCGCACTTGGACAGCTGCCTGTTACACTTCCTTTAGATACATCTCTTGTACCTTTAACCACTGCCACTTCTTGTGGCCTTTGCAGCATGAATACTTGAGTCATTTAATCTGTCTTGCCCTTCCTTCTGATCTTGCTCTCCCTCGTCTCTTTGCATTTGATTAAATTACATTCCTTTCTTTCCTCAGTTCTGATGAAGCGTTACCCAATTCCCTCCATAAAGGCTGCCCAACTATTTTCACTATTTGGTGTTGCTGAAAAAGAGCAACATTTTGACAATGTTTCTCTTCTTGCACTCATCAGGAGTGAAATGTCAATGTAAAGGTAAGATCAACACGTACATTTAGAGAGAAAAGTGCTGATTGATTGGCAAGTGGACTCTTGTACTGCAGTCACTGCAGAGACTGGTACCTTTGAAATTACTAACAAAGGATCACATGAGCAGATTCCAAGTTCTAGAACTTCTCCTGTAATGAACTATAATAAAAGCAACAATGACTAACAAAATAGATAGTAGGAACTGCCAATGCTGGAGTCTGAGGTAATAAGGTGTAAAGCTGGATGAACACAGTAGGCCAAGCAACATCAGAGGAGCAAGAAAGCTGACGTTTCGGTTCTGGGCCCTTCTTCAGAAATGGGGGAGGGGAAGGAGACTCTGCAATAAATAGAGAGAGGGGGAGACGATGATGGAAGGTGGACAGAGGAGCAGATAGGTGGAGAGAAGACGGACAGGTCAAGGAGGCAAGGATGGAGCCAGTAAAGGTGAGTGTAGGTAGGGAGTTGGGATGGGGGTTGGTCAGTTGGGAGGGAGGGGCGGATAGATGGGAGAAAAGACGGACAGGTCAAGGTGG
>NC_063367.1:63389-223252 GCF_021869965.1 Rhincodon typus | reverse complement strand
GTGGGGGGGGGAGATAGATTTTGAAGTTTGTGAAGTCCACATTGAGACCATTGGGCTGCAGGGTTCCCAAGTGGAATAGGAGATGCTGTTCCTCCAGCCTTCGGGTGGCATCGTTGTGGCACTGAAGGCGGCCTAGGATGAACATGTCGTCTAAGGAGTGGGAGGGGGAGTTGAAGTGGTTCATGACTGGGAGGTGCAGTCGTTTGTCACAAACCGAGCGTAGGTGCTCCACAAAGCGGTCTCCAAGCCTCCGCTTGATTTCCCCGATGTAGAGGAGGCCACATCAGGAACAGCGGATACGATATACCACATTAGCAGATGTGCAGGTGAACATCTGTCGGATGTGGAAGGTTTTCTTGGGGCCTGGGATGGGGGTGGGGGGGGCGGTGGGGTGAGGAGAGGGAAGGTGTAGGGGCTGGTGTTAAACTTCCTGCGGTTGCAGGGAAAAGTGCCGGGGATGGTGGGGCTAGTGGGGAGTGTGGAGCGGACGAGGGAGTCACAGAGAGTGCAGTCCCTCCGTAAGGCAGATAAGGGTGGGGAGGGAAAAATGTCCTTGGGAGTGAGGTCAGATTGCAGGTGGCAGAAGTGGCGGCCGATGATGCATGAATCCGGAGGTTGGTGGGGTGATACATGAGGACGAGGGGAATTCCGTCTTTGTTGTTATTGCGGGGAGGGGGTGTGAGGGATGAATTGCGGAAAACGCGAGAGATGCGGTCGAGGGTGTTTTCGGCCATTGTGGCGGGAAAATTGCAGTTCTTGAAAAACAAGGATATCTGGGACGTCCGGGAGTGGAATGGCTCATCTTGGGAGCGGATGTGGCAGAGGCAAAGGAATTGCAAATAGGGGATGGCATTCTTGCAGGAAGGTGGGTGAGAGGAGGTGTATTCTCAGTTGTTGTGGGAGTCGGTATGCTTAAAATAGATACCAGTTGCCAGGTGGTTGCCAGAGATGGAAACAGAGGGGTCCAGGAAGGAGAGACAGGTATCAGAGATGGTCCAGGTGAACTTAAGGTTGCGGTGGAAGGTGGTAGTAAAGTGGATGAACTGTTCGAGCTCCTCGTGGGAGCTGCCAGTCACGAACCACTTCAACTCCCCCTCCCACTCCTTGGACGACATGTCCACCCTAGGCCTCCTCCAGTACCACAACGATGCCACCCAAAGGCTGGAAGAACAGCATCTCATATTCCGCTCGGGAACCCTACAGCCTAATGGTCTCAATGTGGACTTCACAAGCTTCAAAATCTCCCCACCCCCGACCTCATCCCAAGATCAGCTGAGCTCGTCCCCGCCTCCTTGACCTGTCAGTCTTCCCTCCCACCTACCTGCCCCTCCCTCCCAACTGACCAACCCCCATCCCAACTCCCTACCTACACTCATCTTTACTGGCTCCATCCCCACCTCCTTGACCAGTCCATCTTCTCTCCACCTATCTGCTCCTCTGTCCATCTTCCATCATCGCCTCCCCCTCTCCTATTTATTGCAGAGCCCCCTTCCCCTCCCCCATTTCTGAAGAAGGGTCCAGACCTGAAACATCAGCTTTCCTGCTCCTCTGATGCTGCCTGGCCTGCTGTGTCCATTGACGAACAAAACTTTTGTAGATAACTTAATACAGCAAAGATCCTCCATTCAACTTGTTAAATAGATGAAATAAACTTGCCAAAGTTATAATTTACTCCCCATGACTTTTATTGACACTTCATTCTATAGGAACTAACCCAAAACTATTCTCAGTTTCTGTTGTTTTGCTTTATTTGCCCGCCAAACCAACTTTTAAGGTGCTGGCTGTCCTAAAGATCATTCCGTCTTGCCAAATCTAGGCAATCTTTCCAGACTTGTGGAAATCCTCATAAACTTGTCTCTCCAAACCCCATGCTGTACAGTGAACAACAATGATTGACAGCTTTTCTATCTCTGTATCACACACAATCTTGCAGAGAGATACCCAAACGAGGTTCACCATTATATGAAAAAGCCCTCCAGTCTGACAATACCTTCTCCACAGAAACTTCAATCACATGGGCTTTGTACTCGGGCAAAAATGCTAATTAGGGATTAAAATCAATCATTTAAAGATTAACAGTTTACTAAAGCTAACTTTCCCAACAACTGAGACCAACAGTCTACCCAGACATCACAAGTGTCCTTGCTTTGTGATGTGTACATCTTGCACCTTGCTCCTAATAAATAAATCACTGATGACAGAAGCAACAAGCTACCCAGGCTAGTCATCAAGCAGGACTTAATGCAGGTCACATTATTCCTTGGCTAGTTAATTTTACCTTAAACAGATGCTCTCAAAGTACATAAAAATACAATTTTTATATGAAACTGCTGGCATTTATGTAGCATTCTACCCATGAAAAAAACATTAAGACACAACACAAAGGCTTAACCTTTTAAGCTGACAAAAAGCTTTATGCCAAGTGACGAAAAGGTTCATTTTAATTAACATCTTAAAAATGTACAGGCATGTATACAGCTAGAGAGGTTAAGCTCAGAAAATCCATGAGTTCAAGACACTGACACTTAAAGTCAAGGATGTTAATAGTGTCGTGAAGGTGGTGTATATGCAACTGGCCACATTTGAAGAGTATAATTTTTCAAAGATTTCATATGCAGATGATGGTTAGAGAGGGGAAGTGATGAGGGGGCATACACGTGACAGGCTGAATCAACCTAACCAGTGAACACATGGAGCGAAGCTTCAACCATATGTTCTTTTCTAGAGACCAGGAAGTTTGCCTGAATTTTAGTTAGCTAGTTACTGTTGTTTCAAATCCACACATGTAAAATAAACAATAGACAATTCATCAACAAGACCCTAGACAATTAGGGTCTTCAAGAATCAATTTTGTGCATGTCAAATAGGAGACGCAAGAGAGAAGTATATAGGAAAACTGAGAACAAGATTACTCAATCATAATAAAACACGGTCTTAAAATAAAGTTGGGAAACGAGAGTTAGAGAACATCAAGAACCAGGCAACAGATTATCAAATTCCAGGATACAGAAGCACACTAAGCAAGGAGGGGGGAGTAGCCCTTTTGATGAGGGAGAACGTAACAGTTTTTAGAGAGGATATTCTTAAGGGGTAATCAAATGAGGGCATATGGTTGGAACATAGAAATAAGAAGGGGATGGTCACTCTGTTGGGATTCTATTATAGACCCCCAAATAGCCAGTGGGTACTAGAGGAGCAGATGTGTAGACAGATTGCAGATACCGGAAGGAATAATAGAGTAGTATTGGTTGGAGATTTTGATTTCCCCTGTATTGACTAGGCCAGCCAGAGTGTGGGTGGAATTTGTCAAATACGTCCAACAAAGTTTCCTAAATTAATACATCAAGGGCCCTACTCAGGAAGTGCAGCACCGGGCCTCGTCTTAGGAAACAAGGTCGGGCAAGCACTTTGGCTCCAGTGACCTTAACTCTCTGTTTTAACATAGTTATGGAAAAAGATAGGACAAGTCCACAGGTTAAGGTGCTGAACCGGAGCAGGGCTAATTTTGGGGCCATTAGGCAGGATCCAGCAGAGGTCAATTGGGTGAGTCTGAAGGAAAAGCAACGACTGGCAAATTGAGGCTTTTAAAAGTGTAACATCAAGAGTCCAGGGACAATATGCCCCTCTTAGGGTCAAGGGAAAAGCTGGCAGGTCTAGGGATCCCTGGCTGACGAGGGATATTGAGGCCCTGGTCAGGAAAAAGAAGGCGGCTTACACTGGGTTTAAGCTATCGGGCTCAAGTGAATCCCGAGATGACTCCAAGAAGTGTAGGAACACGTACAAGAGGGAAATCAGAAGAGTGAAATGAGGGTATGAGATGGATCTGGCAGATAAGGTTAAAGATAATCCCAAAAGGTTCCACAGCTATATTAAGAGTAAAACGGTAGCTAGGGAGAGAATAGGTCCCTTTAAAGATCAGCATGGCCATCTACGTGTGGAACCACAGGAGATGGGGGGAGATTTTTAATAGTTATTTCTCCCCAGTGTTTACTGAGGAGACAATCACAGATGCTAAGGAAATAAGGGAAACAAGTGGGGATGTTTTGGACCGCGTACATAATACCAGTGAGGAGGTGATTGCAATCTGAAAAGCACATTTAAGTGGACAAATCCCCTTGGCCTGATCAAGTCCATCCTCAGATGCTGTTGGATGCTAAGGAAGAAATGGCAGAGGCTCTTGCAGAGATTGTTGCTTCATTTTTAACCACTGAAGTTCTGGAAGACTGGAGGGTGGCTAATTTTGTTCCATTGTTTAAGAAAGGTAGCAAACACAAGCCAGCTAACTACAGGCCAGTGAGCCTGACATCAGTAGCAGGCAAGTTATTGGACAGGATACTGAGGGACAGGATCAATTGACATTTGGATAGTCAAGATCTGATTAGGGATAATCAGCATAGATTTGTGCACATTAAGTCATGCCTGCCAAATCTTTTAGAGGTTTTCAAAGAGGTAACCAAGAGGATAGATGAGGGTAGGGCAGCGGATGTTGCTTATTTGGCCTGCAGTAAGATCTTGGACAAGGTCTCACACGGCATGTTAGTCATGAAGGTTAGGTCGCATAGGATCCAGGGAGAGCTCACTAATTGGGTTCAAAATTGGCTCGATGGTGGGAAGGGGAGGGTGATGGCTGAAGGCTGTTTCTCAGATCGCAGGCCTTTGACAAGTGCTGTGTCACTGGGGTCAGTGCTGGGACTTTTGTGGAACTGAGGGACCTAGGAGTACAAGTATATAGTTCACTGAAAGCGGCATCACATGTAGGCATGGTGGTGACGAAGACATTTAGCATGCTAGCCTTCATCGGTCAAGACATCGAGTGTAGGAGTTGGGACACTATGTTACAGTTGTAAAGTCGTTGGTGACGTCACACTTGGAGTATTGTGTACAGCTTTGGTCACCCTGCTATGGGAAAGACACAGATAAACTGGAAAGTGTGCAAAGAAGATCTACAAGGATGTTAGATAACAAGGTGTAGAGCTGGATGAACACAGCAGGCCAAGCAGCACCAGAGGAGCAGGAAGGCTGACGTTTCGGGCCTAGACTTCGTTGCCAGGACTACAAGACCTGAGTTATAGGGAGAGGATGGCCAGGATATGACTTTATTCCTTGGAACATAGGAAAATGAGGGGTGACCTTATTGAGGTATACAAAATAATGTGGGGCATAGATAGGATGAGTGCATATAGTCTTTTTTCGCAGGGATAGGGAATTGAAAACAAGAGGGCATAGGTGTAAGGTGAGAGGGGAAAAGACTGAAGAAGGACCTGAGGGGCAACTTCTTCACGTACAGAGTGGTGTGTATATGGAATGGGCCGCCAGTGAAAGTGGTTGAGGCAGGTACAATAACAACATTTAAAAAGCATTTGGAAGTCCATGGATAGGAAGGGTTTAGAAGGATATGGATGAAGTGCAGGCAATTCGAACTAGCTGAATGAGTACCATGGTCAGCATGGACAGTTTGGGCCAAAGGGCCTGTTCCATGCTGATTACTCTATGACTCTAACTTTCATCCACCACCGTGGTCACTGTATTTTTAAGCTTCCACCTTGTTTATACTCAGCGAGTCATCACTCCTTCAAATTTAGTACCACAACACCCAATTGTCTTAAACAAAGCATTCGCAGTTCTTGTTATCTCCACAATTACTTTTGTTCAGTTCCTCCCCTAGATATTGCACAAGAATCCTTTAGCATTACATGCTGTATAACACTATAGTTAGGGGACTTTTGGACTACTGTGTAGTCACGACACTTATTGGAAGTATGTGGAGACTTTGGAGAGGGTGCAAAAGAGATTTACCAGGATGTTGCATGGATTTGAGTCTATTAGCTGCAAGGAGAGGTTGGGCAAACTTGGATTGCTTGCTAGAGCATCGGAGGCTGAGGGGTGGCCCGATAGAAATGTTTTAAATTATAAGAGTCAGACTCTTAATCCCCCAGAGTGGAAATGTCAAATACAGGGTGGCATAGGTTTAAGTTGAGAGGGGGAAAAGTTTAAAGGAGATGTGTGTGGAAAGCTTTTTTTTTAAAAAAAAACATAGTAGCTGTCAAGTGCCTGGAACATGCTGCCAGGGGAGGTAGTAGATGCAGACTCATCACCATGATTTGAGACAGTTCAATGGACACATGAACAGGTAGGGAAGAGAGAGGTATGGATCATTTGCAGGTCGATGGGAGTAAATTAGAACGGCTTCATAATCAGCACAGAGATGATGGGTCAAAGAGCATGTTTGCTCTTTGGGGGCAGCACAGTGGCTCAGTGGTTAGCACAGCTGCCTCACAGCACCAGGGACCCGGGTTCGATTCCACTTTCAGGCGACTGTCTGTGTGGAGTTTGCACATTCTCCCCGTGTCTGCGTGGGTTTCCTCCGGGTGCTCCAGTTTCCTCCCCCAGTCTAAAGATGTGCACGCTAGGTGGATTGGCCATGCTAAATTGCCCATACCATTCAGGGATGTGTAGATTAGGTGGGTTATTGGGAGATGAGTCTGGGTGGGATGCTCCGAGGGTTGGGCCGAAGGGCCTGTTTCCACGCTATAGAGATTCTAAGGAAATGTTCCTCTGCTGTACTGTTCTATGTTGTATAAGACCAAGTCACACAAAGCCATCCAAAACTTCTGAGGAAGGAAACTTTACCTGATGATTTTCAAAAATGAAGCTTAGAGTCAAACATTCATACAAGCAGCAAAATACATTATTTTCAATCAAACAAGCTGAGAAATGCAAGTGTCTAATTCTGCTGTAGGCACTGATGACATGAAACCATGGGACTAGTATGACACAGAAAAAGTTCCTTCGCAAGAACTCACCAATGCTTTGTAACTGCTATTAACTAGTTCAACGTATAGAACCTTAGAGGAAATGTGTACTCAACTCAGTTGAACACTATTTCGAAGAAATTGAATAATTTTGATAATGGGCGTAAGAACAGATTGAAAGACAGGGTACATATGAACGAGGTTAGCCAGGACAGATAATCCAAGAAGTTACTGTGAAAATATACAAGTCTAATAATTTCCATAATAAAGATTGTGTCTATTCACAACACAAGAGAGACGAACCTATCAGCCTGAAAGAATAAACAGGTCAAAAGTCGGCCAGTTAATTGATCCTTCTCAATAAAAAAGGTTAGAACAATAATTTACTGGTTCAGCAAATCATTCATAACACAACCACACTTTGACAAGATACCAACATAGTATCATGTTAAATAGGAAAATAAAGAGTCTTTACTATGCATACTGAGATTCCCCCATCCCATAAAACACAATCTGAAAACAAAGCAAACTCACCCCCATGACACTGTGCTTACAGGGTCTTTCTGTAATCAAAGAAACTCCAGGAAGTTATGTATTTGCAATAAGTCTTCACTTTAACTATTGATGTTCAAAGAGAGAATGTAGGAGTAGCAGAGGAATGTGAGAAATAATCAAATTTACTTGCCAAAAACTATTTCTACTGTAATAACAACATAACTCAAAACGGACGTCACTCAGCAGTTGTATGTTGTAAAGGCTGAACAAAGGCCGAAGCAAAAACCCTGGAGTACTATTTTTCAATCTTTCATAGCAATGTAAATTTTATTGCGATGGGTAGGTAGCGAATCTAAAATATCCATTTAAGCATGGAGACGTGGACAAGCCAAGTAACTGCAGAGTAGTTAGTCTAATTACAGCTATGAGCAAGCTTTTACAGACTAAACATAGAAAAGCATTTAATTAAAGAGTAAGCCCATCACTTCAAATTGTGTGAAGAGTGCTTGAACTGGAATGATTTGCAAAATGTCACTAGTCCCTGTGCAGTTCATAAAATGTAAAAAAGGCACATCAGCATGACTTCACACAAAATAAATGCTCATCAAGAAAATGACTTTGATCATTACTTAACATTTCCATAGCAGAAGAAATTATGCAGAAATGTATGCCTTCTCTTTCACTATATTTATGCAAACTTCTTTAGCTAGAGACTGCTCTGCAGTGGAGAAGTTTCTGGAATCAATCATAAAGGAAGAGATAATTGAACACTTGGAAAAACAAAGTCAATTTATCAGTGTCAACACAGTTTCATGAAGGGCAAGTCATGCTTGATAAACTTGGAGTTCTTTGAGATGTAACCAACAATGCGGATAATGGGGATCTGGTGAACGTAGTATATCTAGACTTCCAGAAGGCGTTTGACAAGATGCCACATAAAAGACTGATCCAGGAGGTTAGGTCAGAGAAGGTTAAGGGTAGATTACTGGCTTGGATAGATGATTGACTGACTTACACAAAGCAGAGGGTTGGGATAAATGGATCCTTCTAAGGAAGGCAAATTAACTAGTGGGACGCCACAGGGTTCAGTTCCTGGACCTCAACTGTTTACCATCTATGTAAATGATCTGCAAGCAGCAGCAGAAGAATACAAATTAGCATAATTCGCAGATATTACCAAAATAGGTGGAAAGCAGTTTGTGATGTGGAGATAGAGTTTACAAATAGATATTGACAGGCTTGGAGAATGGGCCAGAATCTGGCAGATGGAGTTTAATGTGAATAAGTGCGAGGTTGTCCATTTTGACCAGAAAAGTAATAGGGCAAATTATTAGTTAAATAAGCAGATTCCAAGTGCATCATTGCAGAGGGATCAGGGTGGCTGTATATGAAACATAAAAATTAGACATGCAGGTGCAGCATATAATAAGAAAGGTAATGGAATCTTGGCATTTATTGCAGAAGGACTAGATTATATAACTATACAAGTGTTTGTACAATTGTATAAGGCATTGATGAGGCCACACTTGGAGTACTGTGTCCAATCTTGGTTTCCTTACTTGAACGAGGACGTGGTGGTACTGGAGGCAGTCCAGAGGAGGTTCACCAGGTTGATTCTAGGGATCAAAAGGGCTGTCGTACTCAAAGGATTTGAATAGTTTGAACTTGTACTCACTGGAGTTCAGAAGAATGAAGAGGTGGGGGGACAGAATCTGGTCGAGGCATATAAAATGCTAAATGGGGTTAATAAGGTGAATGCTCAACAGATGTTTCCCCCATGTAGGATGGTCTCAAACAAAAGGTCGTAGATATAGAGGGAGAGAAGGTAGGTTCAAAACCGAGAAGAGAAACTACTTCTCTCAAAGGGTTGTGAATCTGTGGAACTCACAATGCAGTGGAGGTTGAATCAGATTTGAAAAGAAACAGGATAGGTTTCTGATGAATAATGGGATAAAGGGCTATGGGGAGCAAACAAAGAAGTAGAATTGAGACCAGGATCATGTTAAATGGCAGAGTGGGCTCAAAGGGCTGAGTTGCCTACTCCCATTCCTAATTCTTAAGTTCCTATGTTCCTCGACTACTTTGTCACCACTTTGCCAAGAAAATTAAAAAGAAAAACCTTACCTAACCTCCCAAAGTCCCCTTCACCCCAGCTGTACAATTCGCCATCTTCCGTAACGGCTGCACTGTGTCTATAGCCAGCAGAGACACATACAACGGCCTTTAAAAAGGATATGTAGAAATTATTGTCAAATCAAGCTGTCACAGAACATATTTCATTTGGATGTATAATAATGATTTACCACAGCTATTACAATTATTCTCTCTCAAATTCTTGAAGAGAAAGAAGTCACACTGAATCAAGTTTTTTTATTGGAAATTCTTAGAATGATTAAGCACTTACTTTTCCTTGTAATGGGCCCTGAATAAGTTTGGGATATTTTTGGGTGGAACTGTTTCCATGTCCAAGTTTTCCATAATCACCATCACCCCAACTAAAGACTTCTCCTTCCGAGGTAAATGCTAGTGTATGCCCATCAGAACCTTTCGACGAGGAGATTTTTTTGATAGCTCGATGTGGTTCGAAAGTTAACTTTTTCAAGGTGGATTGGTTATTTGAATCACCTAGACCAAGCCTTCCATAACTGCCCTTGCCACAGGCTCTCACTGATCCATCAGATGCAATGACGAATGTGCAATACTGTCCAGCTTCAATCTAAATGAGAAAGAAAATAAAATCCATGAATCATGGCAAAAGTCACTGGATTTAAAAGATGTAATAACTAAAGTATTGTAATCACCTATTCCTTCCATTAAAAAAAAGCTGATCAAATTGTAGAAAATAAAAAAAGATCAGGTTCTGAACCTGTCATTTATTCAGAGTGCAAGTTCAGCAACCAAAATCATAAGAACAAGGGAGCCTGAAATGTCCATTTCCTTCTTTTATCTCTTTGGGCTCTATCCCCACCTATCATTTACTTCTTACTTCCTACCCCAACTTTATCTTCTGCATGTAAACTGACATTTTCCTAGCTACCATCAGTTCTGACCTGAAACGTTAACTGATTTCTCTCCACAGATGCTGCCAGACCTGCTGAGCTTTTCCAACAATTTCTGCTTTGTTTCAATTTCAATTCAGGCTTCAATTTACTCTTCGACTAATGTGAATGACATGGATAAACACCTAACTCTATGGCAAAGATTAAAAAACAAATGGCCTTTCCAGAACCATAAAAAGTAAATGCCCAAATGATGAACTGTTTGTTTCCACTAAAGTGGTTTGGAAATTGCAGAGGTCATCAAAATGCTGCATAAAGGAAGTCTTTCTTGTCCAATCTGTTGTTCTGAGGTCTTGCACATCCAAGGTGTTGTTTTATCCCTTGACCTGATATTCCAAGGAGATTTATCTGTATAGAACCAGAAAACCAAATCTCTCAGATTTTAATATAGTCTGTCACCAGAGTTTTTCATATAGTTCTCAAAGTGCATGGTCAGAGTGAGCAAAACTTCATTGGGATGAGACCGAGATAGAGCGAGTAGTTGGAAATTTGGGCTGTGGGAATTTGGAGACTTCATTAAGAGCTGCTTATATTAAGGTTCAACGGAAGAAATAAAGTCTCCAAAGTGAGAATTGAGCAGGAGGGGAAATAACGGGCAGATCAAGGGACCTACCTGCACTGAGGTCAATCGTGGTGTGACGTTATGACTGCAGGGAAGGCAGCTTATTGGTGATTAAGTATGTACTTACAGTCTTTGAAGTAAAACTTGGATGTCTAGTTTGTTTTCAAGTCCCTAGACACATTTTTCTGAGAAATAGCTTGCTAGGTTTTCATTGCAAGCCTGTACATATTTTAAGGGTAACAAAACAGTGTTTAGTGTTATATTATGGCATGTCAGAAAGGCCAAGTGGAGTATACATCCTGTGGTTTGCATAAAGTCATGGATATACCACGTGTCCCAGGCAAACATCTGCCAGATACACCAGGTCGAGATCCAGGTTTCAGAACTTGAGCAGCAACGGACATCATTATTGTGCACATATAGGTAGGTGGACACAACATAGACCAGAAGTGTAGAGGCAGAGAGGGAATGGATGACTACCATCAGGCAGTCTACAAAAACCAAGCAAATACTGCAAGAGACTCTGAGTCTATCATGTTTGCTAAGTGATAGTCCATTTTGAACACTGGTGAGAGCGATGATTCCTCAAGCTAATGCAGCCACAGACAAGCCCATAGGACCACAAATGACTCAGCTGTACAGAGGAGGAGGAAGAAGAACGGAAAAGCAATAGTGATAGGGAATCCCATAGTCGGGGAAACAGACAAGCATTTCTTTGGCAGTAAACATAACCCCAGGAGGGCGTTTTGCCTTCCTGGGTAGAGGAATCAACCAGAACCTGGTCTACATTAGTACCAAGGAAAAGGGAGGAGGGCCTGAAGGTAGATTTCAGGGAGTTAGGAAAGAAATTAAATGGCACCTCACGAGCAGGAACCTCAGGATTCATCTAGCTATGTTCATGATGGCACCAGAGTATGGCAACACTTTGCAAGTAGTCTACAACGTATCTTATAACTGCTCTGCTTTATCGAAACCTCAATTTTAAGTTTAAGTCTATTGGAATTACAAATAATCTTCTCTTAAATCTACTTTCAGGTTTAAAGGTTTTCCAACTGTCTTGCCTGCCAATGCTTGAACCACAAGCCCAAAGGACTCAAAGGCCTACCAGCTTCCCACAAACCTGATCTCAAGTTTGATAAGATTTGTAGCTCAGGTTGTGAATGAGGTTGGAGACATGCTCGCTGAGCTAATGGGTTTGGTTGCAAATGTTTCGTCACCACACCTCCGGGGAAGTGTCGGTGTTCTGTCCTGCTTACAGCAGGACGTTTGCAACCAAACCCACGAGCTCGGCGAACATGTCTACAACCTCAAGCCTGAACTCCTCATGGAACTCCAGAACCAAGGCCTGACCAGCGCAGGAACAAGACCTGGCCCATTGTGAACTGAGATCAAGGAAATCCGATCAGACTGACTGCAAGACCTCCCAAAGGGCTTGTGAATGAGACTCGTGCCCAGGGCCACATCAGGCATACCACTTACTTTGCTGATGGTGGAACTGCATGCCCAGAGGCTTTCCGGCCTCTCAGACCTGCCTTTCCTGACCTCGTGGAAACCTGGAACAGAGGTCCAATCAGCAGGGGAACAATACCTGACCTTGCAGCGTTCAGATATCAAAGAGGCCCGACCGAACTGACCAGAAGACACCACAGAACATTTAAGGCCGTGACTGGTGCCCAGGACCGCATCAGGATCACGCACTTATCTTCCAGAAGAGCAGACTTCCCTCATTGATACCTGGGATCGACCAGGGCAGCCATCGCAATACTATTTCAGGAAATGTGGAAGATACATTGGACTTCAGGTGAGACTGAAATTTCGGGGCTTCAAGTCTCCCCTCCCGAGCACACTCCTGACAAACATCCAAGCCGTTGAGAACAAAATGGATGAACCTAAAGCTAAACTCACCTTACAAAGTTTTACAGACACATGGCTCACTCCTGCTACATCTTATACTGCGTTACAACCTGCGAGTTTCACAGTTCACTGAATAGACCACTCAGCGTTCTTGGGCAAGGCAAGGGTCTGCCTCCTAATCAACAACTCCTTGTGCTCAGACATGGTGTCCCTGGCGAGTTACTGTTCCCTGGACCTAGAATATCTTAAACTGCCATTCCTACCACCTGCCACCCAAGTACACCTCCATTATCCTGACAGCAGTCTACATCCCACCCCACGAAGAAGTGACGAGTAGACTTGAAGTGTAACACTATAAGCAGAATTGAGACAGAATAGCCCGAGGCCTTGTGCATTGGCCTGGGTGAAGTCACCGGTTACAATCTCAAGAACGTGTTACCAAAATACCATCAACACATCTCCTGTCCCGCCAAAAGTCCAAACATCCTTGAACATTGCTATACAATTAAAAATGTCTACTGCTCTATCCCCTGTCCACATTTTGGAAAAAATCAGACCACAACGCTTTGGTCTTCTTCCTCGCTTACAAGCGGAAACTGAAGTGTGAGGACCCAGTACCAAAAGTAGTGTTGTGTTGATGAGGCAACAGAAGGGCTTCTATGGGACCGCTTAGAGTCAGTGGACTGGCCCATATTCAGGAACTCAGTGGCTAACTGAAACAAGTATGCCACTACTATTTATTGTGGACCAGAGAAGACCAGACCCCCTCAAAATATTAAGACCCTAAATTTTTATTTTAAAAGTAGATGTGAAGTGCCATGTTCTAGATGCAATGCAACTGGTCAAACTACTCGACATTAAGCAAAACACTATTTACTTCAACACTATATTTAAAATACAAACAAAAGAAATAGGAATTTATAACAACTTGACTACGGAAAACTTAACTGAATAATAGATATAGTACCTATTGCTAATTAACTGTTCCAATACAGTTACATCCCATAAACACACCCCTTGGCAAAAAGGCAAATTCAGACAGATTCTCACATGCAGATCTCCAATCCAGAAGGAAAAAGCATCAACAGAAAATCCACAGAAAGCAGCAGCTAGGAGACATTCACTGAAGCTTCCAACTCTTTTAAGATCTCCAAGGCTTCTGCTTAAAAAAACTAAACCTAAAAACTAAATAGAACTAGAAAGCCTGGTCTGAGGGAGCTGGCCACACCCAGGCTGCTTCCATTGTTCCAACTTTTAAAAAAAATCACAAGACCTCACAAATTGTATCAGAGATAGTAGGAACCGCAGATGCTGCAGAATCTGAGATAACAAGGTGTAGAGCTCGATGAACACAGCAGGCCAAGCAGTATCATAGGAGCATGATGAAGGGTCTAGGCCCGAAACGTCAGCCTTCCTGCTCCTATGATGCTGCTTGGCCTGCTGTGTTCATCCAGCTCTACATCTTGTTATCTCAGACCTCACAAATTGTTTACTTTTAGAGACAGCTCCTCGCCTCGAACTTACATGGTCTCCTCAAAAAAAATACCAACTAGGACAAAAAGAAACACTTAAAGTGACAGCATCGTCACATGTTACAGACTTGACTACTAAGTGTATAGGAGACCGCATGACAAAGTAGTTAATCCAAATGTTCCCCAACCGGAAACCATGGATGAACGAGAAAATTCACCCCCTACTCAAGTCCAGGTCTGAGGCATTCAAGCCAGGCAAACCTGACCTACGCAGGAAATCCAGGTACGACCTTCCTGCAGCCATCAGGGATACCAAAAGGCAAATCCAAACTAAGTTTGAGACCCGGATCAACCACATGGACACACGTCATTTGTGGTAAGGCTTACGTGACATAACTGGCTACAAAACGAAGTCAAACAGAATCGCAGGCAACAGTATCTCCCCACCCGACAAACTTAATGTATTATACGCTTGCTTTGAACAAAAGGTCACGAAACAATGTCACCTATCCCAACAGCCTTGACTGCAGCTGTACCCACAGTCACCGCCACAGACATTAAATCGGCCTTCTTGACAGTGAATTCACAGAAAGCGACTGGCCCGTATACAGTCCGCAGTCGTCCATTCAGATCTTATGCAGACCAGCTGGTTGGAGTATTCAAAGACATCTTCAACCTCTCCTTCCTACAACCTGAAGTTCCCACCTACTTGAAGAAGACGGCCATCATCCTGGGGCCAAAGAAAAGTCATGCAGTGTGCCTTAATGATTACAGCCCTGCGGCTCTGACCTCCATAATTATGGAGTGTTTCAAGAGGTTAGTCATGGCACACATCAACTCCAGATTACCAAATTACCATGATCCTTTGCAATTCACCTACCAGTGTAACAGGTCCAGAGCACACACTATCTCCCTAGCCCTATACTCATCCTGGAACATGTGGATAACAAGGATACCAATGTTAGGATCCTACTTCTTAACTACAGCTCCACCTTCAACACCATAATTCCAAACAAACTCATCGCTCAACTCTGAGACCTAGGTCTCAGCTCCCCCAACTCTAACTGGATCCTCAACTTCCGGACGCATTGACTGCAATCACTAAGAACAGACGATGGCACCTCCTCCCCCATAATCCTCAACACCGGTGTCCTGCAAAGCTGGTACTCAGACCCCTTATATACTTTTTATACACTCACAACCGTGTGGCCAAATTCCATCTCAACTCCATTTACAAATTTGCAGACTACACCACCATCGTCAATCTCAAACAATAACAAGACAGAATACAGGAAAGAGGCTGAGTGCACTATTACATGACTGGCAGCAACTGTACATTCCTTCAAAGGGGAAAAAATTCAAAAAAGTCAGTCAACTACAGCTAACAAAGGAAGGTCAGGATTATTTAAGCTGAAAACAAAAGGCCTATGAAGTTTTCAGAAATTGCAGCAATTCAGATAATTGGGAGATTTATAGAATATAAAGGAGGACTAAAAAACTTACAAGGAAAATAAAAATAGAATAGGAACGAAATCCAGGAAATACCAAAAAGAGACTGTAAATTGTTAATAAAATGGAAATGCTTGGAATAAACAACTGTGGGTTAATTAAAGGTAAAGTCAGGAAAAATTATAATGGAGAATAGAGAAGCTGCAGAGAAACTAAATTATTGCACTATGTCTGTGTTCACCAAGGAAGATGCTAAAAATATCCCAAAAGTAGCGGATCCAGTAACTGAAGAGAATGAGGAGGTAAAGAAAATAAGCATTAGCAAGATGATTCTACTGGAGAAATTACTGGGGCTGACAGTTAATAAATCTCCAGGATCTGATGCAAATCACCCCAGAGTGTTGAAAGAGATACCTAAAGAGGAGTTGTTGTAATGGTGATCGTCTTCCAAATCCCTAAAGTTTCTGGAATAATTGTGGTGGATTGGTAGGGAGCACATCACCCCACTATTGAAAGAGAAAGACAGCAAAAGAAAAATGTATACCCGTTAGCTTAACAGCCACAACAGGGGGAAGCTGGAATCTATTATAAAGGATAGGATAATTAGGCACCTGTTGATAATCATCTAATTGGCCATGGTCAGCATGGATTTGTGAATGGAAAACCATGTTTAACAAACTTGTTGGAGAGCCAACGGACATTCTTCAGAAGGCTTTTGATATCGTCCAACTTTATGATTTGGAGGTGGGGACCAAATGTAATATTTCCAAACTTTCGAATAATACTAATTTGTACTGTACGTTGTGAGGAAAATGTAAAGTGGCTTCAGGAGAAATTGGACAGAGCCATTACATGGCAAGTGGAATATTATGTGAAAAAATGAGAGGATATTAACTTTGGCAGGAGCAACAGCTATGCAGATTATACCTTAAATGACAAGAGGTTCAGACGTATAGATTTACAAAGGGATCTAGGTGTCTGTGTTACTAAGTCACTGAAGGCTAATATGCTGGTCCAAGAAACTATTAGGAAAGTCAATGGAATGTTAGCCTTCATGTTAGAGGATTGGAGTTGTGTGACTTCGCTCGACCTTATAGGGAAATCGCGATAGAAAAATCGCTATATTTGTACAGCAGAAAGTTCATGTTATCCAAACATGTTCATCAATCGCGTTACAGCCAATTCATAGAATCCCTACAGTGTGGAAACAGGCCCTTCGGCCCAACAAGTCCACACTGACCCTCAGAACTTCCCACCCAGACTCATCCCCCTATAACCCACCTAATCTACACATCCCCGAATGCTATGGGTAATTTAGCACAGCCAATCCACCCTAACCTGCACATCTTTGGACTGTGGGAGGAAACCGGAGCACCCGGAGAAAACCCACGCAGACACGGAGAGAATGTGCAAACCCCACACAGACAGTCACCAGAGGGTGGAATCGAACCCAGGTCCCTGGCGCTGTGAGGCAGCAGTGCTAACCACTGAGCCACCGTGCTGCTAAAATTCATGTTAATTCATGTGTTCTAGCAGAATTACCTGTCATAAATTCTTGCTTCAATTGTCTAATGACTTGGGGTCAGACCATACCTGGAATGTTGAGAATTTTTGGTCTCCTTATTTTGAGAAAGATATTATTTCCACAAAAGGAACGCAACACGGGTTCATCGGACTAGCCCCAGGATGGTGGAGCTGTCCTATGGAGAACTGTGTCTGTATTCTCCACAGTTTCAAAGAATGTGTGCTGATCTCATTGAAACCCATAGAATACAGGGGTGGGACAAGGTAGGTCCAGGTATGATGTTTCCTCTGGTTGGTGAGTCTAGAACCAAAGGGCACAATTTTAAAAATAAGGGAAATGCTCATTTTGGATCAGAGATGAGGAGAAATAAATTTTACTCAGAGGAATGTGAACCTTTAGAATTGCCTACAACTGAGAATTGTGGAGGCTCAGTCTTCGAGTACGTTTAAAGGTCGAAATTCATAGATTTCTGAGCACCAGTGGCATACAGAAATTGAGGATAGGGTGAATAAAAGCTCACCCTTGCTGGGCCTCATCCACACACACTGAATGAAGGCAACACAGATCTGTCTTGGTATTTTAAGACGACGGATTATCTTTCTTTTGTGCTCTGATTTCTCATTTCCACGTTGCCCATTTGTCAACCCAAATCATCCATTCATTTCACTTCTTTCCATCTGTGTGAATATCTCATCCTCAACCTGATCACTACAAGTTGGCAATTTATTTTGTTGACCTCCTCATACCAACATTGCTCACATATAGTTACTGCTACAAAATTAAGTTCTTAGCATTCCACACATCCTCACAACAACACAACCAATTATTTTACCAAAATATTGCTAGGAAGGGCAAATGCATAAATTAGCCAACATTTCTTTCCCCAAAGAGTGGTGAGCTTGTGGAATTCAATACCACAGGTAGTAATTAATACCAAAGCATTGAATGTACTCAACAGGCAGCTAGATATACTCCTTGGGGCGAATGGGATCAAAGGTTACTGGGAGGAAGCAAGATTAGGCTACTGAGGTGGACGATCAGCCATGACTATGATGAATGGCGGAGCAGGCTCGACGGGCCGAATGGCCTCCTCCTGCTCCTATCTTCTATGTTTTTCTACGTATGTTTCTATACACCCCATCCCCCTAATAATTTTATTCATCTCAATCATATCAGTCTCCACTGCTCCAAGGAAAGCAACCTCAGTCTATCCAATCCCTTTTCATAACTAAAACTCTGTAGACCAGGCAACATCCTAATAAATCTCCTCTGCACCCATTCCTGTACCGTCAAATCCCGCCTGTAACATGGATTCCAGAAGTGCACACAGCACTCTAGCAGTGGCCTCACCACCATTTCAAATAGTTCCAGCATAACTTCCCTGCTCTTAAACTCTGCTCACATCTATAAGTTGTCATTATAAATTGAACTACTGTGATTGTGAATTTAACATCTGCAAATAAAGACAGCATTTCAGCAAAGGAGATTATGAATATTACATGGAACATCAGTGAGTGCAATAGCAGTGTGGCCATAAAATAATTTAAATTAAATAACTTAAGGTCAAAACTTATGGAACACCACTGGCTTGTCAATTGTTCTTACTTTTTCTTCATATAGATGGCCACATTTTCTTCTAGATGATATGCCAAACACTAAAACATATGCAATGCGGTTAAGTTCACTGATATCTGCAGTAGAAACAGGAGCTATATCTATAGCCAGCTGCTACAGTTTCCTCAGTTTTACAAAACATACATCATTTATAAAAACTGTCAAGTTGAAAAAGCAGAAAATGCAATTACATAACTATTATGCTTACAATCTGAGCATCTGCAAAACTGGAAGCTAATTTTGGCTGCAGAATTTTCTCCTGTGTTCCTTCGACGAGTTGATGACTGCTGTTACTACCCCAAACATACACTTCACATGTTTCTGACACCACAGGGGCATCGCCACTCTGCAAGCTGTCAGGGCTAGCACAAGTTCTGGAGTAGTCGGAGGCCATTCGACAAACCTATGAACCAAAGAGTCAAGGAAAATCATTAATTTCAAGCTTTATTATTCTAAATTACAAACAACAAATGGACACATGGCTCATCTCAAAGTTAGAAACTTGCAGCATGCATACACACATCGCAGGAAAGAATCAAGAAAAACACTTGCATCTCAATTCCAATCTAGTATGCTTGCTAAACAGAGTCTATACTTCAAAAGAAATTTGATGGATATGTCAACATATTGACAAGGTCAGGAATCACACGACACCAGGTTATAATCCAACACAGGCTGTTTTCAAATAAACCTGTTGGACTAGAATCTGGTGGTGTGAGATTTCTGACCCTGTCCACACCAATCTAACACTGACACCTCCACATGAACATAGTGACAGCATGGCAAAGCGCTTTACGAAATACAGGCGTATCCGTTTATTTTCCTAAATAAGCAGTTCTACTTTAAGCATAAAACATTTTTTAAACATTATGAATAATCAAAATATTGCATAGAAAAGGAGATTTCCCACAAACCTCTTCAAAGAGGCAGAGAGCTGCCTCATACAATGAACATTGACCATCGGGTGTCCTAGTCGGCTCTCGCCACTGACTCCTATCAGCTGATGCACCCTGTAAAAATTCAAGTTTGCACTGTTAAAAATATCAAATGTAACTTAACAGTTGGTGTCTGAACAACAAATTAGAAGTAGTCATAAAAGCAGAGATCAATGTCCTCAGACAAGTGAAGCAGCAGCAAAAAAAAACGCAATTATATACCCTTCACGGAAATAAACATACAATTCAGCAGTCAAGGAAATTCGGTCTTGGATCTTTGGGTAAACGTCCTCCAAGGCAGACTTCAGGATATACAACAACGCAGAGTCACCGAGCAGAGGCTGATAGCCAAGTTCGGTACTGACTCAACCAGGATCTTGGGTTCATGTCACAGCAAAGTGACTACACACACACACACACACACACACTCCCTCCTTCCCCCCCCCCCACTTCGTTTTCCCATGGCCCCCCTACCCTTTACTCATACGCTCACTCTTCCCTCCCCTCACACACACACAGACGTGCGCTCTCTCATTCAGGAGTCTAATAACAGCAGTGAAGAAGCTGTTCTTGAATCTGTTGCTGTGTTTGAGTTTCTGTATCTTCTGCCTAACGGAAGACATTGGAAGAGAGCATTGCAGGACTGGAATGAGATTTTGATGACATTGGTAGTCTTTCAATGGCAATGAGAAGCGTAAATGGAGTCCATGGGAGATTAGCTTCCTTGATGGTCTGGGCTGTGCACATAACTTTCTCTAGTTTGTTATGGCCCTGGAGCAGAGCAGTTGCTGTACCAGGGCGTTACGCACCCAGATAGAATGCTTTCTATGGTTTATCTATAAAAATTGATGAGGCCTCTTCTGGCGTTCTGAGTCCAGTTCTGGTCACCCTGCCATATTAAGGATATTATTAATCTTGTGAGGTTCAGAAGAGATTTACCAAGATGTTGCCACGTATGGAAGGTTTGGTTGATAAAGAAAGGCTGGACAGGCTGGGACTTTTCCACTGGAGCATGGGAGGTTGAGAGGTGACCTTGTAGATGTTTATAAAATCATGAGGGGCATAGATAGGGTAAATGATAGGTGTCTTTTCCCTGGAATGGGGAATTTCAAGACTAGGGGGCATATTTTTAAGTTAAAAGGAGAGTTATTTAAAAATGACATAGGAACATAGAACACAGAACAGTACAACACAGAAACGGATCCTTTGTCCCATAATGTTGCACCGAACATGACACCAAATTAAACTAATTCCTTCTGCCTACCCTTGGTCCATATTCCTCCATTCCTTACATACTTACGTGCTTATCTACGTCCCTGAAACACCTTTATCGTATCTGCCTCCAATAGTGTAAAAAACTTGCCCCACATATCTCCCTTGAACTTTCCTCTCCTCACCTTAAACACATGCCCCCTAGTATTAAACATTTCAACCCTGCAAAAGATTCTGAACGTCAACCCTATCTTCACATCTCCGAAATTTACAGACTTCTATCAAATCACCTCTCGGTCTCCACTACTCCAGAGAAAACAACCCACATTTTTCTAGCCTCTCCTTATAGCTCATACCCTTTAATCGAGGCAGCGTTGTGGTAAACCTCTGCTGCAACCTCTCCAAAGCCTCCACTTCTTTCCAGTAACATGGCGGTCAGAATTGAACGTAATACTCTAAGTGCAGACTAATCCAAGTCTTACAAAGCTGCAACAAGACATCCCAACTCTTGTACTCAATTGCCAGACCAATAAAGGAAAGTATGCCATTCGTCTTCTTTGCCTTCATATCTACTTGTGTGGCACTTTCAGGGAGCTCTGGATTTGAACCCCGACATCCCTCTGTTCATCAAAGCTGTTGAGTCCTGCTATTAAATGTATACTTTTCCTTAGCATTTGATCTCCCAAAGCGCAGCACCTCACACTTACATTGATTAAACACCATCTGCCATTTCTCCACCTTCTCTGCAACTGACCTATATCCCACTATACCCTTGGACAACCGTCTTCACTATCCACAAGTCCACTGATCTTTGAGAGATAGCAAGAACTGCAGATTCTGGAGTCAGAGACAACACAGTATGGAGCTGGAGGAACATAGTGGACCAGGAAGCATCAGAGGAGCAGGAAAGTTGACGTTTCATGTTGGGACCCTTTTCTCAAAGGGTTTCTGAAGGGCCTTGACATTTCAGGTCACTAGTTCAGTTTAGGAAACCTAGTCAGCATTGACAAATTGGGCCAAACGATTTGCTTCTGTGCTGTAAGATTCTATGACTCTACATTCATACCCATGCTTCGAGTTCACCTGCTTTGCCCATCAGCCTCTACACTGAAATAAATGCAGTTGAAATCATCAGTCTTCCTTGTTCCCGGCCACACTCTTGCCAGTCTGACCTAATTAATTTGCACTCTAACTTCTGAATTAACCCAAGTTTTAAGATTGCCTGCAATTAACTGCGACCTAAATTTGTTAAATTTCAAACTACTCTCATTTGTCAAGACACCGCCCTGAGAAAGAAACCAGCAACAAAACCTGTCAATCGGAATTAATGGGGGGCAGTCGCTAAAGCAACACCTCACTCAAAGACAAGTTACTCACTAATCAGCACTCTCTTCACATGCTGCTTTACCCCTCGAATTTGCATTCTTGTGAAATGTCCTGAGAATTGTAAGATGAAAAGCTCTCACAAAAATGTTCTTTCCAAAATATTCAAGTTCTGTACTACACAATGTCAATTTCAACATGGATACAATTTTTAAAAATTCCTCCATTCAGAAATTCAATCAACTTTTTTGAACAATTAATTGGCTAATTTTACATGCTGTATACTTAATGCTCTTAAACTTTCCACACAGCAATTTATTTGAGAGTTCATTCACATATTTCCTTGAAAGTGGCATCACAGGTTAAAAGGTTCTTTACCAGTATGTTGCCTGGTTTAGAAGGTATTAGCTACAAGGAGAGACAACTTGGTTTGTTTTCACTTGAATATGGAAGGATGAGGCGCAACCTGATAGAAGTTTACAAAATTATGAGAGATATGGATAGAATGGATCATAGGAATCTTTTTCCCAGGTTAGAAAAGACAGTTACAAGGGACATAAGGAAGAGATGCGACAGACAAGTATTTTTTTTGAAAACACAGAATGCACTGCCAGTGGGAGTGGAGGTGGTGGAAACAGCAGCAACGTTTAAAGGCATCTTGACAGATATATGAATTTGCCTGGAATAAAGGGATATGGACCACAGGGGCAAAAAGGTTTTTAGTTTATACAGTTATAGAGAGTTGGCACAAGCCTGGTGAGCCCAAGGGCCTGTTCCTGTGCTACTGTTCCATGTTCTATCAGCAATTTGCTATTTTCTCAGAGCAGTCCCTTAACTATCTGACCAGGCTCACTCTTTGCAAATTCATGTTTTCCTTTTGTTGAAGCTGCTTTGTTTGTTGCAACTTCCAAACATGTACTTGTCTTCAAACTTCCGGGTAAGTAAGCTACAGCACACGATAGTGGTCGTTAAAAGCATCTTACCTGAAACCCGTTTTTCTTGAATCATTTACTCCAATATCATATGTTAAGATGCACTCTACAGCTGGGATTAAAGACCTTGTTGCTGTCAAATAGGTGAACTAATTTATTTACATCTTAACACCAGTGGCTCATCACCATCATTGTTTACTCATACTGACTGGCTCATGAATTCTGTGATATTTGTCTTATATGAAACTCATAATTCAAAAGAAATGCATTCCTGTAAGTTAAACAAAAAATGTTTTCAATGCATAAAATCTAGTTCACGCAAAGTAATTGCGCATAAGAATGAAAAAAAATTGAAAGTCATCAAACGATTAAGTTTGGAGGAGGCAAGGGAGTTGGATTATCAGATGCAGGGATACCAGGGTATAGATTCCAGGAACATACCAAAGAACGTCTCATTTGTACAAGAACGTTCATGAAGCAATCATGACTGATCATTCCTTCACGATTCATAGGCAGTTTCGTTTTCTCCATAGTGCTAACTACAGCCGATGCAGCCAAAGCCATTTCTATCCATTCCAGAAGATACCGCAGAGAACCACGCTGGGCTGCAAGTCCAAGTAGCAACTCTGAGGCTAATCTTCGTCCCAGAATATCTGCTCCTGAGTTTGGCATTGTGACTCCTTTTAAGAAAGTTGTCACTTGCGACAAGCAGTCCAGTCCCATTGCTGGAATTTTACTTTCATTTGCTAAAGATAATGGTGGCAATGAGCTTATCACACCTATTGCCGTATGAATAACATCATTACAGAGGTTCAATCCTGGCACTGTTGAAGGCACCAGCCAACTCTGTCGTAATAGTGCAAACAATAAACTTAATCCAGTCCGAACTCCCATCTCTATCAGAGCATCTGTACTGGATCTTGGTCGTTCACTTACAGAATGGATGTCCGTTGCTCCAGAACTACTTTCAGGTGAATGTTGCTGCTGTTTGACTTTACCTTTATCATGGTATTTGTTGGAAAGAGCATAAAAAACTCGCTGTAACACTAACAAGCGCTTCCTAAGGGATGCTGCAAATGGAGAATCGGAGCAAACCATTTTCGCCAGAGCCAGCTGGCTACTGAGGAGAGCATCCAGGTAGTGTTCTTGTTCATCGTTGGAGAGGGCCTCACGTTCAAAGTCTGGTAACTGAGGTCCCTTTAGGCAGAGTACTTGCTGTGGTAATGGTATTACCTCCTTACTGCTAACTAGCTTACTGTATAAAATAGAAACACCTTCTCTCGTGGCAATGGATTCACTGTCCTCCGTGATCCAAGAACTATTGAGATGCTCTAACCATTTCAGCTTCACTGGTGGAATCATTAGCGCCATGATTGGTCACTTTACTGCCATTAGTCCTAAAAGATAAAAAGAAAAATAGTTAAGTTTTTGGTAGATCAGAGAAACTTTTCTTGCAAACTGAAACGATCTTTGACACTCAGTAGAAATCAGGAAGTGTAGTGTCAAAAAAGGCCCTTCAACCCATCAAATCCAGGCTCATCAAAAACAAGCACCTAATAATTCTAATCCCAGTTTCCTGCCCAGAGTCTTACATGCCTCGGCACTGTAAATACACATCAAAATAAGTCATGAGATGTAGTTTTCTGCCTCAACCCCCTTACAAGCAGCAAGTTCCAAATTCCCACCACCATCCTGTGTGAAAGAGTTCCTTCCTGTCAAAGCCTCTCCAAATTTTGTACATCTCAATCACATCCCCCTTCAGTCGTCTCTGCGCCACAGACAGCAATCCTAACCTGTTCAATTTCTCTTCATAACAAACTCCCTTTGTTACACCAACAGCATTATAGTAGACAGGTTGTAGTGGGCCATTTGGCCAACCTCATTTGAGACAGCATTTTAATTTGGTATCAAGTGTTCAGACTCCTCATGCTTTTTGAAAATTTCTAATCAAATCTTCTCTTGGTCTTCGCCCCTCCAAAGGAAACAATTTTTCCTTCCTAAGTGCCTCATCCTGGAAAATTCTTTTAACCTCTTCTGCACTTTGTGTAATGCATTCATATACTTTCTGTAGGATAGAAATGCGTTCATACCCTTGCCCAGAATTGTATGCAATATTCCAGCTGAGGTCCAATCAATGTTTTATATTGAGTTCATCTTAACTTCATTGCTCTATGCCCCTATTTACAAAGCCTAGAATTTTATGCTAATACTTTCTGTAAAAAAAAACTTGTTTTATTATTATGAATCCTACCAGCTTTGAAAACTTAAATATTTTGGGTTAAACATGGGACCAGTTGAGGCGCATCCAAGGATATGGAGGGAAGCCAGAATGGAAATTGTAGACCTACTAGCAATTATTTTTCAATCTTCCCTGGATTCAGGGGTGGTGCTGGAAGACTGGAGAATTGCAAACATAAAACTAGGTCTCTCTGCTTCTGCACACTCTTTAGAACAGAATCCTGTATTTCAAACTGTCTTTCCATGCTCTTTGTACCACAGTTTAACAAATTTCACACTTCTCCACATAAAACTTCATCTGCCATCTATCTGCCCATTCCACCAACTAGTCAACATCATTTTAAAATTCCAAACTCTCCTCTTCACAATTTACAGTTGTCTCAAATTGTGTCATCTGTAAATTTTGAAATTGTCCCCGACACCACGATCCTATGGATATCGGAGAACAAAGGGCCCATAACCAATCCTCAGGAATCCCACGACAAATCTTTCTCCAGCCACAACAATATCTATTAATGATAACACTTTGCTTTCTATCTCAGCCAATTTTGTACCCATGTCACTACTGTCCCTTTTATTCCACAACTTAAAACTTCCTTCACAAGACTCCTGCGGGGGGGGGGGCACAGTATCAAAGATTTTTGATGTACATCGTATCAACACTTTCTGGTACATTTCTGGATTATATTGAATAAGTTAGGCATTATTTTGTTTACTTAAACCCATGCTGACCATTCCAAACCAATACACATTTCTCCATGCTACTATTCCCCCACTGCCAAAGTTAAATTAACTGATCTCAGATTACTGCATCTACTTTTACAATGTTTTTTGGAACCAGGGTGTTATACATTTGCAATTTTCCAATCTTCTAGCACCACCCTCGAAGCCAAAGAAGAATGAAAAATAAATGCCAATATATCTATAATTTCCACTCTCACTTCCTTCCATATCCTTGGATGCACCTCATCTGGTCCCAGTGATTTCAAGTACTTTAACTCAAAATATTCAAACGTAAAGGTGCTTTATCAATTTTAAAACCTTCTGACCGAGCGACAGATTCCTCCTCTGTCACCGCGGTCTGGGGAGCATCCGCCTCATGGGTAAAGACAAATGTAGAGTTTTGCCTTAATGACTACCATTCAGTGGCTCTGACCTGAATAATCATCAAGTGTTTCAAGTGGTTGGTTGTGGCCTACATCAACTCCAGTCTCCCAGCCTGCCTCGATCCCTTACAATTTGCCTACTGATGTAACAGGTCTACTGTGGATGCCATATCTCCAGCCCTGCACTCATCCCTGGAGCACATGGACACCTACATCAGACTTGTGCTCATCAACTACAGCTCCACCTTCAAAACCATTATCCCCTCCAGACTGATCTCAAAACTCCATGACCTTGGTCTTGGCTCCGCCCTCTGCAACTGAATCCTCAGCTTCCTGACCCACAGACCGCAATCAGTGAACACTGACAACTGCACCTCCACAATAACCCTCAACACTGGAGCCACCCCAGGGTTGCGACCTCAGCCCCCTACTATACTCCCTGTACACCCACAACTGTGTTGCCAAATCCGAAGAAATGCCATCTACAAGTTTGCTGACGACACCATAGTAGGATGGATACCTAGCATTAACGAGTCAAAATACAGGAGGGAGCTAGAGGGCTTGGTGTCATGGTGCAATCAGAACAACCTCTCTCTCAATGTCGGCAAGACTAAAGAACTGATCATTGACTTCAGAAAGAAAGGAGGAGAACACACCCCCATCTACATCAACAGAACAGGGTTTGAGGGTGGAGAGCGTCAAGTTCCTTGGAGTGACGATAACCGACCACCTGTCCTGGACTTCCCACATAGATGCAATGGTCAAGAATGCACAACAATGCCTCTTCTTCCTCAGGTGGCTCAGGAAATTTGGCACGTCCATAAGGACCCTCACCAACTTCTTTTGATGCACAACTGAAAGCATATTGTCCTGGTTCATAACAGCCTGGTATGGCAACTGCTCTGCCCAGGATTCTAAGAAACTCAGAAGGTGGTGTGCACAGCCCAAACTAGCAAGGACGCAACCTTCCACCCATGGACTCTATTTACTCAGCTCACTGCCACAGAAAGGCTGCCATCATTATTAAAGACCCATCACACCCCAGTAATAATCTCCTACAACTTCTTCCGTCAGGCAGAAGATACAGAAGCCTGAACACACACACCAGCAGGTTCAGGAACAGCTTCTTCCTGGCCGTTATTGGACTGATGAACGAATATTATAACCTCAAATAAAGCTCATTTTGCTGACACTGACCTTGCCTAGTGCATGCCCTGTGTAACGTAACCTGTGTGCCTCTAAATTTTTTTGATCTGTACATCCTTGCTTACAATGATCTGTTTGTACTGCTCGTAAACAAAGTTTTTCACCGTACTTCAGTATATGTGACACTGAATCAACCATTTAACACCTCAGTCACACCTTCTTGGTCTCTGATTGGCCCCACTCCTCTTATTATCATCCTTTTATTACTAAGGTGCTTATGAAGACTGAGGGATTTCCATTTATATTAAGAGTCCAGTCTCATTTCATAATTTTTCAGCCTATGACAAGTCTAAATCATCTAGATTGACCAAAAAAACCAAAGGCCCTTGTGGAATCCCAATGAACACAGACTTCCAGTCAGGAAAACACCCCTCAACCATCACTCTCTGCTTCCTGCCGTTCAGGGAGGCGATGGCCTAGTGGTATTATCGCTGGACTGTTAATCCAGACGCCCAGATAACATTCTGGGGACTCAGGTTCAAATCCTGCCTTGGCAGATGATGGAATTTGAATTCAATAAAATATCTGGAATCAAGAATCTAATGATGACCATGAATCCAATGTCGATTGTCGGAAAAACCCATCTGGTTCACTAACGTCCTTTAGGGAAGGAAATTGCCATCCTTACCTGGTCAGGCCTACATGTGACTCCAGACCCACAGTAATGTGGTTGATTCTGAACTGCCCTCTGGGCAATTACGGATAGGCAATAAATGCTGCTGTTCGGTGACACCCTCATTCCATTAAGAATAAAGGAGTCAATTGTGGATACAATTTGCCAAATTTACTTGGATCCCATTGGCTTACCTTTGCTATTGCTTTCCTACATTGGAGTTTAGCAAAAGCCTTGCTGAATTCCAAGTAGATTACGTAAAAAGCATTGCCCTCGTCCACGTGGTCATCAGGGGAAAAATTCAATTAGGTTGGTTGGACGTGATCTCCCCTCAACAAAACAAAGCTGACTATTCAAAAGTTGCAAGCTCTTGTGTAACCAATAGGCAAATGCTGCACAGCACCACATTTCCTTTGAGGTGCAAAGAATAATTTAAACTTGTATTTTCTGCTTTATATTTCCAAACAACATATGTAGTCCTTGCATCTTTGTGTTCTGCCCACTCTGCTGACTTGATGCTAATCTTTGTGATGTCATATGTCACTGCTGTTATATGATTAGAAATGCTGATGGCCTTGGACTTTTCTCCCCATTGTGGATGATTACTTGAGATAAGAAGGTGTAGAGCTGGATGAACACAGCAGGCCAAGCAGCATCAGAGGTGCAGGAAAGCTGACGTTTCCGGTCGAGACCCTTCTTCAGAAATCCTTTTTTGATGAGGTGTTGGGGACCAGGGAATTGGAAGTTTTGGAGGAGGTGGAGGGCGTGGGTGGTGTCACGGATGTAGGTAGGGAGTTCCTGGACCAAGGGGGAGAAAATGGAGTCAAGATAGGTGGAGATAAGTTCAGTGGGACAGAAGCAGGCGGAGCCAATGGTTCAACCAGGGCAGTCAGGTTTGTGGACTTTGGGAAGGAGATAGAAACAGGCGGTGTGGGTTGGGGAATGATGAGGTTAGAGGCTGTGGGTGGGAGGTCACCTGAAGTGATGAGGTTGTGGATGGTTTGGGAGATGATGATTTGGTGATCGGGGGTGGGATCATGATCAAGGGGGCGGTAGGAGGTGGTGTCGGAGAGCTGGGCTTGTTTTAATTTGCATAAATGTTTTTACTACAGTTAAGGAGAGGATGAGTCATTAGTTTCAGCCATTGTTTTACTTTGTTTTGTGTGATCCTTTGTTTATCTGTTGCTGTCACACAGTGTTGTCTACACATTCCTCTGCCCTGCCAAAATTGCAGGATATTTGAGAGACTCATTTTTTTGAAAATTCATTTAACTTGTGTACATAATGAAAACTAAATCTATCTTGAATATATAATTCTGAGATCATCAATGTGTCAAGAAGTCTGCAATACACAAATTGTGAATTTTTTTTATCTTTGACATCTTTCAACCCCTGCAGAAAAAGATACCCATTTACAGTCTTCGGTTACCTTAAATTCACTTTGCAACATCAAGCTCTCAAATTTTATGTTCTCTCAAAATAATCTGATGGAAGAAATAAATTGAAGCATTTATTTCCTTCATATGCTACTTATTCTGTTAGTTATATGGATCTCTAATTATTTGCATTTTTTTCAGCCTCCAAGTTTAGATCAGTGAAATGCTTTATTTTGGAAAAGAGTTTGAATAATGTCACAGTGCACTGTGCTCACATGTCTCCCGAGAGTTGGTTGATCTGTTTTCTTGTTTTCATGTATTCTATAATGCAGGTGTAACCCTGTGAATATACCCGATTCCTAATTTGCTACACAGTGCCTACCTGCATACATGCCTTCGATATTTGCAGATTTCTCAATGGTGCTGGCTGTTACAGTTGGAGTAACATTTTGACTGTTGCAATAATCTTAACCTGACACACATTCAGCCAGTTTTTGAAGGGTCAGTGAATTATTCGATCAATTTAGTCTTGGGGGAAAAAAAATGCTTCAACCACCTAACAAATAAAAATGGTAAATTTTGAGAGGCAAAGAAGTCTGTATTAAACAGGCTATTAATGTCAGTTTGGAATTGAAAGATCTGTGTGTCCTATTGTTGTTTTGCTCCTGCAATCAATTTGTATGATTTGCTTTAAAATGTGAGTTCTTTATTTATTCTTCCTTTAATCTTAGAATCATAGATTCCCTATACTGCAGAAAGTGGCCATTTGGCCTATCAAGCATCTCACCTGTTTTTTGTAACCCCATAACCACACATTACCATGGCTAATCCATCTAACCTACACATCCCTGGACACTTTGGACACTTTTTAGCATGGCCAATCCACCTAACCTGTACATCTTTGGACTGTGGGAGGAAACCAGAGCACCCAGAGGAAATCCATATAGGCGTGAAGAGAACATGCAAACTCCACAAAAACAATCATCCAAGGCTGGAATCGAGCCCGGCTCCCTGGCTCTGTGAGGCAGCAGTACTAACCACTGTGTCAATATCCTCAAAATATTCATATTTTATTTAAAATGATGGCAGGTATTTTTTTTCATCTCTAATTTGTTCAATGGGACATAGAACATAGCAGAGTGTAGCACAGGAACAGGCCTTTTGGCCCACTAGTCTGTGCTGACCATGATGCCATTCTAAACTAATTCCATGTCTGCACATGGTCTGTTCCAAATGCCTTTTAAACTCTCAACATATCTGCTTCTACTGCTATTCATACTTCATAATTTTATCAGGTTGCACCTAGCCTCCTATGCTCTAATGAAAACACGTTTGTACAACCTCTCCTTATAGCTAGTACACTCCAATCCAGACAACATCCTGGTGAATCTCTTCTTGAACCCTCTCCAAAGCCACCTCCACATGCCTCCTATAGTGTGGTGACCGAAACTGCTGCACAACCACAATATTTTAAATATGGCTTAACTAAAACATCAGCAACATGGCTTGCCAATTTCGATACTCAATGTCCTGACCAAAGATGGCGTGCATGCTGTACACCTTGACCACCTCATCCACTTCTGTTGCTACTATGAGGGAGCTATGAACTTGTATGCCAGGATCCCTCTGTATTGTAATGCTCAAGAGTTGTGCCATTAACTTATAATTTCCTCTTGCATTCGACACCCCAAAAGACATTACCTTGTCCAGATTAAACTCCATCTATCATTTCTTTGCCTAACTTTCCAATTGATCTGTATCTTCCTGTAACCTTTGATAACCTTTCTCATGAGCCACAGCTACACCAATTTTCATGTTGTGAGCAAACTTAATTGAAATAACTCCACAGAGGTTGGTATCCCATCACCATTACCCTTTATTTATACATGAACCGTCCTTGTCTATAGTATTGCCTCATACAGAGTCAGGCACCAGAGAATGTCATATCTCTGACACTCAACATTTTTAGATGTCAGCCAGGTCTCCCTGACTGGGATTAATCTGGTCCAGTCAGGGAATCCATATTCTATGATGTCCAGCTCGCTAGCCTCATTATAATCATTACATAGTGTTCAGGGAAGGGTAGATTAGGTGGGCTATAGAGGGATAGGTCTGGGTGGGATGCTGTGACAGTCAGTGTGGACTTGTTGGGCCAAAGGGCCTGTTTCCACACTGTAGGGAGTCTAAGTCATATCTCTCACCCTCCGAGTTTGTGGACAAAGTAGGTCCTTTTTCTTGGAGAGCCTCCTGGGGGTTTTTAGCACCAGGTCAGCTTATCTGACTTGGCATCTGTCATGGGTGACATGTAATACACGGGAGCTCGCCTCTTGCACCAGGAATGTCTGGGTAGAATTCCATTCTTCTTCCAGCGGTAAACGCATCGAGGCAGCTACTTCTATCATGCCCGTCTCTTATTCAGAGGACTTGACAGCATTTGACGGAGAGGATGAATCCACAGGTTCCTGTAGCATTTTCACTGGTTCTGAGGGACTGGGCACGTTTTTCTCCCACTCCATTTGAGAACTTGCAGCTTTCAAATGGTCCATAAGCTTACGTAGGTCCATTGGACCTACTCGAACATCGATACGTCATTGATCCTGAACTCACGTGGACCATGCCTCTTACCCATGCAGGGTCATTTCCATGATTCTTGCGCCAAACTTTGTCCCTTGTATGAAACTGCCCTTCTCATTGGGCAGAGTTTTGGGTCCAACATCACAGTTGGGTGATATTGGTTGAACACTCACACCCCCAATCCAGGGCAATCAGACTTGACCTGCCCTGGAGTTGTCTACGTTGTAGTTCCATGATTCAAAGAATCCCTACAGGCCCGTCAGCCCAAAAAGTCCACACCGACCCTCAGAGCACCACCCAAATCCATCCCCCTATAACCCACCTAATCTACACATCCCTAAACACTACGGCCAATTTAGCACGGCCAATCCACCTAGCCTGCACATCTTTGGACTGTGGGAGGAAACCAGAGCACCCAGAGGAAGCCCACGCAGACAGGGGAAGAATGTGCAAACATTCTGTATCCGAAGTCTAATATTGTTAGCTGTGATCGGGAGGGTGTCCAGAAAATTTAATTTCATTACAGACTGTTCCATTGGAGGTACCTCAGGTGCTGTATCCACTAATGAGAGGTAGCTCAATGCATCCGCATTCACTACTCAACCTCCGAAAAGGTGTTCTAACTTATAAGTGCTTAGCATTAGAGCCAACTGGTGAATGTGGTCCAAAGGTATGGGCGGTACTGCCTTGTCCTCTTTCAGCAGACCAAGAAGGGGGTTTGTGGTCTGTGATTATCACAAATTTTGGTCCATCATTGTATTGATGGAACCTCCTGACTCCACATATGACCTCCAATCTTCATTTTTCTATCTGGGCGTATTTATATTCCAAATCAACCCAAGTCCTGGATGCATAAGCTGTTGGGCACTCCTCTCCATTGGGCCACCTATGAGCTGTACAGAGAGGCATTGCATGTCAATAGCAGATCTTTCTTGGGATCACAGTGTGCCAAAACCTTAGAGGATGTTAGCTGTTTCTTCATTGAAAGCTAGGGCTGGTCTTGGAGATCATTTCCAAGGCTGACTCCAGTTTTTAGGAATTGGTGCAAAGATGCCAGAATGAATGGGAGGTCATGAATGAACTTTCCATAATAATTTACCAGCCCAAGCCATGGCTTAAGCTCCTGGACAGATGTGGGAGCTGGGGCATCTTTGAAATCTGGTGCGTTTGTTTTATCTTAGATAGTGGTCATTTTAGGGATTAAATTGGCATTTGTGAGAACTCACGAAATAACGTGGTTTGCTTTCTAGTATTGATTTCCGCATCAGGGACATATAAAGAACAGCAAAGAGTAATTTTAAAATTTATAAGGCTAAGGAAATTACAGTATGAGTGAAAGCTATCCAGAAACATAAAAGGAGAGGGAGGTTCAACAGGTATTTGAAAAAAAAAAAGTCGTCAGCATTGGTCTTTTCAGCAACCTGCAAATAGCCGTAAATCTGGAATTGAAAGGGAGAGAGGAACTCAAGAAAATTACAATTACTAAGAAAATAGTACTGAGTAAATTGCTGGAAATGCAAGATGACAAGTTCCCAGGTCCTAATCGATTTCATCCTAAGGTCTTAAAAATAGGTAATCAGTGAAATAGTCGGCATATAGGTTTCAATTTTCCAAAATTCATTAAATTCAGGTAAGGTTCCTTTAGATTAGACAGCAGCTAATGCAATTCCTTTAGTTAAAAAACAAAGGAGGGAGGCAGGAAGCAAGAAATTACAGGCCAGTTAGCTGAACATCTGTGAAAGGGAAAACGTTACATACTATTTTTAAAAATGTTATAACAGGGCACCTGGATAAGTTCATGATAATCGGGCAGAGTCAACATGGCTTTGGGAAATCGTATTCAACTAATTTATTAGAGTTCTTTGAAGAAGCAACTTGTGCTGTAGATAAAGTAGAACCAGAGGATTTATTGCATCCTGATTCAGAGAATGCATCTGATAAGGTGCCACGTCAAAAGTTATTGTGGAAAAGAAAAGCTCATGTTGTTTAGGATAGCATATTGGCATGGATAGAACGTTGGCTTGATAACAGGAAGCAGAGTGTAGGAATAAGTGGATCCTTTTCAGGTTGGCAGATGTCATGAGTGGTGGCTCAGAGGGCTTGATGCTGAGGCATCAACTCTTTACAATTTGTATAATGATCTGGAAAAAAAGAGATCAAAGGCACGGATCAAAGGCACAGAGATAGGTTAGAAAGTGATTGTGAAGAGGACATAAGGAGCCAGTAAAGGATATAGACAGGTGAAGTGAGTGGGCAAAAATATAGTAAAGGGAGTACAATGTCGGCAAGTGTGAAATTTTCCATCTTTCTGCCAAAATGGACAAACATATTACCTAAATTAGCAGAGCTCTGAGAACCAGAGAGATCTAGGTTCCCTAACACATGAATTAAAAATAGTTAGTATGCAAGTATAGCAAGTAACCAGGAATGCAATTAAAATGACATGGTTTATTGTGATGGAAACTGAACGCAAGGGTAGGGAGGTTATGCTTCAGTTGTACAGGGCGTTGATGTGACCGAATCAGGAGTACTGTGCACAGTACAGGTCATCATAATTATGGAAGGATGGAAACAATTTTTCCATACTAACACCTGGAACAAGCAGATTGCCTTATGGGGAAGGGCTGGACAGGCTCAGCCTGCATCCTCTGGAATTTAGAACAGTCAGCAGAATTAATTATAACATAACATCCTGCGAGGACTTGAATGCAGAAAGGACACTTCCTCTTGTTAGAGGATCTAAAAGAACAGGTCAGAGCGTAAAAATAAGGGTGTGCCCATTTAAAACAGAAGTGATGAAACATTGTTTTCTCTCCAAAGGTGGTGAGTCTTTGAAATTCTCACCCTCAATAGCAAAAGTAGATAAATTCTTCATGACCAAGAGGATAGGGGATAACAATCATCAGGAATTTGCAGGAATACAGAGTTGAGGTCAAAATTGGCCATGATCTTATTGAATGGCAGAGCAGTCTTGAAGGACTGAGTGGCCTACTATTGTTTTTATGTTCTTGGCATTTAGTCTACACTTTTAGATATGGGGAATTTAGAAAAAAGTATCTGTTGATTAATCTGCATTATGTTAGTCTTCATCACTGTAGTAGATACAAATTATATTCCGTAAGTAATTGTGATTCAGAACATGAACGGAGAAAGAAACAAAACAATTACCATCACCAGGGAAAGAGCATTAAGGAAATATTAGAAATAAACCCTGCCAAGTCTCCCCTGCCCTGGTGGACTTCATTCTAGGGTCTTAAATGAATTGTCAATATACTGGATGCTAAGTCTTTAAAAACTTTCTAAAGTTCCTCAGAGTCTAGAAAGGTCCCACCAGAAAAATATTAGGCAACTCTGTTCAGGAAAGGAGGGAGACAGAAAGCAGGAAACTGCAAGTCAGTTAGTTTAACATCTGTCACAGTGAAAATGCTAGAATCCACTATTAGAAGATTATAGTGCGGCACTTCAAAAATCTTAATGTTGTCAGGCAGAGTCAATGTGGTATTGTGAAAAGGAAATCACTAATTTATTTTGAACATACATACACTGAATTTATTTTGTTTCTTACTCAAAAGTAATGTCATTAAAGGATAACCAGTTGATGTACTACACATAGACTGATTGGCTAATAGGATGTACAGGATAGGAATAAGTGGGCTGTTTTCAGATTGCCAGTGTGTGAAGTAGTGTATAAGATGTCGACAATTTAGAATTTATATCAATGACTTGATTGAAGGTATGGTTGCTAGATTTGCTGATGACACAACAAAGGTAGGAAAATAAGTTGAGGAGGTCATAACGATCAAAAGAATTTAGACGTCTGAAATGGCAGGACAAAAAAATTAGCAGGTGAAGCACAATTTGGTGAAAATGTGAACTTGTCCATTTTGGCAGCAAGAATAGAAATGCAACATACTATTTCAAAGCAGAGAGTTGCAGAACCCAGTGATAGAGAGAGAGACTGGGAGCGGCAAGGTGTTCTTTGTGAAAAGGTTGGGCAGTTTAGGCCTGCATCCATCGAAATTCATTCAACAGGAAGGATGCTAAAAGGATGACTCCCTTTATGGGAGGGACTATAATTGACATCAGAGACTGATAAAGAAGGTAAAAGCATGGTAACTTGGCAAGATAGCTCATAAATTGGCTTAGCCTTAAGAGACAGACTGGCAATTGAAGGTTGTTGTGTGACTAGGGCCTGCTATATAACGGCATACCACAAGAATCAGTGCTGGTCCTTGATTGCTCATGATTCATACAATACCAATTAGATGAGAATGTGAGGGAGTTGATAAATAGGTTTGTGAATGACATGAAGATCGGACACGTAGCTAACAGCGAGAAGATCTTAGGTTACACAAAGATATAGACAGGTTGGGCAGATCAATGGCAGATGGAATTAAACTCTGAAAAATGAGGTGATGCACTTTAGATGTAACAAGACATGAATTGTGGGACACTACGAAGGTCAGAAAAACAGAGATCTTGGGGTGCTTGTGCAGAGATACCTGAAGGAAGCGGGACAGGTTAACAAAGTGATTAAGGCAGCACAGAGGACACATGCTTTTATCAGTTGTCGCATAGATTATAAGAGCAGGGAGGTTATATTGAAGCTGTGAAAAATTTTAGTCAGGAATACAGTGTGCAGTTCTGGTTGCCATGGGATGTGATTGCAGTGGAGGGGCCGCAGAAGAGATTCACTAGGCTGTTGCCTGGGTTAGAGCATTTTAGCTACAAAGACAGGCTAGATAGGGTCAGGTTGTTTTTTTGAGCAGAGAAGGCTGACGGGAAACCTGATTGAGGTGTATAGGATTATTACAGGCAGGGACAGGATGGCGTGAAAGCAGCTGCTCCCTTGAGATGAACGGTCAATAACTAGAGGGCATAGTTTTAAAGTGAAGGCCAGGCGGTTTAGAGGCGATTTGAGGAATGTTTTTTCACCCAGCAGGTGGGGGAAGTCCGGAATACACGGCCCAGAAAGAGGGAAGAGGTCGAAAACCTTTGAATCTTTAAAAAAGTACGTGGATGAGTACTTGAAATGTCGTAAGATTCAAGGCTATGCATCAAGTGCTGGAAAATAGTTTTAGAATAAATAGATCAAGCGCAAATCCGAAGTGCCAAAGGGCCTCTTCTGTGCTGCATGACAATGACTCTCTGCTACTGGTCCTACTTTCAGTCAGAAAACAGCAACAGTCAGCCTCAAATAATTTAAAGCTCATTGAATTGCAATGACCTAGAATTTGTAGGAAATATGCAATTTAGGATTTGGACTGATTTTTTTTGTCCAATCTTTTCATTGTGAAGAGAACTTAAAATTTCCAGGAAAAGTAAAGTGGTTAGGTTTCATCAATCACAATGGCAAATCTCAAATAGTTAATGGCTTATGCTAGCTGCAATTATACATGCTGAGTCATAGAAGTCACAAATATAAGAAAAATGCAAACAAACCATCCAAAAACAAATCTGTGCATATCTTTCAGTACTGACCACCAATTTAAAACCATGCTGGAAAGAATAGTGTATACTAAATAGAAAAGCAATCTGCAAGCTTTTCTTAGCCTCTCTCTAATGTACTGTACAGGAAACCAATATAACCTGGACAAATGTCACCAAGAATTTTAATAGTCCTCAAATTCAGCATTTCCCATAAGCCACAAATGCCAACTGTTCAATTTGGATTGTAGTTAACACAAATACAAACCAGGTTCTAGTATTTTTAAATCAGTTATCTAATTATACAACATGCAATAAAAATTAAACCATCCATTCTTTACGATCCACTTTCTAAATCCTTTCAAACCTGACCCCTTTCTGGAAGCAATCTAAAGCACAAAGGCTTTCCATGTACTGAAAGGAAGACATAATGACACAATGAGCCAAAAGCAGAATTGAAACTGAAACAAAAGACTTCTGTGCTGTAGACTGCAGTACACCAGATGTATGGAAAAAAACAGTAATGCTGACATTAATTGCACATTTAAACATTATCTCTAGTTTTGAAAAGCCTTTCTGCATATGCAAGAAGCAGATAAGTGAATACACGTTCGTCGCGATCCATTTTCTGAACGAATGTATAGGCTTTCGTAATGAAATCGATTTACTCGGCACGTACATTTGTCCAGATTCAGATATTTCTTGGCTGTCAAACCGGAATAGATATGCAATGTCATACAATACCTAATAAATAATCAAACCTTAACGTTCGACCTTCATATGTGCAGCTGCACAAATGTTCATACATGCTGTCTTGCAAACAACCCCAATCCGGACTATGTTTCAGCATCAATTTTATACAATTCATCACACTGATAAAGAAACACATGTTCACATAGAAAAACAAAAAATTTCGAAAATGTCCTCCATCCAACTGAGAAACCGACACACCGGTTAACACGAAAAGAGCAAATACAACATTTATAAAATCCCTAGTGTGGAAGCAGGACACTAGGCCCATCGAGTCCGCAGCGACTCTCCCAAGAGCATCCCCATTCGGACACGCCCCATCCCTACAATTCACAAGGCCAATCCACCTAATCTGCTCATGTTGGGACTGCCGGTGAGGGGGAATACCCAAATAGACATGGGGAAAATGTGCAAATTTCACACAGACAGTGCGAATGAACCCGAGTCCCTGGCGCTGTGAGGCAGCGGTGCTAACCACCGGACCACCGTGCTGAAACAAATTGCTCGAACCGAGTCTTAAAGGGGGGAATGAAATACAAATTCGCAACAGCATGATTGTGGCTTTGAGAATTAGAATCATCAAATTAAACCCAAGGGGAAGAAACATGTCGGTAGTACTGTACACCTGGGCCTAAAGAGAAATCCCTTGACCAGCTTTAAAATCCAACAGAAAGAATATCTAGTATTCACTGCGGCCGGGGGGGTGGCTGCGCTGGTTGAGAGTGTTGAACATAAGATGGTGGTAAAATTAGGCAGCTAGTTGAGAGGCCGGCCAGTGCAATGCCAGAGGCTAACAGGCATTTCACCGCTAATCATCACCTGAGGAAGGGAAGTAGGGCAATTGGGCACTGAGTAAGCTGCAGACAGCGCACAATCGTGTAGAAAGGGAAAAGCAGCTACCATGAGAAAAACAGCCACAGACCACACAGTAATACTCACAAGTTCGCTGTTGCGCGACCGCCACCATCTCACTGATTAATTGGAACTAATTCCACATCCGGGAAACTCCACCGCGACAACAGGCAGGAACTGCATCATCACGTTGGCGATCAAGGTCCCGCCCCCGACGTCGGGCAACAGGCAATACTGCGCTTGCGCAGCCCCTGGGAAGAAGGCGTGGCAGTATTTACGATAAAAGGAGACGCCAGAGAACGTATCATGGGGCATGGTGTGTGTGTGTGTTTCTGTCTGTCGGGGGTGGGGGTGTCCGGGTTTGAGTCTAGAGCATATTTTGCTAAGGAGTGGCTCCGTAATGACCGATAAAGGAACGGGCTGAAGGGCCTGTTCCTTTGCTGTAATTTTCTTTGTTCTTTGTTTTTTTCCCTTGCCTGTATTGACCTCTATCAGAACTTGGGTGTTCATATAACCAGACGTTTATTTTGATTGGTTCTGATTTGGATGTTGCTAAGCAATTTAACTGTTCCAAACCAGCTGTAGGCGGACTTTCCAGGGTGTGCACTCTCCTGGATACCACCTTATGAGTTCCCTACTCAAGTCAGGCCGAGTGGGACTCCTTTGCTGTCTTGTCACCGCAAACCAGCAACAACTACAATGGTCTGCTAGCCTGGATCCAAAAGAAAATGCGAGCCATTTGACCAAGGCTTGGCTTTGTTTTGGGATTTTGCTGTGGACTAACCTAGAGTCCCTCTGCTCCGGATATTTCCTGAGTGAGGCTATGTGTTCAATTCCCGAAATAAAAAGGAACGAGTGCACAATCTTTTTAAATATCTGCCTTTGCTTCTTATTGTGTGTTGATTACGTGATTACAAGTTAAGACCTCTGCAGCAACAGCCTTTCTGTGCCGTCCTACATTTTTTTTACTTGATTCTCCCTTAAACCACAAACTGTTCTCCATATCCCAACCACAAGGTCTAAGCCACGGTTTGTTTGGAAATATGCTTATGTCTGCTTCTAACTGATTTCAACTGGACTTGCAAGTTCCCTTTCTGCATTAGTATTTGCAATTTAACCCTGGTTCTGTTTAGCTTAATTACACAATTTTCAATATACTCTACACGATGCAATTGCCTTCACTCAAGTAGTGCCCCCAAGCTCAGTCAGCCCTGGCGAGGCTGTCCACTTCCATTTGAATCCCCTGACACTCATATGCTCCACTGCTGCATTTCCCAATGATAAAGCCAGGTGTTGAGCCTGTTTAATGTCCTGTTCAGCTTCAGCAACTAGGCACTTTTGCATGGTTACATCATTAATCTCACATACCAAATGTTCTCTCAGCATTTCATTAATGTTTAAACCAAAGTCACATACCTCTGCCAATCATCGTATCCTCATCAAAAATCTCGACATGGATTCCCCTGGTTCTTGAAATGCCAAGTAAAACCAATAGTATCATAGAATTAGAGGAGGCTTGGGTCATAATATTCTTTACCCAAATCCATTAACTCTTGAAAGCCTCTAATATCTGGTGTCTCGGGAAATGTTAAGCTCCTAATAATTGAAAAAGCTGTGGTTCCACATGCTGTCAGGAGAATTACTCATTGCTTTTCATCTGCCCCAATGTCATTTGACTGGAAAAAATGACATTCTTTCTACATACTGGGCTCAGTCTTGGACAGTGGGATTGAATGGGTCAAACTTCCCAAATAGCGCCATGATACCAGAAATGCTTACTCCAACTGAAAGATGGTGTTGCGAGCAAATTTCCTCAAGGGCATGTTTATCTCTCATTCCACTGAAATAACTCCATGAAGGCCAGTATTCCATCACCGAGTCACCTTTTATTTACACATGCATCATATTTGACACTGGTCCAGCTAGCCCAAAGCCAGCTCTTAGAGTGAGCAGAACCCCTGACACACCTATTTCTATCTGTCAGCCAGGGCTCCTGATCGGGCACGATTAACAGTGTCAATCAGGGAACTCATATTCTATTATGTACATCTGGCTGACCTCATTACAATCACGACACCAGCAATCATCATATCATCTGTCAACTATCTGATCAACCCTATTGGATTCCAGCCGAAATAGCTCTGTTGAAGTTTCTATCTTTTCTGCATTGTTTTTGAGTTTTGAAGTTCTAAGCTATCACCCATCATAGTGCAAACCCTCATCATTCCTCCCATCAATATTCTTCAGCTGATGATGCATCTCTTCACAATATCTGCACATGACACCCAGCTTTCTTGAGAGTAGATTCTTCTTCACTCAGGGGTCAGTGCTGGGACTTTTGTTATTTATTATTTATTATAAATGATCTCGATGTGAATGTACAAGGGATCTTAGTAACTTTGTGGATGATACAAAGTTGGGAGGTATCGCTGATAGCCAAGAAGGTTATCAAAAATTACAGAGGGATCTTGATCAGGTGGGAAAGTGGTCTGAAGATTGACAAATGCACTTTTGTCAATTTTGCACTTTGGAAAGTCAAACCAAGATAGTAATGATGTAATAAATGGTAAGTGTCTGAGGAGAGTTGTAGAACGGAGGGACCTTGGAGTATAAGAACATAGTTAATTGAAAGTGGCGTCACAGGTGGACAGAGTGGTGAAGAAGACATTTAGCATGCTGGCCTTCACTGGCTGAGGCATTGAGTATAGGAGTTGGGATGTTATGTTACAGTTGTATAAGTCGTTGGTGAGGCTGCACTTGGAGTATTCTGCACAGTTTTGGTCAGCCTGTTATAGGAAAGACATAGTTAAACTCGAAAGTGTGCAAAGAAGATTTACAAGGATGTTGCCAAGACTAGTAGGCCTGAGTTATAGGGAGAGGTTGGCCAGGATAGGACTTTATTCCTTGGAATGTAGGAGAATGACAGGTCACCTTATTGAGGTGTATAAAATCATGAGGGGCACAGATAAGATGAATGCATATAGTCTTTTTTTCCAGAGATGGGAATTGAAAGCTAGAGGACAGAGATTCAAAGTGAGAGGGCAAAGATTTAAGAAGGACCTGAGGGGCAACTTCTTCACGCAGACAGTGGTGTGTATATGGGATGGGCTGCCAGAGAAAGTGGCAGGTACAGTAGCAACATTTAAAAAACATTTGGATAGATACATGGATGGCAAGAATTTAGAAGGATATTGACCAAATGTGGGCAATTGGAACTAGCTGAGTGGGCACCATAGTCAGCATGGACCAGTTTGGGCTGAAGGGTCTGTTTCCATGTTATATTACTCCATGACTCTATGTGCTCTAAAACATGGATCTCTTGTTCTCAGGACAGACCCGTCTCTGAAAAACATTATCCTCCATTTCTTGATGCCCACAATATTCAGATTAAGTCAGTCACATATCAATTAATATCCTCCTCCCTTACATAGGAATTAGGAGTGGGAATAGGCAATTCAGCCCTTTGAGCCCATTTCACCATTTAACCATTTAACATGATCATGGTTGATCTTATCTTTAAATTCAACTCCACTTTCCTGTCCGGCCCACATGGTCCTTTATCATGCTTTTCATCTGAAACTTATCTATTTCTTTCCTGAATCTTTTGATTGATTCTGTGTCCACTGCGTTCTGGGGCAGTGAGCTCCCCAAAATCAGAACCCTCTGAGAAGTCGTTTCAGCTCATCTCAGTTTTGAATCTACCTCCTCTCACTTTATTTTTTTTTTAAAGGATCCCTACAGTGTGGACACAAGCCATTTGGCCCAACAAGTCCACACCAACCCTTTGAAGAACATCCCACCCAGACCTATCCCTCTACCTTATCCCTGTAACCCTGGCATTTCCCATGGTTAACACACCTAACCTATACATCCCTGAACACTGTGGGTAATTTAGCATGGCCAATCCACCTAACTTGCACATTTTTGGACTGTGGGAGGAAACAGGAGCACCATAGAAACCTATGCCCTCCTGTTTGAGACTGTCCCTCAAGGAGGAACGTACATTGACTGTTCACCGTATCAATTCTCTTTAGCATTTTATATCTCAATCAGATCAAGCCCTCATTTCTTCTGAACTCCAGTGAGTACAAGCTCAAGCTATTCAACCAATCCTCATACAAAAGCCCTTTCATCCCTGGAATAAACATGTGAACCTCCTCTGAATTGCCTCCAGTGCCACCAAATTCTTCCTCAAGTAAGGAGACCAAAACTGGACACAATATTCCAGGTGTGGTCTCACCAACACTTTACATAAATGTAATAACACTTCTTTACTGACTTTAGAGTATCTCATTTACCTCCAGGGTGCAGTAAAGCATTTTGCACTCTTTCTCCAACACTAATGCTACAATAATTGATCACAAGGATTTTCAAATTTGGTCTAAATGTATTTTTATCTCTACAAGAAGCAGTACTGGAAAATCAAAGCAATACTGTCTCAACTATAACTCAAAGTCGTGAATGAAGTTGCAGGCTAATGTTTTAAATTGCTGTTCCTAACAGTGGCTGCCTCAAAAGCCATTGAAGTCCATTTACTTTAGCAGAAGGCTTCTGTTGGCAGCGAACAGATGTTTTCTGCTGTATTCAGAGTGCAGGGATGGGACGTGTCCTGGCTCCACAGGCTTAACTGAGATAAACTAAGACCAGAGGTCAGACTTCCAATCTGTAAAGTCTGGAATAGGCGCAGGCAACTCCAGAGCGTAAAGAGTTGCTGCCTGCTATAGATGCGATCTTGATGCAAGACCTGTCTGTGCTCTGGCACTTTGGTGAAGATCAATAACAAGCTAACTGAACTAAAACACTCCATCCTCCCAAACAATCCGCCCATGCTCCATCTGTGTGAATCCAAACCATGTTAAACTAAATTTTTTTTAATAGAATCCCTATAGTGTGGAAACAGGCCCTTCAGCCCAAGTCCACACTGATCTTTGGAACATCCCACCCAGACCCTACCCCCATAACTCATACATCCCTCAACACAATGGGCAATTTAGCACAGCCAATCCACCAAACCTGCACATTTTTGGAGATAGTAGGAACTGCAGATGCTGGAGAATCCGAGACAACAAGGTGCAGGGCTGGATGAACACAGCAGGCCAAGCAGCATCATAGGAGCAGAGAGGCTGACGTTTCGGGCCTAGACCCTTCATCAGAAGAGGGGGAGGGGAAGGGGGTTTTGAAATAAATAGGGAGAGAGTGGGAGGCGGATAGAAGAGGGATAGAGGAGAGGATAGGTGGAGAGGAAACAAACAGGTCGAAGAGGCGGGGATGGGGCCAGGAAAGGTGAGTGTAGGTAGGGAGTTAGGAAGGGGATAGGTCAGTCCAGGGAGGACGGACAGGTCAAGGGGGCGGGATGAGGTTGGTCGGTAGGAGATGGAGGTGCGGCTTGGGGTGGGAGGAGGGGATAGTCTGCACATTTTTGGACTGTGGGAGGAAACCCACGCAGACACGGGGAGAATGTGCAAACTCCACACAGACAGTCACCCAAGGGTGGAATCAAACCCAGGTCCCTGGCGCTGTGAGGCAGCAGTGCTAACCACGGTGCTGCCCCAGATCTCACAACTCACACCACCATACCCTCTCTGCCTCCCTGTGACTTGCAAACAGTCTCTTATTCCCCGAGTGCATCCTAAGCCATGTCAACACTCCATAATGTTATGGATCAGTGAATGTCACTGTGTAGAACACTCCAGTTGGTAGAAGCAATCAGTTTAATATACTCAAATTCCTCCAACTAATCCCATATGAGCACAAACATTTGGCTTCGAAATTTGAGTTTGACACTTACAATGAATTTGTTCATTTTTATTGCAAATTCATGGATTGTTTGACAATCCAAAAGGACAATCCAAACATGTTGTGGAACCAGGAACAAAAACAGAAGTTGCTGGAAGCTCAGCAGGTCTGGCAGCATCTGTGAAGAAAAAATCGGAGTTAACGTTTTGGGTCCGGTGACCCTTCCTCAGAACTCGGGCACGAAACGTTAACTCCGTTGTTTTCTTCACAGACGCTGCCAGACCTGATGAGCTTCCAGCAACTTCTGTTTTTGTTCCTGATTTAAAGCATCCACAGTTCTTTTCGTTTTTATGCTGTGGAACCATATCCTTATTTATCCAGATGGACATCCTGGCTAATCTAATGTATCCATATAATCTGAACCTGATACTGCATGCAGTTTGTTTTTCATGCTATGCCAAAGCCCCATTTCAGTGAAGGCAGCTGGTGATTTAAATGGCTACATACCCGCTAAAAGGTCTGTGCATGAAACCCAGTGTTTTTCCAGACTCGCCCCTGCAGAGATGAGACATCCTGCATGTAAACAAAAGCCTTCCAACGTTGAGCCACTTCTGCCATTTTCACATTTGTGATGATAACCTAGCTCCATGTTTCTTGTGGTGTATAAAATGATTTTTCCTTCATTTAATAAATACTTTGCTGGAATGCCAATGACAATTGTAAGCCTTAGTATTTACATGGAAACAGTTCACAAAGATATTTCTCCAAATAAAGTAGACCTGTCACTAGGATTAATATATAAGCCAGCAGACAGGGTACCCCTGCTTTGATGAACTCTGGGAACCCCCACCTGGTGCAATTGCCCAATAAAGTACACTGTTCACTGGTTAAATTGCAATGATACAGCAGTGAAGTTCCTGCTTAACTAACAATCTTTTCTGTGTTTCTATTAAATATGTGGACATACTACCAAGTGAGAAAGAGGAACAGCATCCAAAAGAGAAATTTGATAGACGTGGCCCTGATTAGTTAAGGTGTTACCAAGGACATTAACCAGTTGATGATGATTGACAGTTAACTTCAAGACTTTGTTTCAATTTTAAACCGAACAGCTTGATTCTGATTGGTCAAGGTATTGCACTGAGAAATAGTAATCAGAGAAAGACTTCCACCTTGTTTTGTGGAGTTAAATATGCACAATGCATGCAAGTATCATTTCTGTATGCAGACAGTGGGGTCCTGAACAAGTTTGATGTTGAAATAGAAAAACATCAAGGCTATCCTGCAGGATAATGGTTACTTTGAACTCCCTGGCAGCAACTCAACCAACGAGAATCCAACTGTCAACCAATCAATAATCTTTCTTCATACACTAAAACAACGTTGCTCTTGCCCTTAAATTGGCATTCTTGCAAATTGTCCTGATGATTTTTTTTTTGTTTTGATTTGATTTAGTATTGTCACATATACTTAGGCACAGTGAAAAGTTTTATGTGATGAGTGCAAGAAGAAAATCTTTGACAAAATCTACATTTTGTCAGTGTTACGGACCAGACTAGAACCCCTCAAAATACTTGAAGAAGGTAGCCTAGATCCTTACCTTTTCTCACTTTTAAAGGAAAATGGGAATTTTCTGTTCCAGATGCAATGTGACTGGTCAAACTACTCAATGTTACGCAAAACGCGATTTATTTAAACACTGTACTTAAAATACAACTAAAGAAAGGGGAATATAGAATAATTGGAACCTTAACAGTGTTATAGATACGGTGACTATTAATAATTAACTGTTCCAATAAAGTAACATCCCATAAACACACCCCTTAGCAAAGAAGGAAAATTCAGACACAGATTCTCACATGTAGTTCTCCAATCGAGGAGGAGAAAACATCAAGGGAAAATTCAGAGACAGTAGCAGCCAGGAGGCATTCACTGAAGCTTCCGACTGTGTTGAGACCCAAATAGCTTCTGATGCAACTGAGAAACCAAAACCCAGAAATCCTGATCTATGAGAGCTGGCCACACCCATTCAGGCTATTTTTTTTAAAAAAAACTAAGACCTCCCAAGCTGTTTACTAAAGTGGTCTTAACAAGCCAGCTCTGAACCTCTTATTCAATCTCTCTCTGAAAAACCAGGACAAAATAACCTCTTAAATAACGTTGTCACATCAGCAACTTGCAAGTTCTGGAATTCTGGAATTTTCCCAAGCCACTTCATGTGGATTGATAGTAGAGATGCTGCCTAGCTGCAACTTCAAAACTAATATTGAACTGTGATTGATGCATTTTACAATGTTTACCACAGTGAGTCTATTGCACATTATATGTTGTCTTCTGTGCCTTCCCAACAGATCAGCTTCTTTTCTCTCTCTCTCTTCTTTACAGGAACAGATACAATTTGTTTTGTACACAAGCTATGAAAGAATCATAGACCAAGCCATGTCACGGGAATGTAAACATAATCTTTATGCTGATTGGATTTAACAGATCAATTAGTCAAGGAAAATGTGGTAGGTACATGAGCATGAATGAAGCTGTCTTAAGTTTACGTGTTAAGCCTGAGCTTGCCAGGAAAGTTGCATCTTCTCGCCCCTCACATGAGGTGTACTGACCCCTCAGTTCAGCCACCACCAGATGCCTCTGTCTCTAATGAGAAAGCAGTCCAATTATCCTCTTGGGACAATGGCGATGTTACTTACAATATACAACCATGGATTGAGAATGGATTGGCAGACAGAAATCAGAGGACAGAATCCCACAGTCCTCAAAAACATGGCATGAATTTGGGCGTTTTAGATGAGAATTTGAGTGACACCTTTCTTGGCATTGGGAGCAACAACTTGTATTTTCTCACAGAGTCCCGGACATCGAGATGAGATTCTCGCTAGGGAGTGGCAAACTGCCTATTAGGGATTATTTCTCGTTGTCACCTCCATAAGGAAGTAGTTGATGCCAAAACATTGAATGTATTCAAGAGGTGACTAGGTATAGCACTTGGGACGAATGGGATTAAAGGGTATGGGGAGAAAGCAGGATTAGGCTATTGAGTTGGATGATCAGCCATGACCATGGAGAATGGCAGAGCAGATGTGAAGGGCCAAATGGCCTCCTCCTGCTCCTATCTTCTTTGTTTCTATGTAATCTGGCTTCATTCATAAGCAGGTTCCAATTCCTGCACTCGATAGATAGAGACCAGACTCAGAAAATTTCCGGCATCAGAGCAGATGCCTGGTGATTCTGGGTCGCAGCTTTCTCCTCTGGACTTCCATCTTGGACACATGGAACCAACACCTCAGGGCATGCTCCGTGAACAACAATCTCACCTTCACATACAACACCTTCCACATCAGACACAACTCCAATCTTCAGTAGTACTCAGAAGTAGTACTCTTCAGCACTTTATTGCATAGCTCCTGAAAATAGTCACACAAGTCGTTTAGGGTGGGAATGATGGCATAAGGCATGCTTGCCTTTATTGGTAGGGGCATTGAGTGCAAGGGTCAGGATGTCATGTTGCAGCTTTATAAGACTTTAGTTAGGCCACACTTAGAGTATTGCATTCAATTCTGGTCGCCACATGACAGGAAGGATGTGGAGGCTTTGGACAGGTGCAGAAGAGGTTTACCAGGATGCTGCCTGGATTAGAGAGTATGGGGGTATAAGGAGAGGCTAGAAAAACTTGGGTTGTCTTTTGAGCAGTAGAGGCTGAGGGGGCCATTTATAGAAGTTGGTAGAATTATGAGCTGCATAGCTAGAGCTGACAGTCAGAATCTTTATCCCAGAGTTGAAATGTCTAAAACTGGGGGCATGCTTTTAAAGTAAGGTGTTTGGAATTGGTAGAAGTTCAAAGGAGATGATAGGTGTATGTTTTTTACTTCGTGAGTGGTAGGTGTCTGGAACACACTGCCAGGGGTGTGGTGGAGGTACAATGGGGGAGTTTAAGAGAATTTTAGATAAGCACATGAACATGTAAGGAATGGAGGGATATGGAATAACAGCAGGCAGAAGGGATTAGTTTTATTTGGCATCATGTTCGGCATAATATCATGGGCCGAAGGGCCTGTTCTTGTGTTGTACTGTTTTATGTTCTCTGTTATAATTTTATGTGCATCTGCACCTATCATTACAATGTTGCTGCAGGAATATAGTGTGCATGTGGAGATAGGCACCCAACTAATGATAAGGCTGCATCTCAGGACTGATTGCTTGCTGTCTTAGCACTCACTCACTTTAAACATATCTAAAACATGCAGTATCCCTGCCTTGCCCTTCCCTTACATCACATTTTAATGCTGACATCTGTCATACTTATCAGCAGTGATCAGTCCTTGTTATATGGATCTGTGCCATGTCAGCTTCACACGTGCACCATGTGCCAGCAACTTACATTGCAGACACACTGCATGTTCCTATGTGCTTTAACCGTAACATTTTAACAGTATTTATAGATCATCAACTGCATTAACATTGCCTCCAGGGTTATGGGCCGAGAACCCAAAAATGGGATGTTTTCAGTCATGGGCTGAATGAACTCCTTTTGGGCTTTGGACATTGATGTGTTTATAAAGAAGGCTTTCATTTCTAGTCCCTTTTCCACTTACATTCCATGATCCCTTTGAAGCTTTATGTCAGTTTCAGAACTTCTAGTTTGCAGGGCCCAGTCGCCTCCTTTTTACCATGGACATGCAATACCTTTACATGTCTTTCCCCTATCAGATGGTCTCAGGGCTCTCCACTTCTGCTTGGGACAAAGACCTAAACCATTCCCATCCACCACCACTCTCCTCCGCCTGGCCAAGTTCATCCTTAATCTGAACAGCTTCTCTTTTAACTCCTCTCACTTTCTTCAGGTCAGAGAGTTGGCCATGGGCATACACATGTGCCCCAGTTACTGCCTGGCCCTTTGAAGGGTACTTGGAAGATTTCTTGCTCCAGTCTTATTCTGGGTCACCCCACAACTCTTTCTTCAATATATCGATGATATCATCTGTACTCCTTCCCTCTCCCATCCAGAATTGGAAACGCTTATCAATTTAGCTTCCAATTTTAACTAGTACATCTCTGACTCTGCCCTTCCTTTCTTGACATTTCTGTTTCCATTTCTGGGGATTGGCTGACCACCAACTGCCAATATGAACCCCACCGACTCAATTACCTTGACTGTGCATTCTCACACCCTGCTTCCTGAAAAGACTCTATTCCACTTTTCCAGTTCCTCCATCTCAGTCGCATCTGTTCTCATGGAGCCAACTTCAACAAAGGGCCCACCTTCTTCCTCAACCGAGGATTCCCCACCTGGGTCCGACCTATCTCCTTCACTTCAGCCCTCACCCCCTTTCTTGCCTCCCACAACAGCGATAGGGTCCCCCTTGTCCTCACCTACCATTCCACCAGCATCCACAATTAGAGGATCATTAGCCACCAATTCCGCCACCTCCAGTGTGATGCCACCACCAGACACATATTCCTCTCCCCTCCACTGTCAGCCTTCTGCAGAACTGTTCCCTCTGGGACATAGTGGTATAATCCTTCTTTACTCCCAACACCTTTCCATGCAACAGCAGAAGTCGAAACACCTGATTGTTCACTTACTCCCTCCTCAGTATCCAAGGGCTCAAACACATCTTCCAGGTGAAGCAGAGCTTTACCTGCACTTCATTCAATCTAGTCTACAGCATTCGCTGTTCACAATTTGGTCTCCTCTACACTGGGGAAACAAACCATAGACTGGGTGACTGCTGCGCAGAAATGACCCAGAGCTTCCTGTTGCCTGCCACTTCAACACGCCACCTTGTTCCCTGGCTAATCATCTCTGTCTCAGGCTTGCTGCAGTGCTCCTACAAAGCTCAGTGCAAGCTGGAAGAATAGCACCTCATTTTCCTCTAACTCTAACCCTAACCCTAACCCTAACCCTAACCCTAACCCTGCAGCCTTCTGGACTCAATAAAATTTTAGGGTTTGAGACACATTGTCCCATATCCTACACCCAACTCCCACACAACAGGCATTATTCTAATAGGGTCTGCTATTACACACAGCCCATTGGTGGCCACGAATATTTAGCAGCTATTCATTTTCCTAAGCAGCTCGTAATCCACTCTTTTGTCTGTCCAACAGTTTTTCATTCTCTTTGGGCCCTATCTCCATCTATCATTCACTCCTCACCTCTTCTCCTAACTTCTGTGTAAAAACCAACCTTTCTCTCACTAACATCAGTTCTGAGGAAGGATTACTGGACCAAGTAGTTAACTCTGATTTCTGAGATATACTGCGCTTTTCCAGCAATTTGTTTTTGTTGCTTCTCATGCTTTCCAATTTCCTATGTATTGCTCCCCTGTCCTGACCTCTTCCCCTGTCATGATTTCTTCCTACCCAGTTAGGATCAGTCCACTGACATCTTCTGTCACCCCTCCCCAGTACAAGTCTCTTTGTTCTTGTCCTGATTTCTCTCCCTCTCCCCCGTCCCAGTTTCGCCACCCCTTGTTCTGATCTCTTCACAGCCCTAGGCCAAGTCCAAGTCTCCTTGCCCCTTGTCCTGATCTCCCTCCCACACCCAAACTCTTTGCCTTTGTCCAGATCTCTTCTCTCACCCTGACTTCCAGTCTCTTTGCCCCTTGTCCTGATCACTCACACTTACCTCCATCTCAGTCACTTCACACCCCACCCTCCCCTGACCCTGATCTCTCCATTAACTAGTCACAATCTTTTTAGAGACAAAACAGTGCAGGCGCTGGATTCCAAGGTAGACAAACAGGTAGCTGGAAGTACACAGCAAGCCAGACAGCATCTGGAGGTAAGAAGTCATTGTTTTGGGTATTACCTTTCTTCAGGATATTTTACCTCTTTTTTCCTGATCTATCCCCCTCCCTAGTCCAAATCTCTTTGCCCGCTCTCCTTATCTCTCCACACCTCCACCCCCCAGTCCCAGTGTCCTCATCTCTTGTCCCAAACTCTCCCTCCCACTCCCAGACCCAGTCTCTTTGCCTCTAGGCCTGACCTCACCATCCCCTCAGTCCAGACTCTTTGTCCCTGGACCTGATCTCTCCACCCCACCCACAAGTCCCAGATATTTTGCCTCTTGCTTTGTCTCCACCACCCATCCAACCCCATTTCCCATCTGAGATAACAAGGTGTAGAGCTGGATGAACACAGCAGGCCAGGCAGCATCAGAGGAGCAGGAAGGCTGACGTTTCAGGCCTAGACCCTTCTTCAGAATCTCCCATCTCTTCGATCAAACCCCACTCTGCTGTGTTCCAGAATTCCTAGAATCATAAAGTGTTATTTGATGCTGAGAAGGTTGGATTCAAAGTTAAGTGAATACTTAAGGAAGAAGCTACCAATCTCTCAAGCCCAGATAATGAAACCAACATTTAAATAAAAGTTATATCAGTGACAGAGATGGCAATTCTCTGGTGTGTGAAGGTATGCCATTGGGATGGATGTAGTGTTGTCTGTTTACTGTGTGTGTTAAAATCTTTCAAAGTGTGTTACTTGTGCGTAGCTTGATTTATTCTGTTTTTTTTTGCTTAATTAACTGCTCTTTTATTGTTGAGACCAGACCTATAGCATTGCGCAGTAGTGTTTCAGTGAAAGACCATCTTGTCAAATGAAAAGAATAAAAGAATACATATCAAGCGACATGTGAGTCTGAGGTCCTCCTTGACCAGTTAGAACATCAGCATTCTTCATAACACAAGCAATAAAGAATCTATTTTCCATTTTGTCCCTTTTTTTAACAAGGGAGAGTAGAATCCAATGAAAAGATGGTGTTGTATTTCCCCAGGGCTCATTGCGAACACCCACACGGTACTGTGAAACCTTGCCTTTCCTAAGTAATGATATTCTTGCCTTGGATATGCTGCACTTGTCATAGAGTCATAGAATAATTACAGTATAGAAACAGACCCTTTGGCCCCAACTGATCCATGCTGACCATTGTGCCCACTCAGCTAGTTACAACAAACCACATTTGGTCAATATTCCCCTAAACCCTTCCCATGCATGTACCTATCCAAATGTTATTTAAATGTTGCTATTGTACCTGCCTCAACCACTTTCTCTGGCAGCCCATTCTGTATATGCACCACTCTCTGTCCTTCTAAATTCCCTCAACACCTGCTACAAGTGCAGTCTAGCAGCAATTTCCTTTTGCACTCAACTACACCAGTCTGTACCGATGCTATAAAATGACTGTCGGTGATGGACATTTAGGTCCTACATTGAGAGTGCATGCACAGTCCTTGCCATAGTGCTCCCTCCACAGACTGTTCAACATGGAGGAGCACAGCGTCATCACCCGTGAGTAGGATGGAACAGATGGGATTTTACAGCAGGTTATCTGTCCCATACTTCAGATGTTGCCATGAGATTTCATGATTCTGGAATGAATGGTGTGGACATGCAGGGGAATGCAGTTCCAAACATATTCTGTTGTCCCTCCACGTCTGTCCTGATGGTTATTAAGAAAATGTCCTGAGTTGGTGAAATCAAGAATTCTTGCATTATCGCTCAGGCACAGCATCATTCCATGAGCATGATTAAGTGAGGTTGTTGCTTGACTAGTGTGAATGCCCTCCCAGTTTTGAGTTAAGCATCATGAAAGTTAAACAAATTGAAGTATTTAAAATACCTCTGCCCCATGTTTGGGTTGTGGTGAGACAAAGAGTTTCCATACCTTATCTGCCACAAGATAGAACAGAAAAAGCAGAGAACCACTGAGTAGCTCAGGAAGTATTTCTGGTTGGAAAAATAAATCAGTGTTAACTTTCCATAAACATTTCAACAAACTGAGGGGAGTTAAATGGAACAGTTTTCCAAGTGGAAACATGTAGGATGTAAAAAGGAGGAATGTCTGTCATTGGGCGAGAGAAAGAGATGAAGTGACAAAAATCTTTCTCGTAAAATGGAAGAAGGACTCTTATAATATGAAAAGTAAGAGTTTTCCCTGGATTAGAAACCATCTGAAAACTTCCATTTCTCTCTTCATTTTGCTAGATTCTTTTTAGCTGTTTTGATTCTCCTATCTCTTTACATCTTATTCCATTACCTAGTATTCAGTGAAATGTAGCAAAAGCAAGACTTCTACCAGGTTAAATAAGTATAAAAGAGCAGCATGGTCTGTATGCAATTGAAATTTATTTTCCCACTCACCATGCTGAGATTTTAACTCCTGTTTACAAAGTTTTATTTTTGTTATGAGTACAGGTAGATCAAACTATTCATTCCGTATCATTACCATTATGCCATCTTTCCATTCTAGGGAAGAATCCCACTTTACCTTTTTCTTTTCTTTGTTTAATGTGATGTTCAGTATTTTGCACCAGTTGCAAGAATCGCAAACCTCAAACTCTGTTTTCAGGGTGTGTAAAAGCAGAGATTTCTCTGTCTGCAACCTGACACCTCAGGTCCATTCTCGCCATCCCAACAATTGTGTTTTTTTTGGCCCAGCACACATTCTCATGCTGTTGGTCAGCAATTTCCCACCAACTTTACAAATCGAAACAGATTTCCTCAATTATGAACAGATTGGTATTCTGTTCGCTGTGCAACTCTCATATTGATGTCCTATTTGAATCAAGAAAATACCGTACCACTTTGTATATGTTTTTACATTGAGGGTGGCACAGTGTCTCAGTCATAACCATTGTTGCCTCACAGCATCAGGGACTTGGGTTTGATTCCATCCTTGGGCGACTGTCTGTGTGAAGTTTGCACATTCTCCTGCGTCTGTGTGGGTTTCCTCAGGGTGCTCCAGTTTCCTCCCACAGATGTCCAAAGATGTGCAGGTTTGGTGGAAGGGCCGTGCTAAGTTACCCATAGTGTTCAAGGATGCGTAGGTTAAGGTGTTAGCCATGGGAAATGCAGGTTTACAAGGATAGGGTAGCAGGATGTGGCTGGGTGGGATGCTTTTCAGAGGGTCGGTGTGGCCTATTTGGGCTGAATGGCCTATTTCCACGCTCAAAGGATTCTATGGATTTGCTGTGATACTTTCTTAGACACAACCGTAGTCATGATTCTTACTTCTGTCATACTTCCAAATGGAAGTAACATGATTGCCTTGAGGGGCATATGTTCACTTTCACAGCTAGTTTTTAGCGAATTTCTATTGGCCTACTTTGATACTACCGATACATCATAGCAAGTGCTGTCCTGACGTGGTGAACAGTTTGAATTCACTTACTTTCAGCACAGAATCATACAATCCCTACATTGTGGATGTAAGCTATTCGGCCCATCGTGTCCACATCGACCCTCTGAAGAGCACCCCCACTCTATTCCCTGTAACCCTGTACTTTCCTTGAATAATCCACCTAGCCTGCACACCCTTGGACAGCATGGCCAATCCACCTGACTTGCACATCTTGTGATTGTGAGAGGAAACCTGGAGGAAACCCATGCAAACATGGGTTGCACGTGCAAACAGATGTTTGCCTGAAGTTGGAATCAAATCCAGGTCCCTGGCATGTTCCTGAAGAAAGGTCTAGGCCCGAAACGTCAGCCTTCCTGCTCCTCTGATGCTGCTTGGCCTGCTGTGTTTATCCAGCTCTACACCTTGTTATCCCTGGCACTGTGATGCAGCATTGCTAAGCCCCGAGCCACCGTGCTGCCATGCCACTATGACAAGGTCAGAATCTCATTCTCGAGATGATTGACATTCACATATACAGCAAACCAGTCAAAACATCATTTTAGTTTTGAGATATTTATTTTTTGGTTTGAATTAGCGTGCTCCTTATTTTAAAAAAAGTCAAGAAATTCTTTCCACAAATCGGTCAAATGTGAATGTGACTGTGAACCACACTGACATATCTAGAGTAGCGAAAACTATGTACAAGACAAACTTACATACAGCAGTGTAAGACAGAAAGGAATATGGAAAGTGATAATTAAATATCAAGTACACAATCACAATGAAAATCATGACAACTAGGTCAGCTACTGCCATGCCCACCATGTAGACAGAGACACATTTTGAAAGGCCACAATTCCCCCTGGAGAGAATCACAATTGTCATATATTTGCTGTAAGAAACAGACAGAGAAGTGGAAAATTATTGTGACCTACATGGAAAGTTCATATCTGTTATTTCTTCCTTTGGCTCTCAGGTGTGCAGTTTATACCATATAGAGTATAGAATATCCTTTTATTGTCATGTGTGTCCTATTATAGGAGTACAGTGAAAAACCTTTTCAATGTCTGCCTTCTTATGGTAACATCTTAAGTACAAATACCTAGATCCAATTCTTGAATACAGCAAAGGGATAAAAGTAGTTGCTTAAGTACATAGTTCAAAATAAGTTAAAAATAGGAATATATGAGCGAGTATATTAGGGGTTAACATTACAATGTTTAATCATGCACATTAATGGGAAGGTGCAAACCCAAAATGGTAGCAGGCTGAATAGTGGATTAATAATGGGAGTCCCTCAAATATAGACACTGCAGCTCGACACAGGGCTGGTGGTGGAGGGAGGGAGAGGGAGAGAGATAGAGAGAGAAATTCTGGTGCTATATAGATGAATTTCAAGCTCCCATTTTGCATTACTTGGGCAAACACCTCCCTTGCCACAAACATATTTAAAACACTGAATTTCAGTGGCTCTGGGATCGTGCAGCACTGGTGTAAGAGGGTACATTTTATAATATCTATCAGGCACCAAACCTTCAGCTCCCATGACAACAATTCACCAACAAGGATTCATTGACTAAAGGTTGCCAGAATGGGATAGTAAATGTCCTTTATCTGGAGGACTGCCATCCATCCCATTCTATTTCTAAGGGAATGGGAATTCACTTTGCACTGATGTGTTCCAGGGAAAGTGCAGCTCCTACCCACAAAGAAGTCCCATTTATGGATCTCTCAGTGCCCAGGTGATAAAAGTCAATTACGTCATATGGAATTTTAATTATACTCATTAAACAAATAACACCACATTTTCTGCTTCCCTGCCCTCTCCCGGGGACAGGATCACAGAATAATTACAGTGCAGGAGGAGATCATTTTCCTGAGTATATTTATTATCCAATGCAAATCTCCTGCCTTATTCATGCACATTCCTTTTATCCATCTGCTCAATTCTGGCCCATTCTCCTAGCCTATTAATATCCATCTGTAAACTCTATCTCGTCATCCCAGCCTGCTTTACCACCTATTTTAATATTATTCATGAAGTTTGCTATTTTACTGAGATAGAGAGTCATTGAGCAGAGCCTATGGTCCAACTTGTCCGTACCAAGCAAATTTCCCACACTAAACTAGTCCCATGAGTGTGGGTTTGGCCTTAATCCCTTTCATTCTTTTATTTTAATGTACCTATCCAAATGCCTTTTAAATGTTGTAATTGTACCTGCATCTACCAGTTCCTCTGCCAGTGCATTTTGCAAACCAGCCACCCTCTGTCTGAAAAAGTTGCCCCTCCCGTCCCTTTTAAATCATTCCCCCTTGCCATAAAATTATGTCCTCTTGTTTTAACTCCCCTATCCAGGGAAAAGACTTTTGCTGTTTACCTTATCTATGCCCCTCATGATTTTAAGAACCTCCAAAAAGTCACCAATCTACATTTCCCAGTTCCTGTCTAATATTGTCATCATTAGCTTTTCCTAATTTAGAACATTCACCTGAAGACGACTGCTATCCTTATCCATAAGTAACTTGAATGTTACAAAATTATGATCACTGTTCCTGAAATACTCCCCCACTGAAACTTCAGTCACCTGGCTGAGCACACTCCTTCAATCCATGTGTAGAATGACGCTTCCCTTGTTTGAACTCTATACATATTGTTTCAAGAAACCCTCGGGACGCACCAGCAAACACCCCCTCTCCCACCCCCATCAAAGGCCCTGGCATTATGGGAGTCTCAGTCAATACAGAGAAAGTTAAAATCACTCACCACAATAACCCTTTTGTTTTCACGTTTTTCCGTGATCTCTTCACCTGTCTGTTCCTGTATTTTCCGCTGGCTATTGGAAGAATCAAAATACATTTGAATTTCTGCAACAGTCAATGGCAGAACTAAGAAATTGACACAGAGTTAATCAAGAAGCCTGAGCAGTTTAGAGTATTAATTCTGGTATCAGTGTTGAGAAAAGAGTGCAATACACTTTATTTGAGACTAACTCAACATCTGCTGAGGAGTTCTTTCAGCCAGCTCAATGTCTTGCTTGAAAGGCAAGATAGAATAGCTTCAAAAGATGGAAGAAATGGAGAAAGTGAAACTCCTACTGTTCAGATTAATAGCCACGGCAGCAGTGAAAAATCTCAGGCTGTTTAGAGACAGTGTGTAAATTGAAAGTACCTACCTAAGCTTTGAAGATATGTTCTGGTTTGGAAGAAACATTAGCACAACTTGTCAAAGCAAAGGTCTTCAATCTGAGATATGAAGGATGGATACTGGAAAGTGAATTTGAATAAAAGCAACAACTTCTAAACTCATGATGGAAGCCGTTTGGGAATAGCAATTATTGTATGTGATGATACAATGGCTGTAAGAGGTGTATTTTGTCCTGGTTTTTTATGAAGAGATGTTGAGATGGAGCTGGCAAGTGGTAAGTTCCAAACTAATAAACTAACCAGCTTGTGATGCCTTGGGTTTTTTTAAAAGTTGGAACAGTAGAAGCAGCATGAGGGAGTGGGGTCAAGCTCCCTCCAGAACCAGGATTTTGGTTTATCTTTTGGTAATTTGTGGGGCCTTGAAGCTCGATGTAGAAGCTGTTATTCCTCTCTCTGTAACAGCTAAAAGCTGGGGTTCTCTTCCTGCTGCTAGAATTGATTGTGAGACAATCTATTTTACTGAATTTGCCTTTGTCAAGGTTGTGCTACTGGGATATTTCTATATTGGAACAGTTCTTGTTTTGTAGGTAAATAATCTATTATTCTGTTACATGTTCCAATCATGTTAAGTTATTTCAAGCCTTCTTTCTTTGTTTTGTATTTGCCTTCAGGTTTATTTGAAATCACACTAGCTTTTAGAGCTCAGGCCCTTTGTCAGGTGCAGTGAGAGAGCAGAGCATACAGACATAGAGTTTGTAGGCAGAGAGATCAAGGGCAGAGAGATCAAAAGATCGTACGAGACAACAAGGTGCAGGGCTGGATGAACACAGCAGGCCAAGCAGCATCATAGGAGCAGAGAGGCTGACGTTTCGGGCCTAGACCCTTCATCAGAAAAGGGGGAGGGGAAGGGGGTTCTGAAATAAATAGGGAGAGAGTGGGAGGTGGATAGAAGAGGGATAGAGGAGAGGATAGGTGGAGAGGAAACAAACAAGTCGAAGAGGCGGGTTGGAGCCAGTAAAGGTGAGTGTAGGTAGGGAGTTAGGAAGGGGATAGGTCAGTCCAGGGAGGACGGACAGGTCAAGGGGGCGGGATGAGGTTGGTCGGTAGGAGATGGAGGTGCGGCTTGAGGTGGGAGGAGGGGATAGGTGGGAGGAAGAACAGGTTAGGGAGGCAGGAACGAGCTGGACTGGTTTTGGGATGCGGTAGGGGGAGGGGAGATTTTGAAACGGAATATGGTCGTACAACTGGTGTGAGCGGAATGTCAGATAATAAGTCTCTGCAGGTGACCAAGAGTGTTAGATGGTGATTCAGTAACTTAATACTTTCAATAGCTGAATAACCAGTGAAGGAAATACCTAAAATCTGATTAATTGAGGTGGAGATATAATTACAAAAAGTTAAAAATAAGGGGTGCTGGAGATAAACTAAATGACTGGAATTACATGCCGAATTCAAAACTGTACAAACTATTTAAGGTATCAAGGTAATGCTATCAAAACAGGACAGTAAGGAAGATTTTACACATACAGAACAATGTGCTAGGGTCACCTGTAGCACGACATGAATCCAAGATCATGGTTGATGCCGTTTTCATGGGGACGGAGCCTGGCTATCAGTCTCTGCTCAGTGATTCTACATTGTCGTGCGTCTCAAAGTCTGCCTCGGAGGATGCTTACCCAAAGATTGCAGGCTGAATGCCCTTGACCACTGAAGTGTTCCCTGACTGGAGGCACCCACTCTGTGACATTGCATTGTTGACTCAACTGTACTGAAATATCGAGGTTATTTCATTAAGTTGCCTCAGTTCCTAACAATAGGTGTGTATGTTGGTCATACATTCTCACATCAGTTTATTGCCTTGAGGGGAAACACTTTTACTGTGAAAACAGGCCATGGTGAAGGCAACTCTTTGAGTGAAGTTATTGCTGGAAAAGTCTCTCACGAGAAATGTCTAGACTGATGGGCAGTCGGCCAACTGGAGCAGCTCTGACTACAGTGACTGACCATGTATTTCTGTAAGTGTCATTGAATGGAGAGTTTAATTTAATTTGAGCCATTCACCGCAGACTTGTAATGATGTTTTTTTGGGACATTAACAATTTCTGACATAGCATGTAAAAATAATGATAGGATCATTACATTAAGGAGCTTCAATTCTCCCAATATTAACTGAGATAACCATAATATAATGGGACTAGAAGAGGCAGGTTTTTTTGGAATGAATCCAGAAGAGAGTTTTACATCAGATGGGCCTACAAGGGAGGGTGCAGTGCTAAGCTTAATTCTCAGGAATTAAATAATACAAATGTTCAATGTGACAGGGGGAGCATGTTAGTGATAGCAACCACAACTCCGTCTTTTTAAGTTTGTGATGGAAAAGGAGAAAGATATTCTGCAAAAAAGTGGGGTGGTGGCATTTGCTTTGGGTAAGGCCGATTTAATTAAAATAACTGACAATATAACAAACTAGACTGGGAAGAGCTACTTCAGAGTAAATCTACAGTAGAACAGTGGGAGACATTCATAAAGTAGGAGGTGGTGGTACAGATCCTATATGTGTCCTTTTGGGTAAAATGTAACAACAAGCTCAGAGAACCACAGATGTCTGAGAATATACAGGACTAGATAAAATGGAAAAAAAAACTTATAACATGTGCAAAGGGAGCAAAACAACACAGGCTGAAGAGGAGTACAGAAAGTGTGAGAGGAACAAAATAAATTAATTAGGAGAGTAAAGAGGATGTATGAGAAAACACTGATGGGCAAGAGAAGGGAGAAGCCCAAGACAATTGTCCAAGTATATCAAGGGAAAGAGAATAACCATGGGAATATTAGGGTCTATTCTGGACCAAGGAGGCAACCTGTGCGTGAAACCCAGAGGACACTGGTAGATTGTTAAATGAATACTTAGTCTGTCTTTATCCAGGAGAAGGAGGATGAAAATACAGGATTTGTGAAGATGGTCTATGAAGTTATTGAGCAGAGTGATATAAGAAGTGAGGAGGTATTAGAGGGTTTTCGTAGATTTAGAATCCCCAGGTCTGGATAAGTTGTATCACAGACCATTGGGGAAGATCAGAATTGAAATTGCAGGGGGCTCTGACCCAAATATACAAATCATCTCTGTCCACAGGAGAGATGCTGGAGGACTGGAGGGAAGCTAATGTGATTCCATGTTACAAGTTGGGTCAGAGAGATAGACTGGGGAACTAGAGACCATTGAGTCTAACATCAGTAGTAGGAAAATTATCGGAGAAGATAGGAAAGGAGAAAATTTATCCCCATTTAGAGAGTCAATGTTTGATCAGGGATTGTCAGTATGGCTTTTTCAGACAGATTTCATACCTGACAAATCTATTGAAATATTACAGGAGGTGACGAAATGTGTAGATGAGGATAGGGTGCTTGATGCAGTTTATATGGATTTCAGCAATGCCTTTGACAAGATCCCACATGAGAAACAGGGAAAGAAGGAAAAGCTCATGGGATTCATGGTAAATTGGCAAGTTAGATTCATAATTGCCTTAGTGACAGGAGGCAGGGTGAGGTCGAGGATTGTTTGTGTGGCTAGAGCCCATCTGCTGTGGTGTAGCACAGGATCATTGTTTGTTTCCTTTTTGTTTGTGATAATCATAAACTATGAAAATGAGAATGTTGAAGGACAATAGGTAAGTTTACAGATGACACAAGCGATGACCTGGTGATTGACAATGAGGAGGAAGGTGCCAGATTACAGGAAGATATAAACTGATAGGCAGAACAGTGGTAGATGTGATGTAAACCTGACCAAATTTTCTGAAACCTGAAGCAATGCACTTTTGAAGATGGGACAATGCAAGGGAGTACTGAATGATATAAAGAAGCTCAGAGTGACAATGGGATCTTGGAGTGCTCATCCTGAAAGTAGAAGGACTGGTCAATGGGTTGGCTAAGAAGGCACATGGGAAACTTGCCTTTATCAGTCGTGGCATAGATTATAAGCACAGGGAGATCATGTTGGAGCTGTACAGAACATTTTTTCAGTGACAGCTGGGGTACTATGTGCAGTTCTGGTCACCACACTATAGGAGGGATATGATTGCACTGGCAGGGTGCAGAGGAGCTTCTCCATGATGTTGCCTGGGATGGAGCATTTCAGCTATAAAGACTGACTGGATATGCTCAGCCAGTTCAAATCAAATACATTTCATCAAAAAATAAAATCTCAACCAAAAGAATTGATCCTTAGTTTCACAGAGCAGCTCAGGATGGCATTAGATTAAAAGAAGTTTATAACGTTGCAAAGAGCAAGGGGATCAGATGGTGAGAATGCTCAGAACCAAAAGCAGAAGTTACTAATGGTGGTGAAGGAGCAATTAAGATGTCAAATGGGTGTTAATGAACGTGTGAACTGGAGAAAATGTCCACACTACTAGGAGTAAACTCAACGCAACGTGGCCATGCAGGCAAATGGAAGAAACCAGGAGAAGGCAAACCTCGGATAGGACTTGTACAGTTAATGATAGGGCCTTGGAGAGTGTTGCTGAACAGAGAGACCTAAGGGTGCAACTACATTGTTCCTTGAACGTGTAATCCAAGATGGAAGTCAGAATAAAGATGCGGCTGTAAGAGCTGCTCCTTTTTTGAGGTTTTTTTCAGTGTTGGAGCTGATTTGCTCTCATTTGTGGAGCAGTAATTACTGTTTTACAAACTGTTGCATTGTTTTGGAAATTTGGGAAAAACAATCAAAATAAAGGTCCTTTTGAAACGGGAGGAATTGATAGAACAGGTACCATGCTGGCAGTGAAGAAAGGCGAAGTGAACCTGCACAGCTGACTGATCAGGATTTGGGACGTTATGTTACAGTTGTATAAGTCATTGGTGAGGCTGCACTTGGAGTATTGAATCCAATTATGTTCACCTTGTTATAGAAGCGCCGCAGTTAAACTGGAAAGTATGCAAAGTAGATTACGAGGATGTTGCCAGGATTAGTAGGCCTGAGGGAGAGGTTGGCCAGGATAGGATTTTATTCCTCGGAATGCAGGAGAATGAGGCGTGAACTTATTGAGGAGTATATAATCATGAGGGGCATAGATAGAATGAACGCATAGAGTCTTTTTCCCAGGGATGGGGAATTGAAAACTAGAGGACATAAGTTTAAGTTGAGAGGGGAAAGATTTAAGAAGGACCTGAGGGGTAATTCCTTCACGCAGAAAGTGGTGCGCACATAGAATGAGCTGCCAGAGAGGGTCATTGAAGCAGGTACAATAGCAACATTTAAAAATCATTTGGACAGGTACTTGGATGGGAAAGATTCATAGGGATTTGGACAAAATGCATGCATTTGGAACTAGCTGAGTGGGCACCATGTTCAGTATGGGCCAGTTCGGTCTGAAGGGCCTGTTTCCATGCTATATTACTCTATGACTCTAAGAGATGAGTGGGAGAGGCATTTTTGATTAGGGATAATATTACAGCTGTACGTATGGAGGATTTTCCGGGGAATACGTCCAGCGAAGTTATTTGGGTGGAACTGAGAAATAAGGAAGGGAAGATTACCTTATTGGGATTGTACTACTGACCCCCCAGTAGTCAGTAGGAAATTGAGAATCAAATTTCTAAGAAGATCTCAGGCATCTGCAAAAATATTAGGGTGGTAATTGTTGGGGATTTTAAACTTCTAAATATAGTTTGGGACTGCCATAGTGTTAATGGCTTGGATGGAGAGGAATTTGTTAAGTGTGTGCAACAACATTTTTTGATTCAGTATATGAATGTATCTCCTGGAGAAGATGGTAAACCTGATCTTCTCTTTGGAAATAAGGCAGGGCAAGTGACTGAGGTATTAGTGGGGGAACACTTTGGTCAGATGAACATAATTCTATTAGTTTTAAAACAGTGATGGACAAGGACAGACCTGATCTAAAAGTTAAAATTCTAATTTGGACAAAGGCAAATTTTGATGGGAACTTGCAATAGTTGATTGGGGGAGGTTATTCACAGGTGAATGGATGGCTAGAAAATGGAAAGCCTTCAAAAATGAGATAACGAGAATCCAGAGACAATATGTTCCTGTTAGGGTGAAGGGTAAGGCTGGGAGGTGTAGGGAATGCTGGACATTTAGAGAACTTGTGGTTTAGGACTGAGATGAGGAGAAATTTCTTCATTCAAATGCACGTAAATTTTTGAAATTCTCTACTGCAGATGTTCCATAATTGAATATATCCAAAATTGAGACAGATACTTAGGGCCCTGCAGAGTGCTGTAGAACAGAGAGACCTCAGAGTTCAGATACATAGTTCATTAAAAGTTGCGTCACAGTTGGACAGAGTGGTAAAGAACATATTTGACACACTAGTCTTCATTGCTGAAACTATTGAGTTTAGGAGTTGGGGCTTCATGTTGCAGGATGTTGGTGAGGCCATTTTTGTAGTACTGTGTGCAGTCCTGGTCACCCTGATACAGGAAAGATATTATTAAATTAGAGAGGGTGCAGAAAATATTTACACAGATGTTTCCAGTACTGGAGTGTTTGAGTTATCAGGAGAGGCTGGATTCGCTGGAACGTTTTTCAGTGGAGTGTAGGATGCTGATGGGGTGACCTTATAGAGGTTTATGAGATCATGAGGAGCATAGATAAGGTGAATAGCAAAGGCCTTTTCCCTAGGGTAGGGAAGTTCAAAACTAGAGGGCATAGTTTTAAGGCGAAAGATGAAAGATTCAAGGATATGGGTCAAATGCAGGCAAATGGAACTAGTTTAGTTTAGGAAACTTGGTTGGCATGGATAAGTTGGACCTGGGGTCTTTTTCTGTGGCGTATGAATCAAGGACTCGAAAACAACGCAAAATTCATCGATGATATTAAAATATGTGGGAAAGTAGGCTGTGATGAGTCAATGAAGAATTTATAGATGGATATTGGTTGGCGAGGAGAATAGGCCAGATTCTGGCAGAGGGAGTTTAATGTGGGTAAGTGCGAGATTGTCCACATTGGTTGGAAAAGGATCAGGGCAAATTACTATTTAAATGGGAATCAGATTCAAAGTATGCCAGTGCAGAGAGATCTCAGTGTCTTTGTGCATGGATCAGAGGTGCACCATATAATAAGGAAGGCTAATGGAATCCTGTCATTTATCCCTAAAGGACTGGATTATAAAAGTAATTATAAAAGTGTTGTTGCTATTGTATAAGGCATTGGTGAGACCACACCTGGAGTACGGTGTCCAGTTTTGATCTCCTTACTTGAGGAAGGATGTGGTGGCACGGGAGGCAGTTCAGAGGAGGTTTCCAACGTTGATTCCAGGAAAAAAAGGGACAGTCATGTGAGAAGCGGTTGAATAGCTAGGGCTTATACTCGTTGGAGTTCAGAAGAATGAGAGGGGGTATGGGAGACATTGCCACAGTCAACATTACTGTATAGCAGGTCAAGGTGTGGATAAAGCTGAAACATTACATTGTTGTTTCCCATCCTCCCTTCTCATCTGACCAAAAAAAAGGCCTCTGTGAGGAAGACGACTGGTAAGGTAAAGATATACAAGAGAGGAGCCTTGAAGAGAATGGGCCAGTGTTAGAGTGGAAGTGCTGAGGCCTTTGCTCGAGACGTTTCAGCGTGATGAGCCTGAGCAGGGGCACAGGTAAGAGCAGGAAAGAGCTCTTAAAATCTACTTTCATTTCATTCCAGATTGAAGGCAGTGGTATGCTCCTCTTGCAGGATGTGGGAGATCAGGGAGGCTTCCAGTTTTCCTGGTGGCCACACATGTGAGAAGTGCACCCAGGTGCAGCTCCTGACAGACTGTGTTAGGAAACGGGAGCTGGAGCTGGATGCACTTAGGATCAACCGGTGTGCAGAGAACATCATTGACAAGAGCCATAGTGAAGTGGTCACTCCCAAGGTGCAGGCTGCAGGTAGCTGGGTGAGCACCAGAAGAGGTAAAGGGGGAAGTCAGATAGTGCAGGGTTTCCTCATGGCCGTTCCCCTCAATAACCGGAAGACCGCTTTGGATACTATTGGGGGAGATGACCTCTGAGGGGTTAGCAGCAGCAGTCAGGTCAGTGGCACTGTGACTGGCTCTGAGGCTCAGAGGGAAAGAGTGCTGTCAGGCAGAGCGATACCAATAGGACACTCAGTTGTGAGGGGACAGACAGGAGATTCTGTGGCTGCAGAAGAGACACCAGGATGTTGTGTTGCCTCCCGGACACCAGGATCAAGGATGTATCAGCGTTTGCAGAACATTCTGAAGGGGGAGGGTCAACAGCCAGAAGTCATTGTGCACATCAGTACAAATGACTGAGGTAGACAAAGGGATGGGGTCCTGGGGAATGAATATCGTGAGTTAGGTAAGAAGTTAAAAAGCAGGATCTCAAGCGTTGTGATCTTTGGATTTCCCAGTGCCATGTGCCAGTGAGGATAGAAATAGAAAGATAGGTCAGATGAATGTGTGGGTGAGGAGCTGGTGTAGCGGGTGGGGTTTTCAGTTCTTCGGTCATTGGGATCTCTTTTGCGGTAGAGGTGACTTGTACTATAGGGACAGGTTTTATAAACCAGAGGGGGTCCAACATCCTTGCTAGGAGATTCGCTAATGTTACCCAGGAGGGTTTAAGCTAGTTTGCACAGGGGCGGAAGTCTGAATAAGAGAGGGGCCATTGAGTAGTCAGGGGAAAATACATTAGCCATGGAGAGCAAATTTACCTTCAGGATAGCGAGAGGCCCAGTAAAGGGAGGGAAAAGATTTTTGGTTTAAAGTGCATTTATTCCAACATACAAGGACTGACTGGCAAGGCAAATGAGCTCAGAGCATGGCTGGGCTCTCGGGACTGGGATATTATAGCCATAACAGAAACACGGCTGAGAGAACGGCAAGATTGGCAGCTGAATGTTCCAGGATATAGAAGCAATAAACATGACAGAAGTACAAGTAAGTGAGGAGGGGGAGTTACCTTTTTGATAAGGGAGGACATAACAACTGTGCTTTGAGAGGATATGCTTAAGGGGTTTTCAAATGAGGCCATATGGATAGAATTTAGAAACAAGAAGGGGATGGTCACTCTGTTTGGGCTATATTATAGACCCTCAAATAGCCAACGGCTACAGAGAAGCAGATGTATAGAGAGATTGCAGATACCTGTCGGAGTAATAGAGTAGTATTGGTTGGAGAGTTTAATTTCCCCTGTATTGACTGGACCATCCAGAGTGTTAAACGAGCCTGTGGGGTGGAATTTGTCAAATGTGTCCAAGAAAGTTTCCTAAATCAATATGTAGAGGGTCCTACTCAGGAGTTGCAACATCGGATCTCCTCTGAGGAAACGAGGTCGGGCAAGTGACTGATGTGTCAGTCAGAGAACACTTTGGGTCCAGTGACCATAACTCTCTTAGTTTTAACATAGTTATGGAAGAAAGATAGGAAAGGTCCACAGGTTAAGGTGCTAAACTGGAGCAATTCTGGAGCCATTAGGCAGGGTCTAGCACTGGTTGATTGGCTGAGTCTGTTTGAAGAAAAAGGAACAAGTGGCAAATGGGAGCCATTTAAAACTGTGATTCCAAGAGTCAAGGGACAATATGTTAGCGTGAAGGGAAAAACAGGCAGGTTTAGGGATCCCTGGCTGATGATGAATTTTGAGGTTCTGCTCAGGAAGGAAAAAAAGCATACATTGGGTTTGAGCTATCAGGCTCAAGTGAATCCCTAGATGACTATAAAGTGTAGGAGCATATTCAAAAGGGAAATCAGAAGATCAAAAGGAGGGTATGAGATTGATCTGACAGACAAGGTTAAAGATAATTTCAAGAGGTTTTATAGCTATATTAAGAGTACGAGGGTGGCTAGGGAGAGAATAGGTCCCCTTAAAGATCAGTATGGCCTTTTACATGTGGAGGTACAGGAGATTGGGGAGATTTTTGATGAATATTTCTCCTCAGTGTTTACTGAGGAGAGAATCATGGATGCTAAGGAAATAAAGGAAACAAGTAGGGATGTTTTGGACCGCATACACATTACCAGAGAGGACGTGTTTGCAGCCTTAAAGTGCATTAAGGTGCATAAACCCCTGGGTTTGAGCAAGTCCATCCTTGGACATTGTGGGAGGCTAGAGAAAGAAGTTGCAGAGGCCCTTTGCAGAGATTTTTGCTTCATCTTAGCCACTGGTGAAATTCCAGAAGACTGGAGGGTGGTTAATGTTGTTCCATTGTTTAAGAAAGATAGGAAAGATGAACTGGGGAACTACAGGCCAGTGAGCTTGACATCAGTGGTAGGCAAGTTATTGGTGAGGATTCTGAACGACAGGATCAAACAACATTTGGATAATCAAGGTCTGATTTGGGATAGTCAGCATGGATTTCTGCGCGGGAAGTCATGTCTGATAAATCTTTTAAAGTTTTACAAGAGGTAACCAAGAGGATGGATGAGGGTAAGGCAGTGGATGTTGTCTATATGGACTTTAGTAAGGCCTTTGACAAGATCCCACACGGCAGGCTATTCATGAAAATTAGGTACATGGAATCCAGGGAAGCTGGCTAATTAGATTCAAAATTAGCTCAAGGGTAGGAAGCAAAGTGTGATGGCTGAAGGTTGTTTCTCGGACTGGAGGCATGTGATTAGTGGTGTGCCTCAGGGGTCGGTGCTGGGAACTTTGTCATTTGTTATTTACAAAAATAATCTGGATGTGAATGTACAAGGCATGATTAGTAAGTTTGCGGATGAGACAAAATTCAGAAGTAACATTGATAGCAAAGAAGGTTATCAAAAATTACAGAGGGATCTCAATCAGATGAAGAAGTGGCCTGAAGATTGGTAAATGCAATACAATACAGACAAGTGTGAGGTTTTGCACTTTGGAAAGTCAAACCATTTTAGGACGTATACAGTAAATGGTAAGCTGCTGAGGAGTGTTGTGGAACACAAGGATGTAGGAGTACAAGCACGTAGTTTGTTCAAAGTAGCGTCGCAGGTTGACAGGGTGGTGAAAGCAACATTTAGCATGCTGGCCTTCATTGCTCAAGGCACTGAGTATAGGAGTTGGGACTTCATGTCACAGTTGTATAAGTCATTGGGAGGAGGCTGTACTTGGAGTATTGTATACAGTTTGGCCCTAGAGTGTAGTGGAGGCAGAATCAATCAACAATTTCAAGAAGGAAATAAATATGTTTTTGATGAAAATTGGGATAAACGGCTATAGGAAGCAGGCAGGAAAGTGGAGTTTAGACCAGGATAAGATCAGCCAAGATCATGTTAAATAGTGAACTCAGCTCAAAGGGCTGAGTTACGTACTCCCACATCCAATTCCTATGTTTCTGTGTTCCTATGTATGGAATCTGGAGAGAGTATGGACACATTACAGGTAATCCTGTGGATCGTCAGCAAAGTGTATGATTTCTGAGTTCTGATTCAAGATGAAGGTCCAATCCAAGGTTGAATCTCAGTTTGTATAACATTGCATCGGTCCAAATATAGTCATTCAAACACCAGGAACACTCTGAGCTGGATTGTGTTTGATCTATAGGTGGGATAGATGTGTTCTTGGGATAGTTTGATTCTGAGTTAGTTACACCTATATGCAGCATTATGAATATCCTGAGGTGTGCATCAACTGACTGTTCTGTTTGGTTCACTGTCACTTTCTCCTTTGATCAATTTGTGGCCATTTGTTGCCAAAAGCTGTAAACAAATTACGCACTGAGAAAGTAACCCTGGTGGTTCTATCAATAACTTGTATTCTGTTCTGTTTAAAAAGTGTCCCTCTTTACTTTATACTTGAAGTTGGCAAGGTAATCAACAATGCCCCATGGCTCTGTGACATAAAATTATGCTTTTATACTGAGTCTGGATGGATAGGATTTGATTGGTTTGACAAGATTATAACCCCATTTTCCATTCACCTCAATTATGTTGCTCAACACTGTGACAGTCAGACACATCTTAGTAGCCAGTCACATCTGTAAGGGACTAACGGGTGGAAGAAAAGCAGATAATCATATTGATCAAAGATGAAGAGCACAAAGAAATCTATGATTTTGTTTTTCTGCATATCTGGCAGCTTCATCCTTCCGTGGTTGGTCTTTGTCCTACATTTCTTATATTCTAACACAACTGGTGCAAATCTCAAAGATTACAACAACTCAGAATTCACATTTCAATGTGTCGGATTTATGCTGTGGAATTTAAGTTGCTGCACAAATACATTTATTTATGTAGCTACTCAGTTGAGGTTTAGACAGCAATTCGAGAACCTGGCAAAATACCCAACTGCATCAATGATTGAAGACATTCATGAACAGACCAACTGCGACCACCTAGAGGCAGGTTCCAGTGATTGGAGTTCACAGGTGGAACTTTTGTCCGAAGACTCTTAACAGAGACAAAAGCCGGAGTAGTTCAAGCTGCCAACATGTGATAACTGGAGGGCAGTTGTGATCCAGGCTGAAGGAGGTATGGTGCTGGCTTCATAAAAGGAGAGGGAAAGTTTGTCACAATATCTCAAACACCTCAATGTGTTTGAATATCATCGTACTTTGCCTGGCGATATGCAAATAGAATGAATTTATCCTTACATAAGTCAAAGTACTGCAGATGCTGAAAATAGATATGAGTATTCATTTATTATTCTTTTCTTCTTTTAGAAACACTCTACTGAGCCTGTCTTCCTTCCATTATTGTCAGATTGTCAGAGCCAATTTCATTTTTCTCTCACTTAAATCCACCCCAATCCTTATAATTTACTCTTTCTCTTTCTAGTTCTACTCTATCTATCCTCTATCTCTGTCTAACTCTTGAGTGTGACTCAAGATTGATGGTAGATTGTGATCCTCCTTCATGGTCGCTATCTTTGTGTGCGTGTAAGTGACAGTAAGGGGTGTATGCAAGGCAGTGGTGTCATATATCGTTGTGGATAGACAATTCACTATCTCAAATGAAACTGAGAGTGGGCACTCATGGGTGTTATTTGGGTTAGTAAATCTACAGGGAGAAAATCTGGGACCTCAACCATTTCCAAGTTGTGTATTAGGTATGGATGATAAGGCAGAAGTTGCTAGATTTGCTCATGACACAAACATATCTTGAAAAATACGTTATGAAATAGATAGAAGGTCGCCTCAAAGGGCAATAAAGTGTAATTAAGGAAGTGAGAAAATATTGAGCTAATGGATTTCAATCTGGGGAGGTGTGCAAGTGTCTATTTTGGACAGAAGAATGAAAAGAAGCACATTATGAGTAATGGGTTGAAGGGTTATGGAGAGTGTCAAGGAAAGTGGAGTTGGAGCAGACATGAGATCAGCCATGATTGGATCAAGTGACAGATTAGGCCTGGGGCTGCTGAATCGTCTGTTCCTGCTCCTAGTTCCTATACTCTAATGTCTTATATATTCTTATCTTCCATGCCTACATGGTGAGAGGATGCAGATCTCTGATGTACCCATGGATTTGGTTGTTGTAAAACATGAATTGCAAAGGGTTCATAAGACAATAACTGATAGGATTAATCACTATTCCAATCCTGTTTCAGTTTTCAAATTTGTTCAACACTACCCCCACATTTTCATCAATATCATTTGTGTATAAAGCAAACAATAAAGGGCCCCAGTATTGATCCTTGTGGCACACCGCTGGTCACCAGCTTCCAGTCACTCAAACAGCTTTCTACGACTGCTCTTTATTTACTATTACTAAGCGAATTTTTGATCCATCTTGCCCAGTTTCCCTCAATTCTGTGAGCATTAATCTTCTGAATCAGCCTCCCATACGTGACCTTGTCAAAGGCTTTGCTAAAATCCATATTAACTCCATCAACTGAACTTTCCTCATCTACATATTTGATCGCAAGTTCACAAAATTCTAACAAATTTGTTAAGCATGACCTCCCTCTTACAAATCAATCCTAACTATCCCTAATTAACCCATGATTTTCCAAGTGGATACTAATTCACTCTTACAGAATTTTATCCAAACTTTTCCCTACCATTGACTTGAGAGTCACCGGGGTGTAATTTCCTGGTTCATCTCTATGACACTTCTGAGAAAGTGGACCATTAGTAGCCGTCCTCCAGTCCAATGGCACTTCTCTGGCCATGGGAGAGGAATTTAAATATTCATGTCAAAGCCTTTGCAATATCCTTCCCAGCGTCCCACAGCAACCTTGGATGCAAATCGTCTGGACAAAGGGAATTGTGTGTTTTTAAGCCTGACAGAGCCTCCAAAAAATCCCATTTCCTATATCAAACTGTGCAAGTTCATCACAGTCCCTTTTCCTGAATTCTACACCAACATTCTCCTTTTTCTGACTGAAGACCAAAAAACAACTATTCATTTGACAACTTTCCAATATCCTACGGCGTCCCACATAGGTTGCTCCCTTGGTCCCTAATGGACCCTACTCTTTCCCTGGTTAACTGCTTCCCTTTAATATGTTTATAAAATATCTTAGGATGTCCCATAATCCTGTTTGCAAGTGCTTTCTCATGTCCTCTTTTTTCTCCTCTTCTAATTGCTTCCTTAAGTTCCGTCTTGCATTTCCGATATTCCTGCTGGGCCATAATGCTGAGTTGCTCACTTTGGACTTGCTCTAATCTCTATTTTTCCTCTTTATACAATCCTGAATTGTCTTAGACATCCAAGGTTCTCTGAACTTGTTGCTACTACATTTTACCCTAAAGGGTACATGTTGGACACTCACCTTAGCTCAATTTTGAACACACACCCCCCCCCCACTGCTCTGCTGTAGACATACCTGCAAAGAGCTGTGCCCACTCATCTTTTCCCAGATATAATTGGATAAAATCTGCCATCCCTCAGTACGAAGTTGTCTTTATCAGGCCATTTTTTACCTTGTACAAATTTGTTATGTACTATACCATGTTGTGATTGCTATTGCTAAAGCTAAAATGCTCCCCTATGGCTCCATTGATAAATTGTCTGGCTTCTTTCCCCAGAACCAGATCCAGCATTGTACCATTCCTTGTTGGAGCTTCTACATATTGATCCAAAAAAATTTCCCTGGATGCATTTCAAAAAAATCAGTCCCCTCTAAACACTTAACACAGTGCCTGTCCCAATTTAACTTTGGGAAATTTGAAATCCCCTAGTATAATTACCCACTTATCACTCTTACTCACCTGTGAACTGGCTACCTATTTGCTACTCTATTTCCTGCTGACTCTTTGGGGGCCTATAATACACTCCCTGTAAAGTGGCTGCCCCCTTAACATTGCTAAGTTCTACCCACAGAGCCTTGTTTAAGGATCCTTCCAAGATATCATCTCTCTTTATTGCAGTTATTGACACCCTAATTAAGAGTGCTACACCCTTTTTACACTCTCTGTCATACCTAAAGACCCTCTACCCAAGAATGTCGAGTTTCCAGTCCAGTTCTTCCCTCAACCATGTTTCTGTCAGTGTCACTGGCTTACTGTCTGTTTAGAATCACTGGAGGAGGATCAGCACATGGTGTGACTGAGAAAGAAATGTGAAAATCTTTTGAAAAAAATGTGTGATCAGAAGATTTTGTTTTCATGTTTGGGTTTCGCAATTGCTTCTATTCTGCCATTTTCAGTCACTATGGCTATCACTGATGGAATATTCTCTTCTTTAAAAGAAAAGAATTCTGCAAATACTTCAATAATTAATGCAAGACAGTGAGAAGGTCACTGATCATTCACATCACTGTGATCTAACAAACACATAGGGCAATGGTGTCAATCGGTAGAAATTAGCTCCACGCAGAGTTTTGCGACTTACTCCCGTAGATACGTATGACCATCACCTACAAGAGATAATCTAACCACCCCTTGACATTCAATGGTGTTACCATCACTGAATTCCCCACTATCAACATCTGAGAGTTATCATTGACCACAAACTCAACCGGACTCACCACATGAACATAATGGCTACAAGAGCAGGTCAGAGGCTCCCTCCTGACTCCCCAAACCCTGTCCACCATTTACAAGGTACAAATCAATGAGTATGATGCAATATTCCTACTTGCCTGGATGGGTGCAGCTCCAAAAACACTCAAGAAACTTGATACCATCCAGGACAAAGCAGCCTGCTTGTTTGTCATTACTTTCACATAGATCCACTTCCTTCACCACTGAGGCTCAGTAGCAGCAGTGTGTGCTATCTGTAAGATGCACTGCAGAAATTCACCAAAGATCCTCACCCAGCAACTTCCAAACCCATGACCACTTCCTTCTAGAAAGGTCAGGATCGCTGATACATGAGGTCAGTATTCAGTAACATGTGCAGAAGAGTATTGAACACAATCCATCTTCTATTTCTGAGGCTAAAGAGGCTTGTAAACAGTCACTCAATACGATGCAGACCCCTGCAGTTCTGCATTAGTTGGAGCAAAGAGGGGACAGAATTATCGGTTATGATGTTTAATGGGAGGGTCAACTCCTTCAGCAACAGGCTTGTACTGAGAGTGCGGGAGAGTTCCTCAGCACGAGGATCGGAGAAGCCGACAGTATGTAGCCTGGCAAAGATGGAAAGAGCGACCAAGAATCAAGGTGTATTAATGACAATATTACTGACACTGATACAAATGTAAAATAAGGGATATTCTATCACAGTAAACTGAAGACAACATTGGGTGAAATGTTCCCAGGCCCTGAATGACATGAACGATATGGAGAAATCTGGGAGAATCCAGCGGAACTAGAACATTATCTTCCCGGACATTGAAAGCAACAAGTCACATTTTCCAAATGCGCTTTTTTCATTCATTATTCATAGGACATTGGTGTCGCTGGCTGGGCCAGCATTTATTGCCCACCCCTAGATGCCTTTGAGAAGGTGGTGCTGAGCTGTCTTCTTCAACCTCTGTAGTCCACGTGCTGTAGGTTGACCCACAATGTTGTTAGGGAGGGAATTCCAGGATTTGGAGACAGTGACAGTGGAGGAATGATGAGATATTTGAAAGCCAAGATGGTGAGTGCCTTGGAGTAGATCTTGCAGGTGGTGGTGGATCCGACGTAGCTGCTGCCTACGTCCTTCAAGATGAAAGTGATTGTCAGTTTGGCAGGTGCTGTCTGAGGATCTTTGGTGAATTTCTGCAGTGTATCTTGTAGACAGTACACACTGCTGCTACCGAGCTTTGGCGGTAGAGGGATTGGATGCTTGTGGATGTAGTGCCAATCAAGTGGGTTGCTTTGTCCTGGATGGTGTCAAGCTTCTCAGGTGCTGTTGGAGGTGTGAGTGTAACAATGAGATTCTCACGATTGAGCAGCAAGAGGATGATTAACAAAGGATTACTGCTCATTGTCATCATCAGTACTACCCAGTCTTGCCTTAATCAAATGCACATACTACTCTGCAGGGTTGGGAATCCAGCTCACCAAGTGGACAAGGCTTTCTCTCAGGGCTGCTTGCTTTCTCTCTTCACACTCACTCAGTTGAACCTACTGGGACACCTTGCCTTGCAGTTTGCTTTTGACACAAGGCCTGGATGTTTGTCATGCCTGTCAGGCATGTCATCAGCAAAATGGGTGGTCATGTCTCTGGATTGTACTATGCTCCATCAATGTGTACCAGCAGCCTCCTTGGCAAAAACACTCCAAATGCTTCAACCAAATGACCATGTCTCAAAGTAATTGTCCTCAGTCAAGTCATAGGAAACACCCTACAGTCAGGGTTCCTGGCATAAGTGAAGAACAACCTCCAGTAGCAGTCCAGAAGTTTGGGTTGGTCAGTGAGATGCCCAGGCAAACAGCGCCAAGACGTTCTGCTGACAGAATGTCATGAATCAAATCCAGGACATGAGATAGCTCTGTTCTTTGTGTCCTATTGTAGGTTGTTTTCTCCAGGAATCAGAGAAGTCAAGGGATTGGCTGAGATAGAAGTGGGAAGAATTAGACTAGCATCAGATGAGAGGGGTGGGCTATGGAATTCATGAGGCAAGTGTTGGACGATAGTGTGAAAAAAATCTCACTTGGCATCACAGGGAGAAATCCTCTGGGAAAGCTGACGAAAATGGCACTTGCCAGAATATGGGTAGATTCAGCCCCTTGCCTGGCACTACCTCAGATCCTCCATTTGACAGTGATGTTTCTTCAGAGCTTTAAGCAATTTTATTATTCTTGTTTCTCCTAGATTACAGTGACTCAATCTAGATACAAATGGAGAGAACATGTGAACAAAGCAGATCATGTTTTGGACCTGATGCAATTCTTGCCTCTCTTGGATATTACAGGAAATAAGAACATTTCTTCTGAAATTAATAAACAAGTTTTCCTGTCACTGGCAACAATTCTGTTTCTTTGAACTCTTCCTATATCCATTAAAATATCTTATCAGTGTTTGTTGAGGATATTAATTAGTCACGCACTGGAGCTTTAAAGAGGCTTTATTCGATATCATGGGGAGCCAACGCTGACAAAAGGTCAGGTCCATAGTCTCCAATGAGTACAAAAACAAGGTAATACTTATATGCGCCATTATAGATTGACACAGTTGTTACAAGTAGATGAGCTTGTACAGTCTATCACATCCCCTTAAGGCAGGTCATATGACATGTCATACATAATGGTTCCACAACTTGTAGTTGCTGAAATGTTATCTTTAAGCAGAATGTGTCTTAAGCTTTGGTTCAATATCGAACAGCAGGTTATAAACTTTCTACAGATATGCAACAGTTTGTCGCATATCTCTTACTTGACCTATTTTCCCATCATTCCAACTTCTAATTCTAAGCTTTAGCTACATTCTACATCTAATTGCTCTTGACACTTTAATTATTCTTCCACAATTCCCTCCTTTTTGATCCTTGGATCAACATCAACAGTCACAGTTATTGAATGGGGGATCATACCCATGGGAAAGGGTCTCATTTTGAGGCATTCCTGTTTGTCATAGTCAGGATTGCTGGTTACAGTGGGGGGCAATAAAGGGACAGGGTTCTGAGGTCCACGGTGGAGGATGCAACAAATCATGTGTAGCCGTATAATAGTAATAACCAGGATGATACCATAATGAGTTAGAGTACTCCACCAATTCCCTAATGGCCACCAACCAGAGCTAGGAGGATTATAGTTATGAAATTGCTCACCAACAGCTTTGATCTGGTTGACCGCTTGTTGGATATGATCAGCCATACGAGTGATGTTTTCAGATTCATCCGAGATATAGGTGCAGCACTCTTGGCCAATGATGGCACATGTACTGCTTTTCTTGGCCAGAATAAAATCAAGGGCCAGGCGATTCTGTAAGGCTACAGTGCAGATTGCAAGTTTGGCAGATAAGCAGGAAATGGCTTGGTAAGTTGCCTCAAAAGCAAAGGCAGTCTCGTTGGCCAGTTTCTCTAAAGGAGATGCCATTTTAATTAATTCACGTGCTGCTTTCCCGGACGCATAAATAGGGAAGGCAATCATAAAGAACCGCTCGGTTTCAGTGATAGCATGCTTGTTACGTCTGGTCAATGAGGGGTGCTTGTCTAGAGTGGGGAGATGACGCATGAGAGGAATGATGTTGGCCAAATAGCAAGATCTGGTCCATGAGGGAGGCAGCCAAGCGTAGGCCTGAGGCCACAACAAAATAGGTACTATTATAAAGGGATAAACCGAGTTATATAATCAGGAAACAAAACATGGTCAAAAGTTTATTAACCTCACATCAGCAGAAACTTTGCTTGGATCGGGGGCGTAACATTATAATAGTGAGTGCAATTACTCTGCCCCATAAACCAACCCTCAATGTTATATCTAGTGAGGCAAATGGAATTTACAAGTTTTCCTACTGTTAATGTATTAGTGATAGCAACATATAGTGGGATATGGGCGGTATTAAGTTGAGGTTGATACCGACCTTTGAATATTGAAAGGTTGTACCCTGCTGATTCCCACTTATCTTGGGTGCCTGTAATGTCCACCCAATATAATCCCCCTCTCTGCAGAAGATGTAGCAGCCATGCGAACACCAGCCCTTAGGGATTCATTCTGTCAAATGACCTATTCTGCCACTTCGGAGACATTAAAGGGGATCAGTTGTAAGGGTAATTCCTCCTTTTGAGTGAATTGGAATATGCATACACACCCAGCATGGGGAGATGTTTAGCTGTATTGCATTTTCGTAACTAAGGGCTAAAAAGGAGTTATGGGCTGGAGGGTAAGTGGACTCTAACTGGTGCCAGCATATCGGATCTAACTTGACTGCCCAGGAGACAGACCAGATTCATTAGAAGCCACTGCATCTTTTTAGGTCTTTAGTCTTCCAGAGTGACCTTATCTTTCTTCGGCAGCTTGCACCGAGTAGCATGAATCTAGTCCTGATGTTGTTCTACTTTGACGGCAGTGCGGGTGACCAGTAGCACTTGATAGGGACCTTTCCTCCTAGGAGGAGGAGAATTCTTTTTGGGTGCTTTGCTATATACAAAATCACCAGGTATAAATGGATGAGTATTCCCCTGCTTGGGCTTTGGTATTGCTGCAAAGACTTTATCATGATTTGACCGGGCCGCCTCACTTAGGGCCTATGCATACTGCAAGGTTTTCTCATCGACCCAAATTAATGCTACATCAGCCCCTGTCATTGGGGGCTTGGTGCCAGTGGTCATGGGTCTTCCCATTAAGACCTCAAAACAGGGCTAGGCCTGTTGTTCTATTTACCTGATTCCTTAGGGTGTAAAGGGTCATTGGCAGAGCTTCAGGCCATTTTAAACCAGTTTCCTGACAGACTTTTTCAAGGGTATTTTTTAGGGTACCATTGACTCATTCTACTATTCCAGAGGATTGGGGTTGGTAAGGCATGTGCACCTTCCACTCAAATCCCATGGCCTGTGTCAGGGCTGTTACTATTTTTCCTGTAAAATGTGCCCCTCTATCACTGTTCACCTTAATGGGTATTCTAAATATAGGGATGAGATCCTCCATCAGGCACTTTATCACTGTTCTAGCATCATTTTTTTCTGGTTGCAAAGGCTTCCACCCACTTGGAGAACATATCCACTATCACTAGTATGTTTGAAACCTCCAGACTATGGCATATGCACAAAGTCTATTTGTAAATGTCCAAAGGGTCCAGCCAGTACTGGGAAGTGATCAAACTTGGCTGGTGTTTTTTCCCTATTGTACTGTTGGCAAATGGTACAAAGTGTCAATTACTTGTTGAAGAGCAGTTGTTATACGGGGTGCAAACCATTGTTGTGTGACCTGATGCCACATCCTACATGCCTTTGCCTATGCACCAGGCCAGCAGGTGCATGGAGGAGACCTTTTGGGCAAACAACCCTTCCATCAGGGTGGCGCCACAAGTGGTCGGGGTCCTGGGCACGGCCCTTCATAACTCAAAGATCTTTTTCCTTTTTTTTTTTTGGGGGGGGGGGCGAGGGCGCCCCGTGTTGAGCCTGTACCGCAAGAGTGAGGTCAAAGGACTTTGGTAACAATTGGCGGACAAAAGAGGACACCACGGTTGCCCGGGACAAGGCGGTGTCTTTGGCTGCTTTATCAGCAGCGGCATTCCCGAGCAAAATATCGTCTTGAGACGGTGTATGCGCATCACACCTAATTACGGCCAATCCACTGGGGAGAAGGATGGCGCGAAGCAAGTTACTAATTAAGGTGGCGTGTTGACTGGGCTTACCAGAAGAGGTGATGAACACATGGTGCTGCCATAGGGTGCCAAGATCATGAACAACCCCAAAACCGTACCGCGAGTCTGTATAAATGTTAGCAGTGCGACCCTCTGAGAGAGTACAAGCATGGGTAAGGGCGAACAGTTCTGCGGATTGGGCAGAAGTGCCAGGAGGTAGAGCAAACGCTTCCAGAACGGCAAAGGGAGTGACAATAGCGTAACCTGCCAGTGGCGGTGTCGTAAGGCCGGTAAGAGGAACTATCAGTGAAGAGCACCAAATCGGGATTAGCAAGGGGTGTTGACTGTAATTCAGGTCGGGGAAGATGTGACCGAGTCGACAAGCTGCAGGCAGTCGTATTCGATGTCATCTACCGTAGTACTAATCAGGGAGAAGGCTGGTGGGGTTTAGTGAGGGAGCTCGGCGGAAGGAGATATTTGGCTTAGACAGTAACATGACCTTGTACCCACTGCGGTGCGTGGCAGTAAAATTGAGTCGCCGCCAAATTTAGCAGCAGTAAGACTGCATGGGGGGCGCAACATGACATATTTGTGGTCTAACACAATAGGATTTGAGTTTTCTAAGATGACAGCAGTGGCAGCATCAGTACGCAGACAACCGGGCATTCCTCTAACAACGGGAGGCAGCTGAACCGAATAATATGCTACCAGCCGCTTGAGTTCTCCATGTTTTTGGAGTAAGTATGCCGCTTGCAAGCCCTTCCTTTTCACTAACCTAGAGTGCAAAGCCTCGTTGTAATCTGCAATGCCCAGTGCAGTCTAAAGCTTGGCCAAGGCTCTGCGACGTTCTTCAGTCCATTCGATTTCAGTGGGATGTCCTCGCATGGAGCCGTCCTTCGGCGGATTATCTTGCGTCGGTACTCAGGTATCCATTGCCTGCAATAATTAACCATACCAAAAAAGATAACATGTCTTTCTGCGTACTGGGCAAGGGGGCTTTCAGCACCGCTGCGACCCGTTCAGGTCCCAATCAATGTGTGCCGTTCTCCAAAATAAAGCCTAAGCACCATACAGAAGGCTGACACAGCTGCAATTTCGAGGCGGAGACACAGTGCCCTTTAATCGCCAGGTGAAAGAATAAAGAAACTGAGTCTTTTTCACAGCTGACATAGTCAATAGAGGCGTTTAATAAGTCGTTGGCATGTTGTAAGACCGTACTGTTACAGGGCAGAGAGAGTTTGAGGTCTGCACGGACAGCGGCGGCATAGACAGCCGGACTCAGTATAGCCTTGGGGCAGCCGGGTCGACGTATACTGTCTGCCACTGTAAATGCAAAAAGGTCTTGGCTATCCTCATGCAGAGGAATAGAAAAAAGGCTGAGGTCAGTTACTGTGTAGCAAGTCGAATGGGGAGATAAGGAGGTCAAAATAACATTGGTGTCAGGGAACACCGGGGTGACAGGCACCACAATCTGATTGATGGCACATAGGTCTTGGACGAAATGCCACTCGCCCTTCCTACCAGGTTTAGGAATGGGCAAAATGGGGGTGTTACAGGGACTTTGGACCGGGTGCAAAACACCTCAGGACTGGATTCCCAAGTATCCTTAAATCTAGCAATGAAGTCTGTCAGAAAAAAATAGGGAGAGAGGGGGAGGCGGGTGGAGGATGGATAGAGGAGAACATAGGTGGAGAGGAGACAGACGACAAGTCAAAGAGGCGGGGGTGGAGCCAGGAAAGGTAAGTGTAGGTAGGGAGGAGATAGGTCAGTCTGGGGAGGATGGACAGGTCAAGGGGGCGGGATGATGCTAGTAGGTAGGAGATGGGGGTGGGGCTTGAGGTGGGAGGAAGGACAGGTTAGGGAGGCGGGGACGAGCTGGGCTGGTTTTGGGATGCGGTAGGGGGAGGGGAGATTTTGAAGTCCACATTGGGCTGCAGGGTTTCCAAATGAAATGAGGTCTATTCCTGCAACCTTCAGGTAGCATCATTGTGGCACTGCAGGACGCCCAGGATGGGCATGTCATCTGAGGAAAGGGGGGGGGGGGGAAGTTGAAATGGTTTGCGACTGGGAGGTGCAGTTGTTTACTGTGAACCAAGCATAGGTGTTCTGCCAAGCGGTCCCCAAGCCTCTGCTTGGTTTCCCCGATGTAGGGGAGGCCACAACAGGAACAGCGGATACAGTATACCACATTAGCAGATGTGCAGGTGAACGTCTGCTTGATGTGGGAAGTCTTCTTGGGCCTGGGATGAGGGTGAGGTGTAGCACTTCCTGTGGTTGCAGGGAAACAAAAAAAAAAAGTGCTAGGTGTGGTGAGGCTGGAGGGGACTGTGTGGAGCGGACAAGGGAGTCATGGAGAGTGTGGTCCCTCCGGAAAGCAGATAGAGGTGGGGAGGGAAAAGTGTCTTTGGTGGTGGGGTTGGATTGCAGATGGCGGAAGTGTCCGAGGATGATGCATTGGATCTGGAGGTTGGTGGGGTGGTACGTGAGGACAGGGGGATTCAGTTTTCGTTGTTATTGAGGGGAGGGGGTGTGAGGGATGAGTTGCGGGAAATGCAGGAGACACTGAGGGCGTTTTTGACCACTGATTGGGGGGGGGGGGGGGGGAAGAGCAGGGAAGAAGTTGCAGTCCTCCAAAAACAAGGGCAAGGACATCTAAGATGTCCAGGAGTGGAATGCCTCATCCTGGGAGCAGATGCGGCAGAGGCAAAGGAATTGGGGATGGTATTTTTGCAGGAAGGTGGGTGGGAGGAGCTGTCTTCTGGGTAGCTGTGGGAGTCAGTGGGCTTGAAATGGATATGGGTTTCCAGAGATGGAAACAGAGGTCCAGGAAGGAGAGAGAGGTATCAGATGGTCCAGGTGAACTTAAGGTTGGGGTGGAAGGTGTTGAAGTGGATGAACTGTTCGAGCTCCTGGTGGGAGCACCAGGCGGTGCCGCTACAGTCATCGATCTAACGGAGGAAGAAGTGGGGTTTAGGGCCAGCGTAGCTACGGAAGAGGGATTGTTCCACGTAGCCTACAAAGAGGCAGGCATAGCTTGGGCCCATGCGGGTACCTTTATTGGCTGCATCCCCACTTCTTTGCCTCCTCTCCACCTATCTTCTCCTCTACCCGCCTCCCCCTATTTATTTCAGAACCCCCTTCCCCTCCCCCATTTCTGAAGAAGAGTCTAGGCCCAAAGCGTCAGCCTTCCTGCTCGGCCTGCTGTGTTCATCCAGCTCTACACGTTATCTCAGATTCTCCAGCATCTGCAGTTCCTACTATCAATGAAATCTGTCAGCTGCTCTCCTTTTTTCTGAATGCAGCAAGTCACCTCACCAAAATCACTATATTGCCTAGCTCCATTCATGATGGCACCTTTAGCGCGAGTCCGGAACCAAGTGTCTCTACTCTCGTTTCCCTGATTCTGAAGGTCATCGTCAGGGGCCCAGTCACCCTCGAGCCCCTGTGGGACAGCAAACGAAATCTTCAACAATTGGCCAGGAAGTGCCGTACGCAACCTTCAATAGTAACAGCACATCACCGGGCAAAATTTATAGATTTGACACGTCTGTACCAGCCAATTATGAAAAGCGACAAGTTTTTTTTCGGGGCTTCATTTACCATACTTCGGATCTCCGATGGGGCCCAGGGGCGCAATACAGCAACTTTCCCTACCATTATGCGGGGGCATTGTTCAACTGTACTACTAACGGATTCCTTAGGAACACCGTCGGGGGCAACCTCATGTTCGGCTGCCCGACGCCTTCTGGTCTGGACCCCGACTGTGTCCAAAGAGGTGACCTGAGGTGGGCGAGACGGTGGGTCCTTCTTATAGGAGAGAGGACGGTCCTTAAGAGCAGCTGCCAAGAGGGCACTCATCCATAACCTGTTCCTTGCTTTCGTCAGACTGTTTTAACTTTGGATACATTCCCACGGCAGGAGCGCTAGGCTTAATATTCTTTCCATCACCAGTAGCCTTATTTTTTTTAGGTTTTGGGGGTTGATGGCGCCTGGCCACTTCCAACCATTTATCAAAACAAGTAATCATGTAGTTATAATCCCAGTTTGGGTCTCCGTCCCCAGCCTCTGTCACACTTTTCCAAAACTATCTTTTTCAAATCAACCACTTGTACAAATCACTAGAGAACGTAAGAGTACCTGCTGTCTCCTGTTTCCAGCCAAACCTTATCGGCAGGTAATCCGGGAGGAACCAGCGGGTCCCCAAGCAACTTGTGCTGTTTCTGGATTTCCTGAATCCTCCTTGAAGTTGCCTTTCAGTTTCACAGGAAACTCTTTTTTTGCCTCGGGTCTCTTACCTACCTTGCTTGTTTGGCTCCCCATTACTTAACAAGTCCCACTTACTAAGGCATCAAACTCTAAATTTAAATGAGCGTTAACAATTTATTATTACGTATCTTAACGCTATAGTTTCTTATACGCTAATCTTAAACTAATTCACCCTTCCCCACCTCCGAGATCTCGTTATACCTCAGTCCTCGAAGCCTCCCAGACTGTTTTGTTCTTTTGTTCCAATTGTCCTAATTGTCCACTTATTTCTCAACGAGTTTGTCTTCCACACGTGGTCTTGCCCGTCCCGTCTTTCCAATCTCCCCGAGATCGGGTCAGAGTGGCTCAACGTGGGTTACCAGCCGGGGAAACTCGAATGCCTCGCAAACTCCTTTCGCTTATTCCTATCAATTTGTCCGGAACCCGTAAAGATAGGGATTCTGTCAACTACACCAGATTGTTGAAGATATTAATTCAGTCACACACTGGAGCTTTAGACTTCGAGGTAAAGAGGCTTTATTACGTGATATCGCTGGGAGCCAAAGCTGACAAAAGGTCAGGTCTGTAGTCTCCGATGAGTACAAAAACAAGGCAATACTTATACGCGCCGTTATAGATTGACACAGTTGTTACAAGTAGATAAGCATGTACACAGTTTATCACATCCCCTTAAGGCAGGTCATAAGACAAGTCATATGTCATGGTTCCACAACTCGTGGTTGCTGAAACGTTATCTTTAAGCAGAACGTGTCTTAAGCTTTGGGTCAACATTGAACAGCAGGTTATAAGCTTTCTACAGATATGCAACAATTTTTCGCATATCTCTTACTTGACCTATTTTCCCATCATTCCAACTTCTAAATCTAAGCTTTAGCTACATTCTACATCTAATTGCTCTTGACACTTTAATTATTCTTGGACAGTGTTAAAGTTTTAAGTATCCCTTCATCTATTCTCATTGCATCATAATCTGAATAATCTATTTGACCTAAAGGGAAGTAATGGCCTATGAAATGTTCTGGGGATCTGGATTCAAATCACACAACAGCAGATGGTACAATTTGAAATCAATAAAAATCTGGAATTGTGTTTAATGATGACTATTGTCAATTGTTGGAAAAACGCCTCTGTTTCACTCATGTCCTTCAGGGAAGGAATCTGCTATCATTAGCTGGTCTGGACTACATGTGACTCCAGATCCACAGAAATGTGATTAACTCTTAAATGCCCTCTGGGTAATAAATGCTGGCCCAGCCAGTGATGCCCACAATCCCATGAAAGAGTAAAAAAACCTGAATGATTGCCCCCGTGGTGGTTGGAGAAAAGCATTTTATTTATGTTGCTGCTTACATCTAATATTTTATGGAAATTGGTGATTTATAGAGCCGTTAGAGTCATAGAGCTGTACAATTTGGAAACAGACCCTTCAGTTCAAATGGTCCATGTTGACTAAATATCCTAAATTAATCGAGTTCCATTTGCCAGCACTTGGGCCATATGCCTCTGAACTCTTCCTATTCATATACCCATCCAGATGTCTTTTAAATGTTGTAATTGTACTAGTCTCCACCACTTCCTCTGGCAGTTCATTCCATACACACATCACCCTCTGTGTGAAAATGTTGCACCTGTGTTTCCTTTTAAACCTTTCCCTTCTCATCTTAAACCTATGCCCTCTAGTTTTGGAGTTCTCTACCCTGGGAAAAAAAAACCTTGGTTGTTCTCCTTATCCATGCCCATCATGATGTTACAAACTTCTAAAAGGTCACCCATCACCCTCCTCTGACACTCCAGGGAAAACCACCCCAGCCTTTTCAGCCTCTCCCAAAGCTCAAAGACTCCAACTCTGGCGACATCGTTGTAAATCTTTTCTGAACCCTTTCAAGTTTTACATCATCCTTCTTGTAGCAGGGAGACCAAATTGAATGTAATATTCTAAAAGTGGCCAAACCAATGTCCTGTACAGCTGCAACATGACCTCCCAACTCCTTATACTCAATGTACTGACTAATAAAGACAAGAATACCAAACGCCTTCTTCACTGGCTTGTCTGTCTGCAACTCTACCTTCAAGGAACAATGAACCTGACCTTCAAGGTCTCTTTGTTCAGCAGCACTCCCCAGGACCTTACCATTAAATGTATAGGTCCTGCCCTGAAATTAAATGATGAAAACCGATGTACGAATCACTCGGAACTAATACCTCATAATTGGCTAGGTACTAGATTTTTTACTTGCAGGACTAATTTTCCAGGTATCATTTGTTACTAAGTATGCAAGCCTTTCAATGATATCAAATGTTTGATACTTTTTCTTCTTTCATGGGATGTGGGTGTCACTAATGATGCCAGCATTTATTGCCTGTACTTAGTTGCCCCCTTGAGAAGGTGATGGAGAGCTGTCTTCTTGAACCACTGCAGTCCATATGCTGTAGGTTGGCCCACAATGCCCTTAATGGGGGAGTTCCAGGATTTTGACCCAGTAACAGTGAAGGAACAGTGAAATATTTCCAAGTCAGGATGGTGAGTATCTTGGAGGGGAACTTGTAGGTGGTGGTGTTCCCATGTATCTTCTGACCTTGTCCTGCTAGATGAAAGCAGCCATGAGTTTGGAAATACTGAGGATCTTAGGTGAATTTCTGCAGTGCATCTTATTGCTGCAACCAAAAATTGGTAATGGAGGGACTGAATATTGGTAGCTGCAATGCCGATCAAATGGGCTGTTTTGTCCTGGATGGTGTCAAGCCTGTTGAGTGTTGTTCAAAATACATCATCCTCACAAGTGGGGAGTATTCCATCACACCACTGACTTGTGGTTTGGTGGACAGACTTTGGGGAGTTACTCACTGCAGAATCCAAGCCTCTTGCCTGGTGTCATAACCACACTATTTAAATGGCTAGTCCAGTTCAGTTTCTGGTCAATAGTGACCCCAAAATGTTGACAGTGAGGAATTTAGCAATGATAATGCTTTTTTGAATGTCAAGGAAAATGGTTAGATTCTCCCTTAGTGCTTGACATTTGTGTGGCATGACTGTTATTTGCCATTTATCAGCCTAAGCCTGAATGAATTTTAAGGCATATGGATTGTTCTAGAATCTGAGGATATTGTCCTGATATTGTCAATAAAGACCATAAACGAATTTTTCTGTTTTGTCTGAGGTTCAGCTGGTAAATATATTAAATTAACAAAATAAGCTCAATTTATATCAGTTTATATCTCCATAGATGCAAACTTGTACAGTTTGAAGTTTTGTTTATGAAAATTTCATTGTCAACTGCTTTCAGTAACCTATATATGTTGATAATAGATATTGTTAACGATGTTTTTTTTTGTCAAGAATCAATTTTTTATTCCACTCTCTTTTACGATTTATGTCTTAATTTTCATATTAATGGTTCAACTTGTGTTAATCTCCCTTTGTCTGGTTTACTAGAAGAGATTTTGTTTCAACAAAAAGCAACAGCATAATCCATTAAAATAGAGAATAATTAACTCAGTACTAGGTATTTGTAAAGCACAGGCACCTGCTGATTAATTCCTTCCTCTGGAATATTGCATTCTTCTAAATTAAGCTCTTTTATCACAGAGTTCAAGGAAAGGAAGGGAAGTGTCGGAAATGGATGATGTGAAAATTATAGAGGGATGGATCCTTGTTCCAGTCTTACACTGCTCCCTTCCACATCTCTTTTCCTGGTATTTCGACAACTGCTTCAGTGCCACTTCATGCTCCTGCCAGGACCTTGAAAACTTCATTCATTTTGCCTCCAGTTTCCACCCCTCTATAACTTTCACATCGTCCATTTCTGAAACTTCCCTTCCTTTCCTTGACCCCTCTGTTTTCATTTCAGAGAATAAACTGCCATCTATTATAAAGTCATTGACTCCCACAGCTACTTTCACTACAGCTCATCACGCCTCAAGTCCTGCAAGGACTCCATCTCATTCTCCCAGTTCCTTTGCCTATGTCGCATCTGTTCAGATGATGCCACCTTCCAAAACAGTGCTGCTGACATGGCTTGTTACTTCCATGAATGTGGTTTCCCACCCACTGTGATTGACAGGGCTTTCAATCACATTCGACCCATCCCCTGTGCTTCCACCCTTGCCCCCTTCCCATCACTCACAAAAGCATTCAAAAGATCATTCCATGCCATTTCAGACAACTCTGGCACCAAATACATCTTGCCTTCACTCCCCACTGTCTGCATTTCGAAAGGATCATTCCTTCAGGACACCCAAGTTCTTTCCACAACCACCAACATCACAACCCCTTCCCACGGCACCTTCACATGTAATCACAGAAGATGCAACACCTGCCCTTCATCTCTTCCCTGCTCACCATCCAAGGGCCTTAACAGTTGTTCCAGGTGAAGCAGCATTTCACCTGTACCTCCTCCAACTGTGTGTATTGCATTTGCTGCACCCAATGTAGCCTAATCTACATTGCAGAAAACAAACACAGGCTGGGTGACTGCTTTGCGGAACACCTCCAGTCTGTGCACAAGCAGAACCCTGACCTTCCTGTAGCCAGTTATTTTAACTCAGCGTCCTGCTCTCATGCCCGCATGCCTGTCCTCAGCACGCTGCAATGTTCCAGTTAATCACAGTGCAAACTGGAGTAACAACGTCTCATCTTCAGACTAGGCACTTTACAGCCTTCTGCACTTAATATTGAGTTCAACACCTCTAAACTGTGAACCATTTCTTCAGTTTCTTTTAGCTTATTATCATGTCCCCCCCATCCTCCCATCAGACTTACTGTCCTTTCAGATCTGGCAGGAGTCATACCATTGTTCTGCCATTTTCTCATTTCAATCACTTATTCTGAGCTATCAACATCTTTTCTCCACCAGCACCCTACACCCACTAACTCCATACCACCCCTCCAAACTATAACACAAATGCTGTCCCCTTCACACTTTACTTCAACTCTGATGAAGAGTCATCCACATCTGAAACATTAGCATGATCTCTTTCCATGGATGCTGCCTGGTCTGCAGTGATCTCCAGCATTTGTCGTTTGCAGTAGTGAAGAAGGTGTGTGATACGCTTGCCCTTGCTAGTCAGTCAATTAAGTATAGTAGTTGGATGTTGTGTTGCTGCTGTACAAGACATTGGTAAGACCACTTTTGTAATACTGTTCAGTTCTGGTCTCCCTGCTATAGGAAAGGTGTTGTGAAACCTAATGAGGTTCAGAAAAAAATTACAAGAATGCTAGCAGGATTTCAGGGTTTGAGCTATAGGGACAATTGAATAGGCTGAGATTATTTTCCCTGGTGTGTCGGAAGGTGAGGGGGGTCCTTTATAGAATGTTATAAAATCATAAGGGGCATGGATTGTGTGAATACCCAATGTTTATTTGTCAGGGTAGGGAAATCCAAAACTGGAAGGCATATGTTCAATGTGAGAGTGGAAATATTCAAGAGGGACTAAGGTACAACTTTTTCATGCTGAGGGTGGTTGCGTATATGAATGAGCTGCCAGAAGAAGTGGTGGATGCTGGTAAAATCGCAACATTTAAAAGGTGTCTGGATGAGTACATGAATAGGAAGGGTTTGGAGGGATGTTGGCCAAATGCTGGTAAATGGGACAAGATTAATTTAGGATATCTGTTAGCACGGACGACTTGGACTGAAGGGTCTGTTTCCATGCTGTGCAACTCTGTGACTTTATGACTCTGTGAGGTCTGTATTGAAATTAAAAATCAATTAATGGAACCCCCATTTGAAAGTAAGTAATGGCTGAGAATGCTGCATTTTTTTGTAACATTTCCTGAACATGGATATTTTTATGAAAGTGAAATTGAATGCTCTCTTGCCTGCCCGTAACATAGCATGTTAGTACAAATCCACGTTATGCTGTATATTACATTGTATATCCGTTGGGATAGTGAGTATTAGAATTAATGGTGTGGTCTGTAGGAATCCCAGTGTTGTATGATAGCTTGCGTCGATTACTTGGGAAATTGTTTGACCTTGAAGAGGGGCAGAGAAGACTGGCTAACCTCCAGGCAACAATTGATCTTACATTGAGTTCCTGCCCCATTTCCTGTCCCTCATTAAATCTGTCTGCTACTACCATTCAACTGACCGCTATCTGTTCATTGAATTAGGCAGCAGAAGATTTTCAGAGATTTGCAACAGGTTTATTGTGACCTGCAGTTCAGTACAAACTTTCCCTTCTGGATCCTTTACCTATCCAGAGGGCAACTCTTTAGTGGGGAAAAGACCTGCTCCTTTATTAAAATAAACCAAATCAAAGACAAAATCTGCTCCTGAGGGCATTGTAACGTGAATATAAAATATGAGAAAATCAAGAGAACTAAATCAAAAGTATGTTGGACAGAGAAATAATGCACCCTGGCCTTCACAGAGAAACCCAGCTTCAATTTTTGAATAGAAACCCACCACCAAATTGCCAAATTGACTCATTAAACTCATAATGAATTGCAAACATTACCCTTGGAGGTGCTGTGTGACAATAACAAAGAAGCAAAAGGGAATGAAACTAAGGGGAGAAAGTAAGTCAGAATAGTGTGGGGGGTTTCACAATACACTCCACCTCACCGCCCCCATCCACAGACCCCGCTGATCTCTAAGCTTTGTAGGTGCTGATGGACACTGTGTGTTCCGTCTCAATGGATGTCCGGCTGTGGAGATAGTACAGAAGAGAGGCAGACAGGAGAAGTCGTGAACTGTCTGCGCAGTTTCCCTTCTGCACAAGCTCAGTGACTTTCATTGAAAGAAAATAAATGTACTGAGGAGTAGAAAAATAAATACTGAGAATGAGTTCAGATGGGAAGGCATATGAAGTGTTAACTTTTATTTCAAACAAACTGGAGCTTAAAAATGGGAAGTCTTGCTAAAACAACACAAAGTAATTGTCAGACCACAGATGAAAACTATGTACAGTTTTGGGTCCCCTATCTAAGGAAAGATATATTGGCATTGAAGGCAGGCCAGAAAAGGTTCACAGGTTATCTCAGGTATGGAAAGATTCTGTTATGGGTAATGGTTGAGTGAGTTGTGCTGGTATTGACTGGAGTTTAGATGAATGAGAGGTAACCTTATTGAAACATATGACACTCTTAGTGGGCTTGACAGTGGAAATGCAGAGAGGTTGTTTCCACTTGTGGGAGAGTCTAGGATCAGAGGGCATAATCTCAGAGTAAGTGGTCACCCAGCTAGAACAGAGATGAGGAGGAATTTCTTCTCTCAGAAAATTGTGAATTCTGTGGACTTCTTTACTGAAAGAGGATTATTGAGGCTGGGACATTAAGTCTATTCAAGGCTGATAGAGACAGATTTTTCAGTCATCAGGGAATCATGGGTTATGGGAAAAAGGCATGAAAGTGGAGTTCAGGGTTATCAAATCAGCCATGATCTCATTGATTGACAGAACAGACTCAATGGGCTGAATGGCCTTATTCTGCTCCTACATCATATGGCCTTATGGAAAAGGAAAGAATCTGCTCAGCAATGGGATTCCCCAGTTATTTCGAGTACAGGAAAATATCACTGGTCTCAGTATTGAATCACCCTGAACATGGACTGGATGATGAAGAAAGATTCTGATTCAAATATTAAAGGCAAAATAGTGAAAACAGAAACTAAAATAGAAATTGGAAGTATATTTCAAAGAGAATGAGGAATCACTGAGAAGCTGCAGTAATTTTAATGTGATTGGTTTCCTGTGTGCTTTGGCAATATGATAGACTTACTTGTCAGACAACTTGCTGGTGTCACAGTAATTTAAAAAAAAAGTCACATTATGTATTGGCTGAGAATGGAAATAACCGTTATCCTGCTGGAAAAGCTGCAACTCAGCTTGATTAACATCTTTGGTTGTCTGAGTTTCACTGAGTATGTTTACATTCTCATAAGTTGCTTCAAATGTTTTGAGATTTCAGGGAGTAACACTTTAAAGTATTTGAAGGATATTACCCAGTCACCAATGGATACTTTTGTTTGAACATAGGGCCATAAGACCATAAGACACAGAAGCAGAAGTTAGGCCATTCAAGTCTACTCCGCCATTCAATCATGGTTGATAAGTTTCTCAACCCCATTCCCCTGTTTTCTCCCCCTAACCCTTGATCCCCTTGACAATCAAGAGCCTATCTACCTCAGTCTTAAATATACTCAATGACCTGGCCTCCACAGCCTTCTATGGCAGTGAATTCTGTAGATTCACCAGTCTCTGGCTGAAGGGGCTTCTTATCTCTTTTCTAAAAGGTCTTCCCTTCACTATAAGGCTATGCCCTTGGGTCTTAGTCTTTTCTACCAATGGAAACATCCACTCTGTCCAGGGCATTCAGTATTCTATAAGTTTCAATTAGATACACCCCTCATCCCTCTAAACTTCCATCGAGTTTTGAGCCAGAGTCCTCAAACATTCCTCATATGTTAAGCTTTTCATTCCTGGGACTATTCTTGTGAACTTCCTCTGAAACCGCACCAGGGCCATTTCATCTTTCCTGAGATATGGGGCCCAAGACTGCACACAATACTCCAAATGTGGCCTGACCAGAGCCTTATAGAGCCTCAGAAGTATATCCCTGCTTTTATATTCAAGTCCTCTCAAGATAAATGCCAAAGTTGCATTTGCCTTCCTAACTACTGACTCAACCTGCAAGTTCACCTTGAGAGAATCTGGGACTAGAACTGTCAAGTTTCTTTGCACTTCAGACTTCTGAATTTTCTCCCCATTTAGAAAATAGTCCATGCTTCTATTCTTCTTAACAAAGTGCATGACCTCACACTTTCCCATGTTGTACTCCATTTTTGTCCACTTTCCTAACCCATCCAAATCCTCCTGCAGCCTCGCCACCTCCTCAATACTACCCATCTCTCCACCTATCTTTGTATCATCAGTAAACATAGCCAGAATGCTCTCAGTTCCTTCATCTAGATCATTAATGTATAAAATGAAAAGTTGTGGTCCCAACACTGTCCCTTGTGGAACACCGCATGTCACCGGCTGCCATCCTGAGAAGGACCCTTTTAACCCCACTCTCTGCTTTCTGCCAAACAGCCAATCTTCTATCCATGCTAGCACCCTGCCTCGAACACCACAGGCCCTTATCTTACTCAGCAGCCTCCTGTGCGGCACCTTGTCAATAGCCTTCTTGAAGTTCAGGTAGATAATATCTATTATCTCTCTTTGGTCTAAACTGATCATTATTTCCTCAAAGATTTTTAAAAGATTTGTCGAGCATGAACTCCCCTTGATGAAGCTGTGCTGACTTTGCCCTGTTTTACCATGGATTTCCAAGTATTCAGAAATCTCATCCTTCATAATGGACTCTAAAATCTTACCCACAACTGAGGTTAGGCTAATCAGCCTGTAATTTCCAGTCTTTTGCCTTACTCCCTTTTTAAACAGGGGTGTCATGTTAGCAATTTTCCAAGTTGCTGTGACCCTCCCTGATTCTGGTGATTCCCGAAAGATCACCACTAACGCCTCCCCTATCTCTTCAGCTATCTCCATATGAACTCTAGGGTGTTGTCCATCTGGTCCACCTTCAGGCCATTCAGTTTTTCTAGCACATTCTCCTTGGTGATGGCCACTATAAGCAGCTCCTTCTTGAGCTCCAATTATTGCCTGACTCTTTGTATTGGACATGGAAGATTTCTTGTCGCGGTCCTATTTGGAGCCCCGCCCACATCTCTTTCTCCGACATATCAATGATATCACCTGTACTGCTTCCCTTTCTCATCCGGAATTGGAAAAGTTTATTAATTTAGCTTCCAATTTCAACTGGTCCATCTCTGACTCTGCCCTTCCTTTCTTGACATGTCTGTTTCCATTTCTGGGGATTGGCTGACCACCAACTGCCAATATGAACCCCACTGACTCAATTACCTTGATTACATTCTCACACCCTGCTTCCTGAAAAGACTATTCCTTTTTTCCACTTCTTCCGTCTCAGTCGCATCTGTTCTGATGAAGCCAACTTCAACAAAGGACCCACCTTCGTCCTCAACCGAGGATTCCTCACCTGGGTCCAACCCATCTCCTGCACTTCAGCCCTCACCCCCTTTCTTGCCTCCCACAACAGCGATAGGGTCCCCCTTGTCCTCACCTACCATTCCACCAGCATCCACAATTAGAGGATCATTAGCCACCAATTCCGCCACCTCCAGTGCGATGCCACCACCAGACACATATTCCTCTCCCCTCCACTGTCAGCCTTCTGCAGGACTGTTCCCTCTGGGACATAATGGTATAATCCTTCTTTACTCCCAACACCTTTCCATGCAACAGCAGAAGTCGTAACACCTGACTGTTCACTTTCTCCATCCTCAGTATCCAAGGGACCAAACACACCTTCCTGGTGAAGCAGAGCTTTACCTGCACTTCACTCAATCTCGTCTACAGCATTCACTGTTCACAATTTGGTCTCCTCTACACTGGGGAACCAAAACATAGACTGAGAAATCGTTTAGCAGATCACCTACATTCTGTCCGCAAAAATGACACTGAGCTTCCTGTTGCCTGCAACATCAACGCCACCTTGTTCCCTGACCAAACATCTCTGTCTCAGGTTTGCTGCAGTGTTCCTATGAAGCTCAGTGCAAGCTGGAAGAATAGCACTTCATTTTCCACTTGTGGACCCTGCAGCGTTCTGGACTCAGTATTGAGTCGAACAATTTTAGGGCTTGAGACACCTTGTCCCATGTCCTTCCCCCAACTCCCACACACCAGGCCTTATTATCATATGGTCTGTTATTACACACAACCCATTGGCCACGAGTAGTCCCCACTTGCAGCCATTCATTCTCCCAGGCAGATCATATACACTCTTTTGTCTGTCCAATCGTTCTTCATTACCTTTGAGCTCGAACACAACCTATCATTTACTCCTCACTTCCTCTCCCATCTTCTGCATAACAACCAACATTTTCCTCACTAACTTCAGTTCTGAGGAAGGATATCTGGACCAAAAAGTTAACTCTGATTTCTTTAATGCTGGATGCTGCCAGATTTACTGAGCTTTTCCAGCAATTACCTTGACTGTGCATTCTCACTCTATCTACCTCATGCTTTCCAATTTCCTATCGATTGCTCCCCAGTCCTGACCTTTTCCCCTGTCATGATTTCTTCCTACTCAGTTAGGATCACTCCACTGACATCTTCTCTCACCCCTCCCGAGTACAAGTCTCTTTGTCCTTGTCCTGATTTTTCTCTCTCCACCCCTGTCCCAGTCTCTCCTCCCCTTGTCCTGATCTCTTCACAGCCCCTATCTCAGTTTCCCTGTCCCTTGTCCTGATCTCTCTCCCGTAACAAACTTTTTGCCCCTTGTCCAGATCTCTTCTCTCGCCATGGCTTCCAGACTCTTTTGCCCCCTGTCCTGATCGCTCACACTTACCACCAGCTCAGTCATGTTACCTCCCCTCCCCCCCACCACCCTGATCTCTCATCAAACAGCTACAATCTCTTTAGAGACAAAAAACACTGCAGATGCTGGAATTCAAGGCAAACAAACAGGAGGCTGGAAGAACACTGCAAGCCAGGCAGTATCTGGAGGTAAGGAGAAGTCAATGTTTTGGGTATTACCTTTTTCCAGGACATTTTACCCCTTTTTCCTGATGTATCCCCTTTCGTAGTCCAAGTCTCTTTGCCCCCTGTCGTTATCTCTCCAAACTCCCAAGTCCCAGTGTCTTCATCACTTGTCCCGAACTCTCCCACCCACTCCCAGACCCAGTCTCTTTGCCTCTTGGCCTGATCTCACCATCCCCTCAGCCCCATACTCTTCGTCACTGGATCTGATCTCTCCACCCCACCCACAAGTCCCAGTTATTTTGCCTCTTGTCATATCTCCACCCCCCCATTCAACTCCATTTCCCATCTCTTTGGCCCTAGACCTGATCAACCCCACTCCGCTGTGTTTCCCTGAATTCCGTGCACGTGTGTTAATCAGCTCGTAGTAAGCATGTTCCAAGGTGTCAGCAAATGCTGCTACTGAGTCATAGAAAAGTTCAGGGGTCTGAGTGGTACATGTGTGTTGTCATCACTCCAAGATAGCCACTGTTGGATGGTTGGACTGACAAGGAGGTGATGCTTGGAGGACCAAAACCATGAGGAGACAAAAAGGGGCCAAGAGAAGGAATGTGAAGCCACTATCTGAATGAATGATACTTGTTTTATGTCTTTGAGAAATGTTCTACTGTCTCCTGTATTTCCCACTCATTGTCCTGTATGAGACAGTACCTATTCCCAAACATCTCACATTAATCCTGGAAAAATTCAGGGTTTATGTATTAAAATTGTTACTCTGTCTCTGTCTGCACCTCTCTGTCTCTATGTCCTGGCTTCTGTCTATGTCCTGATCTTTGTTTCTGTTTCTGTCTAACTTTGTCTCTCTCCCTCTCTCTGCTTCTGTATCAGTGAGGAAGGAGACTGCGTACAAGCTAAATGCTTCTATTTCTTGTCTGCTGGAGAAAAGGTGACTTTGGTTCTGCATCTCCGACTCTCCACAGTCGCTAATGATAGATAAAGAAATAATAAGATGTAAAATGTGGTTTTAATTAGGATATGAAACGGAGACATTTTGTCCTCTCTACTAAGTGCAAAGTAAACAAGATACAAACCTAGAGGACGTCAGATAAGTGGAGAATAGATGGTACCATATTATATCCGTTCAGTCTACAAATTCTGCGAGACCTGCTGAATTTCTCAAGTATTCTCCTTGTTTGTTATGGAAGAACATTATTCTGTTTTTAAGCATAAGAAACAAGGTTATTTTTAATTTCTAAGGTGAAACCTGAATGAATTCACAGAATCCTTCCAGTGTGGAAGCTGGGCATTGAGACCATTGAGTCCACACCAACCCTCAGAAGAGCATTTTACCCCACCTCCACCATCCTACCCCCTCCGCCGCATTATTCCTGTAACCCTTTACTTCCCATGGCTAGTTCACCGAAACTACCCATCGCTGGACACTTTGGACAATTTAGCACGGCCCTTCCACCGAAACTGCACATCTTCGTACTGTGGGTGGAAACCTGAGTACCTGGAGGAAACCCACGCAGATACGGGTAGAATGTGCAAACTCCACACAGACAGTCACCTGAGGGCGGAATCGAGTCCAGCTCCCTGGTGCTGTGAGGCAGCGGTGCTAACCGCTGAGCCATCGTGCCACCCACAAACCATTCGATAAACCTTTTCATTTTACATTGTACGCAATGAGGTTCAGTGTGGTTGTTGGAACCGGTTAACTCAAGAAAAAAGGAGATTGTTCAGATTGCATGTGAAAAATAGATTACCATACTTTGAGAATTTAAGTTTTTTAAGTTCCAGAGCAAAGAACTTTTCATAGAATTCATAAAGTGTGATTTGACGCTGAGAAGGTTGGATCTCAAACTTGAGTGAATACTCAAGGAAGAGGTTACCAATCTCTCAAGACCAGATATTGAAACCAACAGTTAACTCAAAGGTATATCAGTGACAGAGAAGGCAATTCTCTGGTGTGTGAAGGAATGCCATTGGGGTGGATGTAGTGATGTATGTTTAGTATGTGCAATGAAATCTTTCAAAGTGTAGCATTTGTATGTAGCTTGATTTATTCTATTTTATCGTTTTTTTGCTTAATGAACTGCTCTTTTATTGTTGAGACCAGATCTGTAGCATTGCGCAGTAGTGTTTCAGTGAAAGACCATCTTGTGAAATGGAAAGAATAAAAGAATACATATCAAACGACATGTGAGCCTGAGATCTGGCTTGACCAGTAAAATTGCGTTCTTCATAACACAAACAATAACAAATCTATTTTCCATTTTGTCCCCTTTTTTTACAAGGGAGAGTAGAATCCAATACAAAGATGATGTTGTATTTCCCCAGGGCTCAGTGCGAACACCCACACAGTACTCTGAAACCTTGCCATTCCAAAGTAATGATATTCTTGCCTTAGATATGCTGCACTTGTCATATAGTAATGCAACATGGAAACAACCATAGTGCCCACTCAGCTAGTTCCAATTGCCCACATTTTGTCCATGTTCCCCTAAACCCTTCCAATGCATACCTATCCAAATGTTATTTAAATGATGCTATTGTACCTGCCTCAACCACTTTCTCTGGCAGCCCATTCTGTACATGCACCACTCTCTGTCCTTCTAAATTCCCCCAACACCTGCTACAAGTTCAGTCTAGCAACAATGTCCTTTTGCATTCAGCTACACTAGTCTGTATTGGTGCTATAAAATGACTGTTGGTGATGCATATTTAGGTCCCACATGAAGAGCACAGTCCGTGCTACATTCATGCTTTCTCCTCAGACTGTTCAACGTGGAGGAGTGCAGAGTCATCACCCATGAGTAGGATGGAAGAGATGGGATTCAGCAGCAGGTTCTCTGTTCCATTCTTCAGAAGATGCCATGAGATTTCATGATTCTGGAATGAATGGTGTGGACATGCAGGGGAATGCAGTTCCAATCATATTTTATTGTCCCTCCACCTCTGTCCTGATGGTTATTAAGAAAATGTCCTGAGTGGGTGAAATCAAGAATTCTTGCATTATCGCTCAGGCACAGTATCATTTCATAAGCGTGACTAAGTGAGGTTGTTGCTTGACTAGTGTGAATGCCCTCCCAGTTTTGAGTTAAGCATCATGAAAGTTAAACATATTGAAGTATTTAAAATACCTCTGTCCCATGTTTAGGTCAAAGAACTTCCATGCCTGATCTTCCATGAGATAGAACAGAAAAGCAGAGAACCACTGAGGAGATCAGGAATATTGCTGGTTGGGAAAATAAAATAGTGTTAACTTTCCATTAACATTTCACCACAACTGAGGGGAGTTAAAATACAATAGCTTTGCAACAAGTGGAAACATGTAAGATGGAAAAAAGAGGAATGTCTATTGTTGGGGGAGAGAAAAGGATGAAGTGACAAAAATGTTTCTCGTAAAATGGAAGAAGGACTCTGATAATTTAAAAAGTAAGAAGAACTTTGCCTGGATTAGTAACCATCTGAAAACCTCCATTTCTCTCTTCATTTTGCTAGATTTTTTTTAGCTGTTTTAATTCTCCTCTCTCTTTACATCTTATTCCATTACCTACTATTCAGTGAAATGTAGCAAAGCCAAGACTTCTACCAGGTTAACAGAGCAGCATGGTCTGTATGCAATTGAAATTTATTTTCCCGTTCACCATGCTGAGATTTTAACTCCTGTTTACAAACTTTTATTTTTGTTATTAGTACAGGTAAATCAAACTATTCATGCAGTATTGTTACCATTATGCCATCTTTCCATTCTAGGGAAAAATCCCACTTTTCCTATTTCTTTTCTTTGTTTAATGTGATGTTTAGTATTTTGCACCAGTTGCAACAATCGCAAACCTCAAATTCTGTTTTCAGGGTGTGTAAAAGCAGATTTCTCTGTCTGCAACCTGACACCTCAGGTCCATTCTCGCCATCCCAACAATTGTGTTTTTTTTTGGCCCAGCACACATTCTCATGCTGTTGGTCAGCAATTTTCCACCAACTTTACAAATCGAAACAGATTTCCTCAATTATGAACAGATTGGTATTCTGTTCGCTGTGCAACTCTCATATTGATGTCCCATTTGAATCAAGAAAATACCAGACCACTTTGTATATGTGTTTACATTTCATTTGAAGGTGGCACAGTGTCTCAGTCGTAACCATTGTTGCCTCACAGCATCAGGGACTTGGGTTTGATTCCACCCTTGTGCGACTGTCTGAGTGGAGTTTGCACATTCTCCCGTGTCTGTGTGGGTTTCCTCAGGGTGCTCCGGTTTCCTCCCACAGATGTCCAAAGATGTGCAGGTTTGGTGGAAGGGCCGTGCTAAGTTACCCATAGTGTTCAAGGATGTGTAGGTCAAGTGTGTTAGCCATGGGAAATGCAGGTTTACAAGGATAGGGTAGCAGGATGTGGCTGGGTGGGATGCTTTTCAGAGGGTCGGTGTGGCCTATTTGGGCTGACAGGCCTGTTTCCACACTCAAAGGATTCTATGGATTTGCTAAGAAACTTTCTTAGACACAACTATAGTCACGATTCTTACTTCTGTCATACTTCCAAATGGAAGTAACACGAATGCCGTGAGGGGCATAGGTTCACTTTAACAGCTATTTTTTAGTGAATTTTTATTGGCCTAATTTGATCCTACAGAAACATCATAGCAAGTGTTGTCTTCACATGGTGAACAGTTTGAATTCACATACTTTCAGCACAGAATCATACAATCCCTGCATAGTGGATACAAGCCATTCAGCCCATCATGTCCACACTAACCTTCCGAAGAGCACCCCTACCCTATTCCTATAATCCTGTATTTTCCATGACTATTCCACCTTGCCTGCACACCCCTGGACACTTTAGGCAATTCAGCATAGCCAATCCACTTAACCTGCACATCTTGTGACTGTGGGAGGAAATTGGAACATCTGGAGGAAACCCATGCAAACATAGGGTATATGTGCATACAAATGGTTGCCTGAGGCTGGAATCAAATCCAAGTCCCTGGCACTGTGATGCAGCATTGCGAACCACTGAGCCACCATACTGCCATGCTACCGTGACAAGATCAGAATCTCGTTTTGAGGACGATTGACATTTACATGCAGCAAACCAGATGAAACGTCATTTCAGTCATGAGACTGTTTTTGGTTTGAACTCATGTGTTCCTTATTTTAAAAAAAAATCAAGAAATTCTTTCCAAGGAGACTTCAGAACATTTCTCAGCTCTTCTCTGAATTTCCTCTGGATTGCTGCATAAATACACGTGTTTGTGCAGGAACTCAAATACATGAGTAGATATCCAGTTTCCGTGGCTATATATCCAGGATTTGAGTAATCACCTTGATAATAAACACTGTTTGATAGTCTAGTGCTGCAAAACTTCCAACAGATGTTAACCACAACAGAATAAAGCTGCCTGACATAGTGAAGAGTAATATGATGGATTTCCTCTGACTCTTTACCTCTGAATCACTCTGTATCTCACTTCTTTTAGTTTGGAGTCCCTTGCGTGTTCTGTTAGCCAATAAAATATGTCTGACAGTCAAAGAATTAAACAAGGTCATGAGAGTGAAAGGAAGCAAAATAATGATGTTGACTGCAGCCAACTATACACTGACCATGCAGGTATTGCATAAACAGCTGCTTTTGTCCTGAACCCCCATTGAACATTGTTAATTACTTGTTCAGCTTCATATGAAAACAACATAGGAGTGCCCTCTAAACAAGTCAGGACAGAAGATGTTACCATAACTGTAGTTGCAATTCTCTTGGTGCAGTACTTTTCTTTAAAGTCATGACAACAGATTGCCACAAATCGGTCAAATATGAATGTGACTGTGAACCGTACTGACATATCTGGAGTAACAAAAGTTATGTACACAACAAACTTACATACAGCAGTGTAAGACAGAAAGGAATATGGAAAGTGATAATTAAATATCAAGTACACAATCACATTGAAGATCATGACAAATCGATCTGCTACTGCTATGCCCACCATGTAGACAGAGATACATTTCAAAAGGCCACAATTTCCCCTGGACAGAATCACAATTGTCATAACATTTGCTGCAAGAAACAGACAGAGAAGTCAAAAATTATGGTGTCCCACATGGAAAGTTCATATCTGTTATTTATTCCTTATGCTTTCAGGTGTGCTATTTATAGCATATACGATATACAATATCCTTTTTATTGTCATGTGTGTCCCATTGTAGGAGCACTGTGAAAAACTTTTACAATGTCTGCTTCTTCTGGTGACATCTTAGGTACAAGTACCTAGGTACAATTCTTGAATACTGCAAAGGGATAAAAGTAGTTGCTTAATTACATCATTGAAAATAAGTTTAAAATAGGAATATATGAACGGGTATATAGGGGTTAATATTACAATGTTTAATCATGCACATTAATGGGAAGGTGCAAACCCAAAGTGTTAGCAGGCTGAAAAGTGGATTAATATTGGGAATCACTCAAATACAAACACTGCAGCTGTACAAGGGGCTGGGGGTGGAGGGTGGGTGAGGGAGAGAGACAGTGAGAGGAAATCCAGTGCTATATAGATAAATGTCAAGCTCCCATTTTTCATTACTTGGACAAACACCTTCCCTGCCACAAATACATTTGAAACACTGTATTCCAGTGGCTCTGGGATTGTGCAGCACTGATGTAACAGGGGACATTTTAAAACATCTATCAGGCATCAAACCTTCAGCTCCCATGACAACAATTAACCAACAAGGATTCACTGACTTACCAGGAACACCAAAGGTTGCCAGGACAGGATAGTAAATGTCCTTTATCTGGAGGATTGCCGCCCAACCCATTCTATTTCTAAGGGAATGAGAATTCACTTTGCACTGATGTGTTCCAGGGAAAGTGCAGCTCCTACCCACAGGCAAGTCCCATTTATGGATCTCTCAGTGCCCAGGTGATAAATGTCAATTACATCATATGGAACTTTAATTACACTCATTAAATAAATAACGTTACATTTTCTGCTTCCCTGCTTTCTCCTGGGAACAGTATTGCAGAATAATTACAGTGCAGAAGGAAGTCATTTGCCTGAATAAACTTTATTATCCAATGCAAATCTCCCACCTTATCCATGCACATTCCTTTTATCTATCTGCTCGATTCTGGCCCATTCTCCTAGCCTATCAATATCCATCTGTTAACTGTATTTTCTCATCACAGTCTGTTTTACCACCTATTTTAATATCATTCATGAAGTTTACTGCTTTATAGAATAATAGAGTCAGAGAGAAGGGAAACAGATCATCAGGTTTAACTCATCCATGCCTTACAAATTTCCTACACTAAACTAGTCCCATTTGCCTCTGTTTCGCCCTTATCGTTCTAACAATTTACTATTAATGTTCCAGTCCAAATGCCATTTAAATGTTGTAATTGTACCTGCATCTACCACTTCCTCTGCCAGTGCTATTCCTGAAATACTCCCCTATCGAAATTTCAAGGACCTGGCCGACCACATTCCTTCAATCCATGTGTAGAATGACTCTTCCCTTGTTTGAACTATATACATATTGTTTCAAGAAACCCTCTGGACGCACCAGCAAACACTCCCTCTCCCACCCCCATCAAAGGCTCTGGCATTATGGGAGTCTCAGTCAATACAGAGGAAATTAAAATAACTCCCACAACAATCCTTTTGTTTTTACATTTTCAGTGATCTCTTCACCTGTCTGTTCCTGCATTTTCCGGTGGCTATTGGAAGAATTAAAATAAATTTGAATTTCTGCAAGAGTCAATGGCAGAATGAAGAAATTGGCACAGAGTTCATCAAGAAACCTCAGCAGTTCAGAATATTAATTCTGGTATCAGTGTTGAGGAAAGAGTGCAGTACGCTTTATTGTACCAGCGAGCAAGTTTGTGAGATGTACTCAATATCTGTTGAGGAGTTCTTTCAGCCAGCTCAATGTCTTGCCTAAAAGGCAAGATAGAATAGCTTCAAAAGATTGAAGTAATGGAGAAAGTAAAGCTCCTATTGTTCAGATTAGCAGCCGAGGTAGCAGGGAAAATTTTAGGATATTTAGAGACAGCGTCTAAGTTGAAAGTACCAACCTAAGTTTTGAAGATATGTTCTGGTATGGAAGAAACATTAGCACAACCTGTCAAAGCAAAGGTCTCTTTGATATGAAGGATGGATACCTGAAAGTGAATTTGAATGAAAGCAACAGCTACTAAACTCATGACGGATGCCGTTTGGGAATAGCAATTATTGTGTGTGATGATACAATGGCTGTAAGAAGTATATTTTGTCCTGGCATTTTATGAAGAGTGCTTGAAACAGAGCTGGCGAGCGGTAACCAAACCAATAACGTAAACAGCTTATAATGCCTTGGTTATTTTTTAAAGTTGGAAAAGTAGAAGCAGCATGAGGGAGTGGGGTCAAGCTCCCACCAGAACCAGGATTTTGGTTTAACTTTCAGTAATTTATGGGGCCTTGAGGCTGGATGTAGAAGCTGTTATTCCTCTTTCTGTTACAGCTAAAGGCTTGGGTTCTCTTCCTGCTGCTAGAATTGCATGTGAGAAAATCTATTTTACTGAGTTTGCCTTTGCCAAGATTGTGCTACTGGAATGTTTCTATATTGGAACACTTGTTGTTTAGCAGTTAAATAATCTACTGTTCTGTTACGTTTTCCAATTGTGTTATTTCAAGCCTTCTTTCTTTGTTTTGTATTTGCCTACAGAGTAAGAATAAAGTGTGTTTTGCTTCAAACGTGGTAGTTTGACAATTGAATTCATCTAGAACATAATGCCTTACACTTGCTTTTAAAAAATAAGTTAAGGTTGGGGTCCAGGCTCTCTTCATTATATATTTTGAGGGTGTTTGGTTTGGTCCATAAGATGAATATGCCTTTCTTTTCAACTGATGTGTCGGTGCTGGTGAGAGATAGTAGGAACTGCAGATGCTGGAGGATCTGAGATAACAAGGTGTAGAGCTGGATGAACACAGCAGGCCAAGCAGCATCAGAGGAGCAGGAAAGCTGACGTTTCGGGTCTAGGCCCGAAACATCAGCTTTCCTGCTCCTCTGATGCTGCTTGGCCTGCTGTGTTCATCCAGCTCTACACCTCGTTATGTCTGTCAGTGCTGGTGTTGGACTGGGGTGGACAAAGTCAGAAGTTACACAAGACCAGTTTGTAGTTGAGCAGATTTATTTGAAATCACACAAGCTGTTGGAGCTCAGCCCCTTCGTCAGGTGCAGTGGAACATCACAGCACACAGACCCAGAGATTATCAGCAGAGAGATCAAAGGCAGAGAGATCAAAACTCATACAACTGGTGTGAGTGGGGTATCAGATAATAAGTCTCTGCAGGTGACCAAGAGTGTTAGACCGTGATTCAATAACTTAATACTTTCAACAGCTAAATAACCAGTGACGGGATGACTTAAAATCCAATTAATTAAGGTGGAGATATAGTCACAAAAATTTAAAAATTAGATGGTGCTGGAGACAAACTAAATGACTGGAATTACATGCTGAATTCAAAACTCTACATACTAATTATGGTAAAGTGATCATAGCAATTTATCAAGGTAATGCTGTCAAAACAGGACAGTAAGGAAGATTTTATACATACAGAACAGTGTGGTGGGGTCACCTGTAGTATGACACGGACCCAAGATCACGGTTGATGCCGTCTTCATGGGTACGGAGCCTGGCTATCAGTCTCTGCTCGGTGATTCTGCATTGTTGTGTGTCTCAAAGTCTGGCTTGGAGGATGCTTACCCAAAGATTGGAGGCTGAATGCCCTTGACCACTGAAGTGTTCCCTGACTGGAGGCACCCACTCTGTGCCATTGCATTGTTGACTTAGCTGTACTGAGGTATCGAGTTTATTTCATTAAGTTGCCTCTTTTCCTGACAAACGTTGTGTATGTCAGTCATATGTTCTCACATCAGTTTATTGCCTCAAGGAGAAACACTTTTACTGTGAAAACAGGCCTTAGTGAAGGGCAATGTTCTGAGTGAAGTTATTGCTGGGAAAATTTCTCACAAGAAATGCCAGGACTGATGAGCAGTCGGCCAATTGGAGCAGCTCTGACTACAGTGATTGACCATGTATTTGTGTGAGTGTCATTGAATGGAGAGTTTAATTTAATCTGGGCCCTTCACTATAGTCCTGTAATTACTTTTTTTTTGGGACATTAACAATTTCTGACACAGGATGTAAAAATAATGATAGGATCATTATATTAAGGAGCTTCAATTCTCCCAATATTAATTAAAATAATCCTAGTATGATGGGATTAGAAGAGGCAGGTTTTTTTGGAAAGTATCCAGGAGAGCTTTTTACATCAGATGGCCCTACAAGGGAGGGTGCATTGCTAGGCTTAATTCTCGGGAATTAAATAATACAGATGTTCAATGTGACAGTGGGGGAGCATGTTAGTGATAGCAACCACAACTTGGTCGGTTTTAAGTTTGTGATGGAAAAGGAGAAAGATATTCTACAAACCCACTGGGAGTCAGCATTTGAATTGGGTCAGGCCGATTTAATTAAAATAACTGACGATCTAACAAATTAGACTGGGAAGAGCTACTTGAGGGCAAATCTACAGCAGAACAGTAGGAGACATTCATAAAGTGGGAGGTGGTGGTACAGATCCAAAATGTTCCTTTTTGGACAAAATGTAAGAACAACAAGCCCAGGGAACCGCAGATGTCTAAGAATATTCAGGACTGGATAAAAAGGAAAAAAACTTTTAACAAAGGGAGCAAAACAACATCTGCTGAAGAGGAGTACAGAACGTGTGAGAGGAACAAAATAAATTAATTAGGACAGTAAAAAGGATGTATGAGAAAACACTGATGGGCAAGAGAAGGGAGAAGCCCAAGACAATTGTCCAAGTATATCAAGGGAAAGAGAATAACCATGGAAATATTAGGGTCTATTCTAGACCAAGGAGGCAACCTGTGCATGAAACCCAGAGGACACTGGTAGATTGTTAAATGAATACTTCAATCTGTCTTTATCTAGGAGAAGGAGGATGAAAATACAGGATTTGTGAAGAGGGGCTGTGAAGTTATTGAGCAGAGTGATATAAGAAGCGAGGAGGTATTAGAGGGTTTTCGTAGATTTAGAATCCACAGGTCTGGATAAGTTGTATCACAAGCCATTGGGGAAGATCAGGGTTGAAATTGCAGGGGGCTCTGACCCAAATTTACAAATCATCTCTGTCCACAGGAGGGTTGGAGGGAAGGTAGTGCGATTCCACCTTACAAATAGAGTCAGAGAGATAGACTGGGGAACTAGAGACCATTGAGTCTAACATCAGTAGTAGGGAAATTATTGGAGAAGATAGAAAAGGAGAAAATTAATCCCCATTTAGATAAACAAGGTTGGATCAGGGATTGTCAGTATGTCTTTTTCAGACAGAAGTCATACCTGACAAATCTAGTGAAATATTATAGGAGGTGACGAAATGTGTAGATGAGGGTAGGGTGCTTGATGCAGTTTATATGGATTTCAGCAACGCCTTTGACAAGATCCTACATGAGAAACTGAGAAAGAAGGAAAAGTTCATGGGATCCAGGGTAAATTGGCAAGTTAGATTCAACATCGCCTTAGTGACAGGAGATAGGGTGTGGTAGAGGACTGTTTGTGTGACTGGAATCTGGCATGCAGTGGTGTACCACAGGATCATTGTTGGGTTCCGTATTGTTTGTGATGTTCATAGATTATGAAAATAAGAATGTTGGAGGACATTAAGTAACTTGACAGATGACACGAGCGATGACCTGGTGATTGACAATGAGGAGGAAGGTGCTAGATTACAGGAAGATATAAACTGATAGGCAGAACAGTGGTAGATGTGATGTAAACCTGACCAAGGTTTCTGAAACCTGAAGCAATACACTTCTGAAGATGGGACAATGCAAGGGAGTACTGAATGATATAAAGAAGCTCAGAGTGACAATGGGATCTTGGAGTGCTTGTCCAAAGATCCCTGAAAGTGGTGGGACAGATTAATGGGTTAGCTAAGAAGGCACACGGGAAACTTGCCGTTATCGGTCATGGCATTGATTATAAGAGCACGGTGATCATGTTGGAGCTGTACAGAACTTTTTTTTAGGTGACAGCTGGGATACTATGTGCAGTTCTGGTCACTACACTATTGGAAGGATATGCTTGCACTGGCAGGAGTGCAGAGGAGCTTCTCCATGATGTTGCTTGTGATGGAGCATTTTAGCAACAAAGAGTGACTGGATATGCTCAGGTAGTTTTCCTTTGGAGCAGAGAAAGTTGGGGAGTGTCCTGATTGAGATGGATAAGATAATGAGAGACACGAACAGGGTAAATACATTGCAGCTGTTGACCTTAGTCTAACATTCAATAACAAGCAGGCATACATTCAACATGAAAGGCAGGAGGCTTAGAAGGGATTTGAGGAAAAATATTTCTCACCGAGAGGCTGGTGAGAATCTGGAATGCACTACCTAGGAGGGTAGTAGAGGTGGTAACCTCACCACTTTTAAAAAGTTCATGTGTGAAGTCATAACATTCAAATCTGTGAGTCTGGTGTGGAAAAAATAGAGCTAATGCAGGTAATAATGTAACTTGATGGTACAGAATTGATGGGCTGGAAGGCCTTGTCTGCACTATATGTCTCTATGATTCTAGATTCTACCATTTACCAGGTTTCCCATATGTCCCCCATTCCAGTCATTCTGATGTGTGAATGCACTCATTCATTCAGATGTAAATACTGAATATTCAATTATCCCAAACTTCTTGTGATATGATGAGTTTCAACATGTAGTCTCTCTTGCATCCTATCCAATCACTGACATTCACCTTGCTTTCTCTATGTCCCAATATTTGCCTGTATAACAGTTGGAAAGGTTATATCTTCTAGCATTTCTTATCACTGAGGTGTTGAAAATTGACAATGGTCAGTGAGTTCTCATCATGCTACATATTCTGACTGAAGGAAACAGTGGAAGGGATCCATGGCAGTCTGCTTCTTAATTGCAAGAAGATATTCCTATCCCATAGTGTGGTATCAAACCATGGAGCAGGACTTGGAATGGAAGGGGAGGAATGGACTGCCTGAGCCATCAACCCAGGGAGGATCTCCAACCCTGCCACTTCCTTAGATTTTTGGAGGATGATAAGTAAAGGGGAAACATCAGGTCAAAGGATGTTGTTTGAAACCTGGGCTCCCAATATCTGGAAAGTGTGATATCTTGGAGTGTATTTGGATCTAGTGCATGAGTGTGTGGAATGCTGAACTGAATTGCAGCATCAACATTGTCAGTGTCAGCACTGTGTCATGAAGGGCCAGTCATGCTTGACAAACTTGCTGGAGTTCATTGAGGATGTCACCAGCAAGGTGGGCAATGAGAATCCAGTGGATGTGATATATCCAGACTTCCAAAAGGCATTTGACAAGGTATCGCATAAAAGAGTGATCAAGAAGGTTAGATCCCAGGGGGTTAAGTATTGACTTGAATAGAGGTTTGACTGATAGACAGAAAGCAGAGGGTTGTGATAAGTGGGTCCTCCTCTGGAAGGCAAACCGTGACTAGTAGGGTAGCACAGGGTTCGGTTCTCAGATCTCAATCGATATAAATGATCTGCAAGCGGGGACAGTGAGTACCATCTGTTTCTGTATTGCCTATGGATTCTCTGATATACTAGTCAATGCCCTTGACATCGTACACAGGAAATCATGACTGAGAGAAAATTTTAGAACAAACCAATTTAGAATGATGGGTTCAAATCAAATGCATTCCATCAAAGAACAAAACCAAAAAAATCCATCTTTCGTTTCACAGGGCAGCTCAGGATGGTATTAGATTAAAAGAAGTTTATAACGTTGCAAAGATTAGTAAGGTAAGCTTGAGACTTGGGAATGCTGTAGGAACCATTAGAGGGCGATCAAAAAGTTGACAAAGGGTAAAATAAAACTTGAATATGTGAACAACCTGACGAGGAATATAAAAAATTGTGAGAGTTTCGGGGATAGGTAAAAAAGGAGCGCAGCTAAAATGAAAGCTTCGTTGAAGCAGTGGTCAGAGAAATTAACATCAGGAATGCAAAAATGGCCGGGACTTTGTACATCATTTGCCTTGTTGATTAGAAGTTACTTACCAGAAATGGAGAGTCAGCAAGGAGCTAATAAGTGAGCATATTTGTGTAAGTAAAACAGAGAAATAGTGTTGGAAAAATTCAGGACTAAACACCGACAAATCCCCAGGACCTGAAAAGGGCTGGACAATGATGGTTTTATGTTGTAGACAAGGGTGGGAGGTGGGAAGTAAGAGCAAGGGAAAAAGATGGTGAGAGTGCTCAGAGCCAAAAGCAGAAGTTGCTAATGGTGGTGAAGGAGCAATTGAGATGTCAAATGGGTGTTAATGAAGGTGTGAACTGGAGAAAATGTCCACACTACTGAGAGCAAATTCAATACAGCATGACCGTGCAGGCAAATGGAAGGAACCAGGAGAAGGCAAACCTCGGGTAGAACTTGTACAGTTAATGATAGGGCATTGGAGAGTGTTGCTGAACAAAGAGACCTAAGGGTGCAACTACATTGTTCCTTGAACGTGTAATCCAAGATGGAAGACAGAATAAAGATGCGGCTGTAAGAGCTGCTTTTTTGAGGTGTTTTTTCAGTGTTGGAGCTGATTTGCTCATATTTGTGGAGCAGTAATTACTGTTTTATAAACTGTTGCATTGTTTTGGAACTTCAGGAAAAATAATCAAAATAAAGGTCCTTTTAAAATGTGAGGAATTGAGAGAGCAGGTACCATGTGGGCAATGAAAAAAGGGGAAGTGAACCTGCCCAGCTGACTGACCAGAATTTGGGACGTTATGTTCCAGTTGTATAAGTCATTGGTGAGGCTGCACTTGGAGTATTGTATACAATTTTGGTCACCCTGTCACAGGAAAGATGCAGTTAAACTGGAAAGTGTGCAAAGTAGATTTATATGGTTGTTGCCAGGATTAGTTGGCCTGAGTTATAGGGAGAGGTTGGCCAGGATAGGGCTTTATTCCTTGGAATATAGGAGAATGAGTGGTGATCTTATTGAGGAGTATATAATCATGAGGGGCATAGATAGGATGAATTCATATATTCTTTTTCCCAGGGATGGGGAATTGAAAACTAGAGGGCAAAGTTTAATGTGAGAGGGGAAAAATTTAAGAAGGACCTAAGGGGCAATTCCTTCATGCAGAGAGTGGTGTGTATATGGAATGGACTACTAGAGAAGTGGTTGAGGCGGGCACAATAGCAACATTTCGAAAACATTTGGACAGGGATATGAATGGGAAGGATTTAGAGGGATATGGACCAAATGTGGGCAATTGGAACTAGCTGAGTGGGCACCATGGTCAGCATGGACCAGTTTGGTCTGAAGGGCCTGTTTCCATGCTGTATTACTCTATGACTCTAAGAGATGAGTGGGAGAGGCATTTTTGATGAGGGATAACATCATGGCTGTAGTTAGGGAGGATATTCTGGGGAATACATTCACAAACATTGGGTGAAACTGAGGAATAAGAAAGGGAAGATTTCCTTATCGGGATTGTACTATGGACACCCCCAATCGTCAGTAGGAAATTGAGAAGTAAATTTGTATGGAGATCTCAGTTATCTGTAAGAATATTAGAGTGGTAATGGTTGGGGATTTTAAACATCCAAATATAGTCTGGTATTGCCATAGTGTTAATGGCTTGAATGGAGATGAATTTGTTAAATATATACAATAATATTTTCTGATTCAGTGTATGGATGTACCTCCTGGAGAAGGTGCAAAATCTGACCTTCTTTTTGGAAATAAGGCAGGGCAAGTGGGGGAGAACTTTGGGTCAGATGAACATAATTCTATTAATGTTAAAATAATGATGGAAAAGGACAGACCTGATCTAAAAGTTTAAATTCTAATTTGGATGAAGGCAAATTTTGATGATATTAGACAAGAACTTGCAAAAGTTGACTGGGGGAGGTTTTTCACAGGTAAATGGATGGCTAGAAAATGGAAAGCCTTCAAAAATGAGACGAGAATCCAGAGACAATATTAGGGTGAATGGTAAGGCTGGAAGGTATAGGGAATGCTAAATGTCTAGAGAATTTGAGGAAGAGTGCAAGTGCAGTCGGAGAATACTCAGCAGGGAAAATTGGGAGGGCAAAAAGAGGGCATGAGATAACTTTGGCAAATAGGATTAAGGAGAATCCAAATAGATTCTTCAAGCATATTAGGGACAAAGGGGTAATTAGAGAGAGAGTAGGGCATCTTAAAGATTAGCAAGGCCGCCTCTGTGAGGAACTGCAGGAGGTGGGTGAGACACTAAATGAGAATTTCGCATCAGTGTTTTAGTGTTTTCTGTGGAGAAAGATATGGAAGCTAAAGAACTTGGGGAAATAAACAGCAAAATCTTGAAAAGTATCCATGTTACAGAAGAGGAGGTGCTAGATGTCTCAAAGCATAAAGGGAGATAAATCCCTGGGACTTGATCAGGTCTACCCCAGAGCTTTATGGGAAGCTACGGATGTGATTGCTGGGCCCCTTGCTGAGATATTTGTGTCATCAACAGCCACAGGTGAGACGCTGGAAGACTGGATGTTGGCTAACGTGGAGACATGATTTAAGAAAGGTGGTAAGGAAAAGCCAGGGACCTATAGACCGGTAAGACTGACATCAGTGATGGGCAAGTTGTTCAAAGGGATTCTGAGGGACGGGATTTGCAAGTATTTGAAAAGGCAAGGACTGATTTTGTCCAGTCAACATGGCTTTGTGTGTGAGAAATCGTGTCTCACTAACTTGATGGAGTTTTTTGAGGAAGTGATGAAGAAAATTGATGAAGGCAAAGTGATGTACATGGTCTGGATGGACTTCAACAAGGCATTTGACAAGTTTCCTCTTGGTAGACTTGTTAAAAAAGTTAGATCAGGGAATACAGGGAGAACTAGTCATTTGGATATATAACTAGCTCGAAGGTAGAAGACAGAGGGGGGTGGTGGAGGGTTGCTTTTCTGAATGGAGGCCTGTGCCATAAGGATTAGTGCTGGCTCCACTGCTTTTTGTCATTTATATAAATAAATGTGAATATAGGAGATACGATTAGAAAGTTTGCAGATGACACCAAAACTGATAGGGGAGTGGACAGCCAAGAAGTTTACCTCAGAGAACCTTGATGTGGTGGACTAATGGGTTGAGAGGTGGCAGATGGAGTTTAATTTAGATAGATGTGAGGTGTTGCATTTTTGGTAGGGCAAATCAGGGCAGGATGTATACACGTAATGATAAATACCTGGGAAGTGTTGCCGAACAGAGACATGGAGTGCTGGTTCATATTTACTTGGAAGTGGAGTCGCAGGTAGACATGATAGTGAAGAAGACATTTGGTACATTTGATTTTATTGGTCAAAGCATTGAATATAGGAATTGGAAGGTCATGTTATGGCTGTACAGGACATTGGTTAGGTTACGTTTGGACTACTGCTTCAATTCTGGTCTCTCTGCAATAGGAAAGATGTTGTGAAACTTGAAAGGGCTCAGAAAAGATTTACAAGAATGTTGCCAGCGTTGGAGCATTTCAGATGTAGGGAGAGGCCAAATAGGCTGGGGCTATTTTCCCTGGAGCGCGGAGGCCAAGGAGTGATCTTATGGAAGTTTATAAAATCATGAGGAGCATGGATAGGGTGAATAGCCAAGGTTTTATCTTTGGGGTAGGGGAGTCCAAAAGTTGTGGGACATAGGATTAAGGTGAGATGGGAAAGATTTGAAAGGAACTCAAAGAGCAACTTTTTCATGCAATGAGTGGTGCATGTATGGTATGAGCTGCCAGAGGAAGTGGTGGAGGCTGGTACAATTACAACATTTAAAAGACATCTGGACGAGTACATGAATAAAAAGTGTTTAGAGGAATATGGGCCAAATGCTGGCAAATGGAATCTGATTAATTTAGCATATCTGGTCAGCACAGACGAGTTGGATTGAAGGGTATGTTTCCATGCTGTATCTCTACGATTCTATGAGTCACAGGTACACAGGGTGGTGATGCTTGGCATGCTAGGCATCATTGGTCAGTGATTATAGGACTTGGGATGTCATGTTGCAGCTGTGCAGGATATTGGTGAGGCAATAACGATTGCCCTGCTACAGGAAAGATTTTGTTAATGATTCACAAGGGTTTTGCAGGATGGAGTGTTTGATCTTTTGGAAGAGGCTGAATAGGCTGGGACTATTTTCCCTGGAGTAATGGAGGCTGGGAGTGACTTTATAGAGGCCAATAAAATCATGAGAAGCATGAATACGGTAAGTGGTCAAGGTCATTTTCTCTAGGTGGGTGAGTTCAAAACTGAGGGTATAGTTTTAAGATGAGAGCAGAAAGATTTAAACAGGATGGAGGGGGTGGTGCCAGTATGGAACATGCCACAAGATGATGTGCTGGAGGTGAGTTTAATTGCAACATATAAAAGTTATCTGGATGGCTCCACGAATAGGAAGGGTTTAGACTTGAATGGGCCAAATGCTGGCAATTGGGATGAAGTCAGATTAGGATGTCTGGTTGGTATTGGATGAGTTGCAATGAAGGGTCTGTTATGACCCTATGACCTGATGGCCTACAGTCTATTTTCTACAAGAGATAATGGACATGATATCTAAGAATTTCAAAAATTCCACAGATTCCAGCACAGCCCTTGTAAACTGGAAGCTGCCAATTGTAACATTCCAATTGAAAGAAGCAGAAAATGAGAAAACAAAGAAACACCAGACCACTTAACCTGACATTTAATGTCGGGAAAATACTGTGTGCAGTTTGGTCTCTATCTGTGGAAGGATGTATTTGCATTAAAGGAGGTATCACTGTTGATTCACTAGTTTGGGTCTTGTGATGAGATGATCCTTACTGTAAGTGGCTAAGTAAATTGGATCATATATTCCTGGAGATAATGAGAATGAGTGATCTATTGAAACATGTAAGATCCAGAAGGAACTTGACAAAATGAGAAAGATGATTTCCCTGACAGGGGAATCTAAAGCATAGTGGTACAGTGTCAAGACAAAGGGTCACTGGTTTAGGACTGAGATGAGGAGAAATTTCATCATTCAAAGGCGTGTAAACTTTTGAAATTCTCTACTGCAGATGTTCATAATTGAATCTATCCAAAACTGAGACTGATACTTAGGGCCCTGGAGAGTGTTGTAGAACATAGAGATCTCGGGGTTCAGATACATAGTTCATTGAAAGTTGTGTCACAGTTGGACAGAATGGTAAAGAAGGTATTTGACACACTAGCCTTCATTGCTGAAACCATTGAATTTAGGAGTTGGGGCTTCATGTTGCAGGATGTTGGTGAGGCCATTTTTGGAGTATTGTGTGCAGGCCTGGTCACCCTGATACAGGAAAGGTATTATTGAATTGGAGAGCATGCAGAAAATATTTCAACAGATGGTTCCGGTACTGTAGCATTTGAGTTATCAGGAGAGGCTGGATTCGCTGGAACGTTTTTCAGTGGAGTGTAGGACGTTGACGGGGTGGCCTTATAGAGGTTTATAAAATCACGATGAGCATAGATAAGGTGAATAGCAAAGACCTTTTCCCTAGGATAGGGAAGTTCAAACTAGAGGGCATAATTTTAAGGTGAGAGAAGAAAGATTCAAGGAAATGGGCCAAACACAGGAAAATGGACCTAGTTTAGTTTAGAAAACTTGGTTGGCATGGATATGTTGGACTGCAGGGTCTTTACCTGTGCTGTATGACTAAATGACTCTATAACATAGCAAAATTCGTGGATGATACTAAAATATGCGGGAAAGCAGGCTATGATGAGTCAATGAAGAGTTTGCAGATGCATATTGATTGGCGAGGAGAACATGCCAGATTCTGACAGATGGAGTTTAATGTGGGTAAGTGTGAGATTGTCCACATTGGCTGAAAAAGATCGGGGCAAATTATTATTTAAATAGGAAGCAGATTCAAAATGTGTCAGTGCAGAGGATCTGAACGTCTTTGTGCATGAATCACAGGAAGTGGATATGCAGGTGCAGCATATAATAAGGAAGGCAAATGGAATCCTGGCATTTATCTCAAAAAGACTGGATTATTAAAGTAAAGAAGTGTTGTTACTATTGTATAAAGAATTGGTGAGACCACACCTGGAGTACTGTGTCCAGTTTTTGTCTCCTTACTTGAGGAAGAATGTGGTGGCATTGAAGGCAGTTCAGAGGAGGTTTGCAATGTTGATTCCAGGAAAAAAAGGGACAGTCATATGAGAAGCGGTTGTATAGCTAGGGCTTATACTCGTTGGAGTTCAGAAGAATGAGAGGGGGTATGGGAGACATTGCCACAGTCATCATTACTGTATAGCAGGTCAAGGTGTGGATAAAGCTGAAACATTACATTGTTGTTTCCCATCCTCCCTCCTCATCTGACCAAAAAAAAAGGCCTCTGTGAGGAAGAGGTCTGGCGAGGTAAAGGTGTACAAGAGAGCAGCCTTGAAGAGAATGGGCCAGTGTTAGAGTGGAAGTACTGAGGCGTTTGCTCGAGAGGTTTCAGCGTGATGAGCCTGAGCAGGGGTACAGGTAAGAGCAGGAAAGAGCTCTTAAAATCTACTTTCATTTCATTCCAGATTGAAGGCAGTGGGGATGGCAGTTAGGGCAGTGGTATGCTCCTCTTGCAGGATGTGGGAGATCAGGGAGGCTTCCAGTTTTCCTGGTGGCCACACATGTGAGAAGTGCAACCAGGTGCAGCTCCTGACAGACTGTGTTAGGGAACTGGAGCTGGAGCTGAATGCACTCAGGATCATCCGGGGTGCAGAGAACACCATTTATGAGAGTGATAGTGAAGTGGTCACTCCAAAGGTGCAGGCTACAGGTAGCTGGGTGACCACCAGAAGAGGTAAAGGGGAAGTCAGATAGTGCAGGGTTTCCTCATGGCCATTCCCCTCAGTAACCGGAAGACCGCTTTGGATACTATTGGGGGAGATGACCTCTGAGGGGTTAGCAGCAGCAGTCAGGTCAGTGGCACTGTGACTGGCTCTGAGGCTCAGAGGGAAAGGGTGCTGTCAGGCAGAGTGATACTGATAGGACACTCAATTGTGAGGAGAAGCTGTGGTTGCAGAAGAGACACCAGGATGATGTGTTGCCCCCTGGGTACCTGGGTCAAGGATGTCTCTGAGCGTTTGCAGAACATTCTGAAGGGGGAGGGTCAAAAGCCAGAAGTCATTGTGCACATCAGTACAAATGACAGAGGTAGACAAAGGGATGGGGTCCTGGGGAATGAATATAGCGAGTAAGGTAAGAAGTTAAAAAGCAGGATCTCAAGCATAGTGGTCTTTGGATTACTCCCAGTGCCACGTGCCAGTGAGGATAGAAATAGAAAGATAGGCCAGATGAATGCATGGGTGAGGAGCTGGTGTAGCAGGTGGGGTTTTCAGTTCATGGGTCATTGGGATCTCTTTTTGGGTAGAGGTGACCTATACAAGAGGGACAGGTTGCACTTGAACCAGAAGGGGTCCAATATGAGGAGATTTGCTAGTGTTGCCCGAGAGCATTTAAACTAGCTTGGCAGGGAGGTGGGACTCGTAATTGGGGTGGGGGTGGTCCATCGAGAAGTCAGAGGAAAATACATTAGAGAAGAAGTTTACTGTTCTGGATAGTCAGGGGCACAGTGAAGAGTGGAAAAAGACTTCTGGTTCGAGACTTCGAGGCCTGACTGGTAAGGCAGATGAGATCCGAGCATGGATTGGCTCTGAGGACTGGCTTATTATAGCCACAACAGAAGCAGGGCTTAGAGAAGGGCAGGACTAGCAGCTGAATGTTCCAGGATACAGAAGCTACAGGCGTGACAGAAGTACATGTAAGCGAGGAGGGGGAGTTGCCTTTTTGGTAAGGCAGGACATAACAACAGTGCTTAGAGAGGGTATTCTTAAGGGGTCATCAAATGAGGCCATATGGATAGAACTTAGAAACAAGAAGGGGATGATCACTCTGTTTGGACTATACGATAGGCCTCCAAAAAGACAGCAGGCACCAGAGGAGCAGATGTGTAGAGAGATTGCAGATACCTGTAGGAATAATAGAGTCATATTGGTTGGAGATTTTAATTTCCCCTCTAATGACTGGGCCACCCAGAACGTAAAAGGCCCGGACAGGGTAGAATTTGTCAAATATGTCCAAGAAAGTTTCCTAATTCAATATGTAGAGGGCCCTACTCAGGAGTTTGCAACACCGACCTCCTCTGGGGACACGAGGTCGGGCAAGTGACTGATGTGTCGGTCAGAGAACACTTTGGGTCCAGTGACCATAACTCTCTTAGTTTTAACATAGTTATGGAAAAAGAAAGGACAGGTCCATGGGTTAAGGTGCTAAACTAGAGCAGGGCCAATTTTCAGGCCATTAGGCATGATCTAGGAGAGTTCTATTGAGTGAGTCTGTTTGAAAGAAAAGGAAAGAGTGGCAAATGGGATACTTTTAAAACTGTGATATCAAGAGTCAAGACACAATATGTCCCTGTTAGGGTGAAGGGAAAATCTGGCAGGTATAGGGATCCCTGGTTGACAAGGGATATTGGGGTTCTGGTCAGGAATAAGAAGAAGGCATACATTGGATTTAAGCTATCGGGCTCAAGTGAATCCCTAGATGACTATAAAAAGTGTAGGAGCACACTCAAAAGGGATATCAGAAGAGCAAAAAGAGGGTTTGAGATTGATCTGACAGACAAAGTTAAAGATAATCCCAGAAGGTTTTATAGCTATATTAAGAGTAAGAAGGTGGCTAGGGAGAGAATAGGTCCCCTGAAAGATCAGCATGGCCGCCTATGTGTGGAGGTATAGAAGATGGGGGAGATTTTTAATGAACATTTTTCTACAGTATTTACTGAGGATAGAATCGTAGATTCTAAGGAAATAGAGGAAACAAGTGGGGATGTTTTGGACCATATGCACATTACCAGAGAGGAGGTGTTTGCAGCCTTAAAGCGCATTAAGGTGGATAAATCCCTTGGGCCTGATCAAGTCCATCCTTGGACATGGTGCAAGGCTAGGGAAGAAATTGGAGAGGCCCTTGCAGAGATTTTTGCTTCATTTTTAGCCACTGGTCAAGTTCTGGAAGACTGGAGGGTAGCTAATGTTGTTCCATTGTTTAAGGAAGATAGCAAAGACGAGCCAGGGAACAACAGGCTAATGAGCCTGACATCAGTGGTAGGCAAGTTATTGGAGAGGATACCGAGGGACAGGATCAAACAACATTTTGACAGTCAAGGTCTGATTAGGGATAGTCAACATGGATTTCTGCACGGGAAGTCATGTCTGACAAATCTTTTACAGTTTTACAAAAGGTAACCAAGAGGATGGATGAGGGTAAGGCAGTGGATGTTGTCTATATGGACTTTAGTAAGGCCTTTGACAAGATCCCACACGGCAGGCTATTCATGAAAGTTAGGTACATGGAATCCAGGGAAAGCTGGCTAATTAGATTCAAAATTGGCTTGATGGGAGGAAGCAGAGGATGATGGTTGAAGGTTGTTTCTCGGACTGGAGGGCTGTGATTAGTGGTGTGCCTCAGGGGTCAGTGCTGGGACCTTTGTCATTTGTTATTTACATAAATGATCTGGATGTGAATGCACAAGGCATGATTAGTAAGTTTGGGAATGATACAAAATTCGGAGGTATCATTGATAGCGAAGAAGGCTATCAAAAATTACAGAGAAATCTCGATCAAATGGGGAAGTAGCCTGAAAATTGGTAAATGCAATTCAATACTGACGAGTGTGAGGTTTTGGATTTTGGAAAGTCAAACCATGTTAGGACTTGTACAGTACATCGTAAGGCCCTGAGGCATGTGGTGGAACAAATACATAGTTCATTCAAAGCAGCGTCACAGGTGGACGGGATGGTGAAAGCAACATTTAGCATGCTGCCCTTCATCGCTCAAGGCACTGAGTATAGGATTTGGGATGTCATGTTACAGTTGTATAAGTCATTGGTGAGGCCGTACTTGGAGTATTGTGTACAGTTTTGGTCACCCTGTTATAAGAAAGACATAGTTAATCCAGAAAGTGTGCAAAAAAGATTTATAAGAATGTTGCCAGGACCAGTCAACCTGAGTTATAAGGAGAGGTTGGCCAGGATAGGACTTTATTCCTTGCAATGTAGGAGAATGAGGGGTGACCTTATTGAGATGCATAAAATCATGAGGTGCATAGGTAGGATGAATGCATGTAGTCTTTGCCCAGGGATTGCGAATTGAAAACTAGAGAGCATAGGGTTAAGGTGAGAGGAGATAGCGTTAAGAAGGACCTGAGAGGCAACTTCTTCACGCAGAGAGTGGTGCATATATGGAATGGGCTGCCAGAGAAAGTGGTTGAGACAGGTACAATGGCAACATTTAAAAAAAAAATTGGATAGGCAGGCGGATGAGAAGAGTTTAGAAGGATATGGACCAAATGCAGGCAATTGGAACTATTATGAGTGGGCACTATGGTCAGCTGTACCAGTTTTAGCCGACGGGCCTGTTTCTCCGCTGTATTACTCTATGGCACTATGATTGAACTATATATGATGCTAAAGGGTGTTGATAAGGTGGATGTTGAACAAATGTTCCGTCTGTTGGGACCGTCTGGAACAAGAGGGCATTGATATTGAATGAGGGGAGGTAGGTTCAAAACTAAGATGAAGAGAAATTATTTCTCTCAGAGGGTTCTGAATCTGTTGAGCTCATTTCCCTAGAGTGCAGTGGAGGCAGAATCAATCAAAAAATTCAAGAAGGAAATATGTTTCTGATGAAAATTGGGCTAAAGGGCTATAGGGAGCAGGCAGGAAAGTGGAGTTGAGACAAGGTGAGATCAGCCAAGATCAAGTTAAATAGTGTCGGCTCAAAAGGTTGAGTTATATACTCCCACACCTAATTCCTATGCTTCTATGTTCCTACGTATGGAATCTGGAAAGAGTATGGACGCATTGGGTGTAGTCCTGTGGAACATCAGAAAAGTGTATGATTTCTGAGTTCTGATTCAAGATGAAGGTCCAATCCAAGGCAAGGTTGAATCTCAGTTTGTACAACATTGCAACAGTCCTAATATAGTCATTCAAACACCAGGAACATTCTGAGCTGGATTGTGTTTGATCTATAGGTGGGATAGATGTGTTCTTGGGACAGATTTGATTCTGAGTTAGCTCTGATCCTCTTCTAGGGTCCTTCTCTGTTCAGGCATAGTTTTGTCCTCATTGAGGGTTTGATCCATTTGATGACTGATCCTGTGAGTAAGAAATTTTGGATGGCTTATTTCACTAACTCTGCTTGTTGTAATCAGTATCATGACAGTTTTAAACGGGGATGAGGGTGGATTCAGGCATGTTGAACTTGGGACTAAATATTTTGTTTTATTTATCCTTTTGAAATCTATCCCATCATTTTCTTTCGTGTTGAATTCCCATCCTTCCTCTATGAGTCAGATACAGAGTATATTTGTAAATAAATTATAGTCTCTTTGGTCTCCTGTCTGTTTTACAGTTAATTTACCGGCGATTTTCATTCTGTCCTGGGGTAAGTGCGGACTCTGCATCCGCACCTATCGGTACCTGGTTTCCATGGCATCTGAAAACCTACTTGTCATTATCACTGAGGTCATGCTGTGGCGCATACTTTATTAGCATGTCCCAGGTTCTTTCCTGTATATTACACCTGTATGCAGTGTTATGAATATCCTGAGTTGTGCAACCACTGATCGTTCTGTTTGGTTCACCGTCACTTTCTCCTTTGATTGATTTGTAGCCATTTGTTGCCAAAAGCTGAAAACAAATTACTGCACTGATAAAGTAACTCTGGTGGTTCTATCAATAACTTGTATTCTGTTCTGTTTAAAAAGTGTCCCCCTTTACTTTATACTTGAGGTTGTCAAGGTAATCAACAATGTCTTGTGGCTCTGTTGTATAAAACCATACTTTTATACTGAGCCTGGATGGATAGAATTTGATTGGTTTGACAAAATTATAACCCCATTACTTCCATTCACCTTAATTATGTTGCTCAAAACTGTGACAGTCAGACACAGCTTAGTAACCAGTCACGTCTGTAAGGGACTAAAGGTGGAAGAAAAGTAGACAATCATATTGACCCAGAGATGAAGAGCAGGAAGAAATCTCTGGTTTTGCTTTTCAGCATATGTGGCAACTTCATCCTTCTGTGGTTGGTCTTTGTTCTACATTTCTTATATTCTAACACAACTGGTGCAAATATTAACAACAACTCAGAATTCACATTTCAACATGTCGGATTTATGCTGTGGAATTTAAGTTGCTGCACAAATAAATTTATTTTTGGGGCTAATTCATCCAGGTAAAGGGAATTGTTTGCTTTTAAGTCTAACAGAGCCTCCAAAAACTCTCCATTTCCTAAGTCAAACTGTGCAAGTTCGTCACTGTCCCTTTTCCTGAATTCTACACCAATATTCTCCTTTTTCTGACTGAAGAACAAAAAGAAGAGTTCATTTAACAACTTTCCAATACCCTATGGTTTCCCACACAGGTTGCCCCCTTGGTCTCTAATGGACCCTACTCTTTCAGATGCTCCCTAATCCTGTTTGCAAGTGCTTTCTCATGTCCTCTTTTTGTTCTCCTAATTGCTTCCTTAAGTTCTGTCTTGCAATTCCGATATTCCTCCTGTGCCACATGCTGAGTTGCTCACTTTGGACTTGCTCAAATCTCTATTTTTCCTCTTTATCCAATCCTGAATTGTCCTAGACATCCAGGGTTCTCTGAACTTATTGCTACTACATTTTACCCTAAAGGGTACATGTTGGACACTCTCCCTAGCTCAGTTTTGACCGTGCACACCACACCCACCCCACTGCTCTGCAGTAGACATACCTGCAAAGAGCTGTGCCCATTCACCTTTTGCCAGATATATTTTGCTAAAATCTGCCATCCCCCAGTCTGAAGTTATCTTTATAAGGCCATCTCTTACCTTGTATGTCACAAAATTGTACTATATCATGTTGTGATTGCTATTGCTAAAATGATCCCCTATGGGCACATTGATAAATTGTCTGGCTTCTTTCCCCAGAACCAGATCCAGCATTGTACCATTTCTTGTTGGAGCTTCTACATATTGATCCAAAAAAAATTCCCTGGATACATTTCAAAATTTCACTCCCCTCTAAACCCTTAACACAGTGCCTATTTCAATTTACGTTGGGAAATTTGCAATCCCCTATTACATTTTCCCGATTATTACTCTTACACACCTCTGTGAACTGGCTACCTATTTGCTACTCTATTACCTGCTGACTCTTTGCGGGCCTATAATACACTCCCAGTAAAGTGGCTGCCCCGTTAACATTCCTAAGTTCTACCCACAGAGCCTTGTTTGAGGACCCTTCCAAGATATCATCTCTCCTTATTGCAGTCATTGACACCTTAATTAATAGTGCTACACCACCACCACTCTTTTTACACTCTCTCTGTCATGCCTAAAGATCCTATATCCCATAAGGTTGGGTTGCCAGCCTAGCTCTTCCCTCAACCATGTTTCTGTCAGTGTCACTGGCTTGCTGTCTGTTTAGAATCACTGGAGGAGGATCAGCGCACAGTGTGACAAAGAACGAAATCTGAAAATCTTTTGACTAAACGTGTGACCAGAAGATTTTGTTTTAATGTTTGGTTTTCGTAATTGCTTCTATTCTGCCATTTTCAGTCACTATGCTATCACTGATGGAATATTCTCTTCTTTAAAAGAAAAGAATTCTGCAAATACTTCAATAATTAATGCAAGACAGTGAGAGGGTCACTGATCATTCAAATCACTGTGATCTAACAAACACGTAGGAAAATGGTGTCAATTGGTAGAAGTTAGTTCCCAGCAGAGTCCTGCAAATTACTCCTGTGGATACGTATGACTATTACCAATAAGAGATAATCTAACCATCCTTTGACATTCAATGGTATTACCATCACTGAATCCCACACTATCAACATTCTGGGGGTTATCATTGACCACAAACTCAACTGGAGTCACCACATGAACATAGTGGCTACAAGAGCAGGTCAGAGGCTGCAGTAAGTAACACTCCTCCTGACTCCCCAAAGCCTGTTCTCCATTTACAAGGCATAAGTCAGGAGTATGATGGAATACTCCCCATTTGTCTGGATGGGTGCAGCTCCAACGACGCTCAAGAAGCTTGACACCATCCAGGACAAATCAGCCCACTTGTTTAGCATTGCATGAACAAGGATCCACTTCCTCCACCACTGAGTGGCAGCAGTGTGTGCTGTCTATAAGATGCACTGCAGAAATTCACCAAAGATCCTCCCACAGCACCTTCCAAACCCATGACCACTTCACTCTAGACAGGTCAGGGTTGCTGATACATGAGGTCAGAAGTCGGTAACATGTGCAGAAAAGTATTAAACACAATCCATCTTCTATTTCTGAGACTAAAGAGGCTTGTAAGCAGTCACTCAATCCGCTGCAGACCCCTGCAGTTCTGCATTAGTTGGAGCAATGAGGGGACAGAATTATCGGTTAGGATGTTTAATGGGAGGGACAACTCCTTCAGTGACTGGCTTGTACTGAGACTGAGGGCAAGTTCCTCAGCACAAGGATCGGAGAAGCCTGGCAAAGATGGGAAGAGCGACCAAGAATCAAGGTGAATTAATGACAATATTACTGACACTGATACAAGTGTAAAATATGGGATACTCTATCACAGTAAACTGAAGACAACATTGGGTGAAATGTTCCAAGGCGCTGAATGACATGAATAACAGTGAGAAATCTGGGACAATCCCATCAGAACTAAAATAATATCTTCCCGGACATCGAAAGCAACAAGTCACATTTTCCAAATGCGCTTTTGTTGTTCTTTATTCATAGGATGTGGGTAATGCTGGCTGGGCCAGCATTTATTGCCCATCCCCAATTGCTTTTGAGAAGGTAGTGCTGAGCTGTCTTCTTCAACCTCTGTAGTCCATGTGCTGTAGATTGACCCACAATGTCGATAGGGAGGGAATTCCAGGATTCGGATCCACTGACAGTGGAGGAATGGCGATATATTTCAAAACCAAAATGGTTAGTGCCTTGGAGGAGATCTTGCAGGTGGTGGTGGATCCCATGTATCCGTTGCCTTCGTCCTTCGAGATGAAAGTGGTTGTCAGTTTGGCAGGTGCTGTCTGAGGACCTTTGGTGAATTTCTGCAGTGTATCTTGTAGATGGTACACACTGCTGCTACTGAGCTTTGGTGGTAGAGGAATTGGATGCTTTTGGATGTAGTGCCAATCAAATGGGTTGCTTAGTTCTGGATGGTGTCAAGCTTCTCAGGTGTTGATGGAGGTGTGGGTGTAACAATGAGATTCTCACTATTGAGCAGTTAGAGTACGATTAAAAAGGATTACTGCTCATTGTCACCCTCAGTACTACCCAGTCTTGCCTTAATGAAATGCACATTCTACTCTGCAGGGCCAGGCATCCAGCTCACCAAGTGGACCAGGCTGTCTCTCAGGGCTGCTTGCTTTTGCTTTTCACGCTTACTCTTGTTGAACCTACCTGGATGCTTTGCCTTGCATTTTGGTTTTGACACAAGGCCTGGATGTTTGTCATGCCTGTCAGGAGTCATCAGTCAAATAAGTGGTTGTGTCTCTGGATTGTACTATGCTACATCAATGTTACACCTTCACTGTGTACCAGCAGCCTTCTTGGTAAAAGCACTGCAAATGCTTCAAACAAATGACTATGTCTCTAAGTCTCAGGGTAATTGTCCTCAGTCAAGACATGGGAAACACCCTGCAGTCAGGGCTCCCGACATGATAAGTGAAGAACAACCCCAGTACCAGAACGTAAGATCATGACTGATCTGATAATCCTTAACTCCACTTTTGTGATTTTCCTGCATAACCCTTGATTCACATGCTGATTAATGATCTGTCTATCTAAAACTTCAATGTGCTTAATGATCCAGCCTCACAACTCTCTGCAGTAATGAATTCCACAGATTCACCCCTGAGAGAAGTAAGTCCTCCTCATGTCTGACCTATTTTGTGGTCCCTTGCTCTGAGATGATTCTCCATGCTCCTGAACTCCTCCACAATTGAAAACAATCTCTCAGCATCAACCCTGTGAAATCCCCTGAGAATGTTGTCTGTTTCAGTATGATTCCCTCTTCATTCTTCTGAACACCAATGAGTACAGGCACTACCTACTCAACCTCTCCTCAAAAGACAGACCCTCCACATCTGCTATCAGCCAAGTGAACCTTCTCTAGACTGCCTCCAATGCCCGTTTATCTTTCCTGAGATAAGGGGCCCAAAACTGTTCACAGTATTCTAGCTCTGGTCTAGCTAATACCTTGCATAGTTTTAGCTAGTCTCCCCTATTTTTATACTTCATTTCATTTAAATAAAGTCCACCAGTTGATTTTCCTTCCCCATTACCTGCTGAATTTGGATACCAACTTTTTGTGAATCATGCACAAGGGTCCCCCAGTCTCCCTGTGCTGGAGCTTTCTGCTGAATTTCTCCATTTAAATAGGATTCGGATCCTCTCTCTTTCTGCCAAAGTGCACAATGTCGTGTTTCCCCACATTATATTCCATCTGTCAAGTATACAGTTCAATGTATATCCTTTAATAGACTCTTTGTGTCATCCTCACCGCTTACCTTCCCAACTGTTTTTATGTCACCTGTAAATTTGGCTACAGTACATTCACTTTACAAATCCAAGTCATTCATATGTATTGTACCTCAGTTATTACACTCTATTTCCTGGGTCTTACCAATTTAGTTCCAACAACACATGTTGCCTTGTATCCCATGGGCTCTTACTTTCTTGACCAGTTTGCCATGTGGACCTGATCCAAAGCCTTGCTAAATTCCATGTAGATCATATCAAATGCATTCCCCTCATTTGCACATATGATTAATGCCTCAAAACATTTGATCAATTGTATCAATCATGACTTTCCCTTAAAAAAACGATGTTGACTATCCCTGATTAACCTGTATCTCCCCAAGTGCAGATAACTGTCTACCTCAAAATACTTTCTCTTAATTTCTCCATCACTGAGATTATATTGGCTGGCCTGTAACTTCCTGGTCTGTCCCTTCCACCCTTTTTACAAATAGGATACTGTTTGCTGTCCTCATAGTCATCTGGCACGTCACGTGTGGCCAGAGAAGATTTGAAAATTATTGATAGTGCCCCTTGCCTCCCTCAACAACCTGGGATATATCTCACTAGTGTCTGCAGATTTATCTGTTTATAGGCTACTAAACCAGCGAGTACCATTCTCTCTACGCTAATATCTTCTAATATTTTACCATCCTTTACTCTTATAGCTGTACCCTGTATTGTCTCTTTTCGTTGTGAAGACCAAGTTGCTGTGCCCCACCAGCATAATTCCAGAGAACTGTTGAGGCTTACTAAAACCTGAAAGAACTGCAGATACTGTAATTCAGGAACAAAACCAGAAGTTGCTGGAAAAGTTCAGCAGGTCTGGCAGCATCTGTGAAGAAAAATCAGAGTTAATGTTTCGCACCTGGTGACCCTTCCTCAGAACATTGTAATTGTTGAGGCTTGCCTGACATTCTCTACAGCAGCCCCAGAAATGTATGGGTCTGTTTCATCTTATTGAAAAAAAGGGTTGGCACGGTGGCTCAGTAGTTAGCACTGCTGCTTCACAGCGCCAGGGACCCAGGTTTGATTCCCACCTTGGACGACTGTCTGAGTGGTGTTTGCACATTCATTCTCCCCGTGTATGCGTGGGTTGCCTCCGGGTGCTCCGGTTTCCTCCCACAGTCCAAAGATGTGCAGGATAGGTGGGCTGGCCATGTTAAATTGTCCATAGTGTCCAGGGATGTGTAGGTTAGGTGGGTTAGACATGGGACATGCAGGGAAAGGGGTTTGGGTGGGATGATCTTCAGAGGGGGCAGTGTTGACTTGTTGGGCCGAATGGCCTGTCCCCACACTGTAGGGATTCTATGATCTAACAAGCATTTAGATGCATACCTGTGATGCCAAGGCACACAAGAGTTCAGGTCAAATGCTGGAAAATAGGATTGGGACGGACTCAGAGATAGCAAGAATTGTAGATGCTGGAGTCAGAGCTAATACAGTGTGGAGCTGGAGGAACACAGCAGGCCAGGCAGCATCAGAGGAGCAGGAAAGTTGATGTTTTGGATTGCGACCCTCCTTCAGAAATGGGGAGGGGGATTTTTCCTCCCTCTCCTTCCTGGACTTCTCCGTCTTCATCTCTGTGACCGCCTTGAAACTGACGTCTATTTCAAGCCCACTGACTCCCACAGGTACCTGGACTACACCTTCCTGCAAGACTGGCAATCCCCTACTCCCAATTCCTCTGCCTCTGCCTCGTCTCTTCCCAAGATGGGGTGTTCCACTCCCGAACATCCCAGATATCCTCTTATTTCAAAGATCGTAACTTGTCCCCTCTGGTGATCGAAAATACCCTCAATGCATCTCTTGCATTTCCTGCATCTCTGCCCTCACTGTCCCTGCCGCCAACAAAAATAAAGACAAGAATCCCCCTGGTCCTCACATGTCACCCCACCAACCTCCGCATCCAGCATGTCTTTCTTTGCCACTTCTGCCACCTACAATCTGACCTCACAACCAAAGAGATGTTTCCCTCCCCACCCCTATCTGCCTTTCGTAGGGACCGCTCTCTCTGCTACTCCTTCGTCTGCTCCACACTGCCCACTAACCCCACCACACCCGGTACCTTTCCCTGCAGCTGCAGGGAGTGCTACACCTGCCCCTACAACTCTCCCTCATCTCCATTCAAGGCCCAAAGCAAACCTTCCAGTGGGATTGCACTGGAAGGGCTGCAGAGGAGATTCACCAGTCATTACCTGGGATGGAGCATTTTAGCTGTGAAGAGAGGTTGGGTAGGTTTGGATTGTTTTCTTTCAAGCAGAGGTGGCTGAGGGGTGACCTCATTGAGGTTTTTCAAATTATGGACAGAATGGATTGGAAGCAGCTATTCCCTCAGTTAAAGGGTTCATAACAGCGGGGTATGCACTTTTATGGTGAAAGGCAGGAGGTTCAGAGGGGATTTGAGTGTTTATTTCACGCAGAGAATGGTGGGGTCTAGAATGCACCGTCTGGGGTGTAATAGAAGTGGCAACTTCACAACATATTAAAAAGTACTTGGACTATCTCTTAAAATGTCCCAACATTCAAGGCCACGGCCTAGTGGGGCAAAGTGAGATTAGTATAGATAGGTCAGTACGGACTCAATAGCTCTCTCTGTGCTTTAAGACTGTGAGTTTCTAATCATTCAATGTCCTCTTGAATGCATGAGTAGAACCTGCCTCCAACACATTTTCAAGTAGTGCATTCCAGACCCTAACAGCTCTCTTTGTGAAAAAATGTATTTGTTCCCACATCATCTGTACTTCTTTAACACATCACTTTAAATCTGTGCCCTCTTGTTGTTGTTTCTTTTAGGAAAAGCAACAGCTTCTCCATATCTACTTTCTCCAGCACATTCCTGATTTTGCAAACCACCTCTCAGACTTTTCTCTTCAAGGAGAACAAGTCCAACTTAGAATCATACAGTCATAGAGTCATACAGCACGGAAACAGACCCCTCGGTCCAACCAGTCCATGCTGACCATAACCCCAACTAAACTAATCCCACCTGCCTGTGCTTGACCCATATGCCTCTGACCATTTCTTATTCATATACTTATCCAAATGTCTTTTAAACATTCTAACTGTGCCTGCATCTACCACTTACTTTGGAAGTTCATAACACAAGTGAACCACTCTGTATAAAAACATTGCCCCTCACGTCTTTTCTAAATCTTTGTCATCTCATCTTAAAAATATGCACCCTCGTCTTGAAATCCCAGGGAAAAGACACTAGCCATTCACTTTATCTATACCCTTCATTATTTTATAAACCTTGAGAAGGTCACCTCTCAACCACCTATGCTCTCATGAAAAAAGTCCCAGCCTAGGAGCGGCACAGTGGCTCACAGTAACAGGGACCTCGGTTCGATTGCACCCTCGGGTGACTGTCTGTGTGGAGTTTGCACATTCTCCCCATGTCTATGTTTCCTCTGGGTGCTCTGGTTTACTCCACAGATGTGCAGGTTAGGTAAATTGCCCATAGTGTTCAGGGATGTGTAGATTAGGTGGGTTACAGGGGGATGGGTCTGGGTGTGATGCTCTGAGGTTCAGTATGGACTTGTTGGGCTGAACGGCCTGTTTCCACACTGTAGGGATTCTATGCATCCTCTGCTTTAACTCAAACCCTCCATCTCAGCAACATCTTGGTAAATCTCTTCTGAACCTTCCCTAGCTTAATAATATCCTTCTTATAATGGGGAAACCAGTTCAATCTATCCTCAAAACAGAAGTTTCTCATTAATGGAGCCAGTCTTGTAAATCACTTTTGCATTATTCTCAATACACTGACACCCTCCCCATAATATGGCACCATAACTGTACACAATACTCCAGCTGAGCTCTAACAAGTGTCTTGTACAAGTTCAACATCACCTCCATACTCTTAAACTCTATGCCCAGATTAATAAAGGTGAGACACTGTATGATTTATTTAACAGCTCTCTCCATCTGTTCTTACACTTTTAATGATCTGTGCAGGTCTCTCCCTTTAGAATTATATCCCCTTTTTAATTTTAATTTTTTCATTCAATGTTCTTCCATAACATGCATCAACTCACATTTCTCTGTGTTGAAACTCATCTGGCATCACTCTGCTCACTCCACCAAATTGTAATAATTGCAGAGTGCAAATGAAATAGAGGAGAATCAGCCTTAGATCCCCTGTGAGTAAATGACTGAAAATCAAAATCAAAGTAGATGAAATTGTATACTTTTGAACTTTAGCAAACCATTGGTTACACATTCTCGGGGAAGACAGTAAAATGAAGGAGAACATTTAACTTCTGGCTGTGAGGACAAGAGGAAATAAAACTGCAGTAATATTGCTTCTGTTTTAAGTGAAATCAGATGTTTAAAAATTGAAGGCAATACTTTTTCATGTTTTCATACATAGTCATAAAAATTGATGGCAAACTTATAATCTTTATGATCGGCAGTAATGCTTTATCTTTAGTTATTACAACTGTCCTGTCCATAAGATTCCTGCTTGCCTGATCATAAGAAAACATGACCGTTCATTTTCTTTCTTTTACTACTGCTTCTCACTTCCAATGGTGCTCCATTTTGAAGTTCACATTTTTGAGGGTGGTATGTATGAAACAATTGACCACTATCTCAACTCTTCATTCATTCAACTTGACATTTATTCAATTTTCAGCCCAACTAGATGACAGGTTCATATTGTCATAAATGAAAAAGAAATTAGCAACATCATTTTCATTTTCTGCAGTGAATCATATTTAAAGTGTTAACTAAATTATGACGTGGTTTACCATCTGTCCAAATGTTACCATAACTGCCTGTCCTCATTGCAGATGCTCAAGAACAACACAAAGAGATACTGCGACAGAGAAATGAAACACTTGATTTGAACACTATTCTAATCAATGAGAAGGTTAAAATTTCTCACTTGAATGCACGGTACACTGAGCTGACAATTATTTCTCCCGTTCATCATCGAAAACTGATAAAGCATGAACTTATTGCACATGGCAGGGATCATGAAGAATGGAGAGAGATGCATCTCCGGAGGGAACTGGAAAAAATATGCATCGATCAATTGTTCCGAAGTTGCTTTTCACAAGACAATCAGTGCCATTCTGGAAAGGGACAAGTTGTACAAATTCATTCAGGTTGTTCCATCGTTGTCAGTGGAGCCCCAGGAATTGGGAAGACAACACTACTACAAAAGATAGTTTACGACTGGGCCAGTGGGAACATTTACCCACATTTTCAATTTGTCTTCAGTTTTAAATTCTGTGAGTTGAATACTATTAACCGGAAATCGATTTTAAAAGAAATGATTCTGTTGTTCTATCCTTATTTGGAGAAATTTGTGGACGATCTCTGGAAAAATCCAGCCAGTTTGCTGTTTATATTTGACGGTTTAGATGAATTCAAGGACAGCATCGAATTTCCTGACAGTCAGTCAGATATAGCACCTCAATCAATATGCATGGACCCAGAGATCCCCTGCAAAGTGTCTGATATTGTCAGCAGTTTAATACAAAAGCAACTCCTCCCAGGGTGTTCAGTATTATTGACCAGCCAACCAAGTGAACTGCAATTATTGGAAAAAGCTGACATTAGTGTATGGGCTGAAATACTTGAATTTGTTGGGGAAGAACGGAAAGAATATTTCCAAAAGTGCTTTGGAGATCAGACGGTGGCAGCAGCTGTTTTCAAACATGTGGAAGAGAATGAGATCCTGTACACCATGTGCTACAACCCTTCCTACTGCTAGATTCTCTGTCTCTCACTGGGTCCCTTCTATACACAAGGAAACAGGAAACAGGAAACAGCAGCAAGTCCCCAGGACCATTACCCAACTATATTCCTACTATATTTACAACATTCTGAAAAACCACGGCCGAGAGATTGAAAACCCTCGTGATGTGTTATTGAAAATCGGTGAGATGGCCTTGACAGGTGTCTTTGAGAAACAGATTGTCTTCAGAAATGAGATCTGATCAAATATAATCTTCAGCCTTCACAGTTCCTGTCTGGGTTCATGTTGGAAATTTTTGAGAGGAATGATTCTGCCCGGTGTGTGGTCTACATGTTTCTCCATCTCACCATCCAAGAGTTTATAGCTGCACTCACACAATTCCTGACTCCCGATCTCGAGGACATCCAGAAACTGCTCAATAACGTTCAGAGCAAGGAGGATGGGAGATTCGAGATATTTCTTCATTTTGTCGCTGGACTGTCCTCCCCCCAGGCAGCTCGGCCCTTGGAGGAGCTTGTCGGTCCATTTCTTCATCAAACAACCTGCCGAGTTATTGACTGGGTGCAGGAGAAGGTTGAAAAACAGATTGGTAATACTGGAAGCAAAAGTGGGAAAAGGGATCTTCTGAATACACTGCACTATTTGTTTGAGTCCCAGAATAAAGCCCTGGCACAGACCACATTGGGGTCTATGAAAAGACTTCAATTTGGGGATTCGGACTCACAGAAAGCTTTGCAACTGAGCCCAATTGACTGTGCCGTATTGTCTCATGCCATTGGACTTTGTCATACAATAAAACATCTCGATCTACGGAACTGCTATATTCAGTGTGAAGGGCTCCAAAGGTTCCAACCTTCACTGCACAAATACCTAGTGTTGAGGTAACTCATTACTTTCATGAGTTAAATTGTTAAATCAGTTTCTACTTTTTTAGTTACATAAATGTGCACCATGAAAAAGAATTAGAAAATGTCAAATGCACCAGTGCTAATCAAGTAACAGTTGAATCAGGGCATCATTCCAGGGAAACAAATAAGATTAGAGGTTTTCCCAAAACAAGTGCACAATGAACAAAGGTTCACAGATGACAGGATTTGATTATGTAAAAATAATTTAGAAAACAGAAATTATCAAAAGAAAAAAAACAAATATAAGAAATATATTACAAATAAGGATCTAAAATTGGAAAAATATTGCCAGATTGACCAGATGTAGTTGATTAATGATGCTAGAAAGGTGCTCCCTGTGGCATCATGGCTAATATTTTGCTTGATTTATTACACGCAACATGGAGTTGTGATCTGATTTATCTTATCAATGGGAAATCTTCCTTGGTTCAGAAAGAATAGTTTGTAGACTATTCCTAAATCAGCACACTAAATAATGACAATCTGGTCAGGCTGCACTGTAGGCACTTTCGAAAAACACCTTGGTCAATGCATAGAGAATATAAATGAAAAGGACCCTGTCATATGTCACATAGAGAATATAAATGAAAAGGACTCTGTCATATGTCTAACAGAGGAACAGAATTTTAATAAAAACTGCTCAAAATAATTGATTAACCAGACTGAAATCAGAGAGTTCAATTCCAAGTGAAAGTCTGAAATCGTCTTCACTCTATACATGGTCTTTCAATGCTTTCAGATTACATACAAATCACACATTATCTTCATTATGTAAAACATCAACCAGATTATGTGGCATCTGCTCTCTTTGTTTCAAATTATTCCTCATTTGAAAGTGTTTTTCAGATTGACATGATATACAAAGTACACACACATGAAGTTGTGACTATATTATGCTTAGGGAAAGAGCAGGTGTATTCACATCAGAATCCCACGGTGAAATCAATAATAGAAACTACAACTTGTTTCTCACTTGATGGTACTCCATGGAGTAGGAGCTTGCTGACTGACATTTAATGTTTTGAAGTATATCATATACTCCTCAGGCTAGAAATAGCCCAGTCTTATTGGCAAAGACAGCAAAACCGGCTTATCAATCTTTTATCATTGTAATGTTTTTATAGAAATTGTTAGAAAGAGATGAAAACAACCAGCATATCTAAGATATGTTTCAGCACATTTCTACCTACTTTATGTTTATTTGAAGGTTGGAGGGAAATGATCTTGGTGACTAGGGAATGCAATTACTGTGTTTGGTCCTGAAGCACCCAAAATGTAAAATTGAGGCACTGGGGTGAGTATAAGACGTGCATAATCAACTGTATAATAACTGATTACCACCATTTTAAATCATTATTACTATCAGCAATAGTTTAATTTGTACCTACTATAACTGTAATGATGCTCAAGATTGCTTATCTGCTACGTATACCCCGATCAACCTTATCAACTTTCACTCACTATCGTTCTCAGGTTAGCTGACAATGGTCTCAGCTTCTTGTACTGAGAATCTCAGCTTTGTTCTCAGCACAAACCGGTCACTGAAAGGCCTGTACCTGGGTTATAATAATCTGGGATGTTCTGGAGTAACACACTTATCTGTGGCTCTGAAGCACTTGGACTGTGAAATACAGAAATTTGCGTGAGTATGAGAGTGATTCATCATCATGAGATGTCCTAACACAACTTGAGCTGAGTAAACCATAAACGAAACAGGCTAACAGGCTCTGATCTCTGTATTTTGAAGATTAGTATTGTTTGCATGATAATCCTCCTTTTATTCGTTGCTTTTTTTTTGCTTTCTTACTGATTGATAGTCTGAATGATAATGAGCTAACAGATTCTTGTGTCAAAGATCTGACTTCTGCTCTGAGTACAAACCAGTCCCTTACGGAGCTGAACCTGAACAATAATAAACTTGGAGACTCAGGAGTAATATTGTTATCTGATAGCCTGAGAAAGCCAGACTGTAAAATACAGGAATTGAGGTATGTAGCAGACTTAGCCTAGTTTCATTCTTATTTTGATTTTCTACTGCTAAAACTGTTCACCGGCATCATTATTACGGAGAGAACTATAAATATACATTTGTTCATACACAGACCATTGTCATTACTTTCTGTTTCTTGAATTCTCTGTTCAGATTAGTTGATAATGCACTTGCAGATTCGTGTATCGATGTTCTCGCATCTGCTCTCAGTACAAGCCAGTCACTGACAGTTTTGTCGCTGTGGTCAAACTCCTTAACTGACCAATCCATTCCTGCTCTCAGTCACCTCATATGAATTGTGAGAGTCTGCAGTGTATCTGGTGAGTACTGCTTCTTTTCAATGTAATTCCATGGCTTACAATAGAACTAGGTTATATCTAATATTTATGTTTCATATGAACTTCTATCTTCATCTAACACTACCAGAAGAGTCCTCCCTTATAAACCCCTTGCTATGACTGCTCAGATTTCTACCACAATTATTTTCTGCTGGGAGCAGGTTCCACATTTCTTTTATATATAAAATCCCCACAGTGTGGAAACGGGTCATTCAGCCCAACAAGTCTACACTGACCCTCCAAGCAGCACGCCAGCCAGCTCTATCCCCCTTTCCCATGACTAACATATCTAACTACACATCCCTGAACACTGTGGACAATATAGCATGGCTAATCCACCTAACGTGCACGTCGTGGAATGTGGGAGGAAACCAGAGCGCCTGGCAGAAAAACACGCAGACACAGGGAGAACGTGAACTCAGGTCTCTGGCACTGTGCAGCAGCGATCTAACCACTGAGCCAGCATGCTGCCATTCTAGTGCATTAATTGTACTGTGAAACAATAAGTTTCTGCTGAATATCCAATTGTACTTATTGGCGACTTTCTTATATTCGTGGCCACTAGATTTGTCAGAACTTCAAATTAATTATTTTCTATGTCTTTACAATGCTGGCTGTTTGCACACTGTTCAGTTTCTCTTTGAAGACTACTTCTCTTTGAAGGATCAACCTATTCAGCCTTTCCTGATGAATATCAGTTTTGGAGGTTAATTTAATCCAGATCATCAATCTATGCTAAAACATATTCTGAACAACAAACAATGTTGAACGTCTGAAGGCCTGGCACATAATGCTCAACAAATACAGTTTTCTTAAAGGCTCAGGCACCCACTGAAAAGATCATCCACCTGGAGCCAACAAAAAAAAAGTAGAAACCGAAAGAACTGTGGATGCTGTAAATCAGGAACAAAAACAGAGTAGCTGGAAAAGCCCAGCAGGTCTGGCAGCATCTGTGAAGGAAAAAACAGATTTAACGTTTCGAGTCCAGTGATCGGTTCTGAGGAAGAGTCACCGGACCCGAAATGTTAACTCTGTTTTTTCCTTCACAGATGCTGCCAGACCTGCTGGGCTTTTCCCGAAACTTTGTTTTTGTTCCAAAAAAAAAACGCATGGTTGCATTCGGGAAACCATGAAGATGCAAGTTTAATGAAGATGCAGACTGGAAAATATAATGGGTCTCAGCATCAACAAACCCCTGAGACATACAGTGGCTTAAAAAGTTATAGGTGTAAAGACGGTGCATGAATTGTTTGATTTTCCAGGATGTTTCAGATTCTAGAGGACTTTGTAAGGATTGGGAGATAACAAAGATAATACAACCATTTAACAGATGACAAGAAAAGAGAAATGGAAACTATAGACCAAATCGCCATTAACATTCCTGTTGACAAATTTATTTAAATATCATAAAACGATTGAGCAGTCAGCATGGATTTACATAAAAAATGAAATGCTGTCTGGCAAAATGGAACAATTGTCTTGCAGAGTTAACTAGTAAGAATGATGAGAGGGAAGTAATGAATGTCAAGTCATTAGCACAGTCTAACCAGATCGTAGGGCTGCTGTCTCATTAGAGAGAGACAACTGGTGGTGATTTAAAGTGAGGGGAACCATACCTCAGGCAAAGGGAAGGGTTGGGAAGGAGTGCCTTTCATGGTAACCTCAGCTGGTGATGGGAACTGAGACCGCTTTGTAAGTCAACTGAGCTAAACAGACCATCATTGATGAATGTAGTAAAGGGATTTGATACAATTTCGAACACAACAATGAGCTAATAAATTAAAATGCATAAAAAGTTACTTCACAGATAAAAAGCGAAGAGAAGAATTAAGATGAATATGTTCATTCTATTATTTCTATAACCATTTAGAGTTTTAGAAAATTATATGATTTGATTCAAAGATCAATAACCTTTCAGGAGATTGACATGGTAAATTTGGAGAAAATGTTTTCATTGACCAGGCTATTGAGCATATGTCATATTCCCAAAATATGAGGTCAATAATTTTGAGCAGTGGTAAGGAGACATTTCAGTGCTCAAGAAGTATTGTCCACGATAGGCATAGATGGTTAGTCATTGATTCCAATCAAAACAGAGCTCAATTGGCTTTGATTCTGAAGGAATTGAAGGTGTATGCTGAAATTTCAAGAAGCTGGATCTGCTGTAGAAGAACCAAGAAGAAACAAGAATAGAGCAATTAGATCAGGTCCCAAAGACCATATGGTCTATCTCACCTTTCATCTCGTGTGTTCTTTTGTACTTCACTTAGCTTCCAGTATTTTCCTTTCACTTAATATTCTCTTCTTGTTGTCTTTTGCGAAATCTCATGCTCATCTTCCCCTGACATTTTTTATTTTGGGATTACTTTTCAGTTTGTTAATTCTGTTTGTAATGTTTTGTAACTAACACTGCTGCACAGTGTCCATTCTTGAAATTTTTCTTTCATAATGCAATGCATCTTCAACTTTGGGTGTCGCCATGATTCCTCTCCTGGTGCGCTATGGAGCCAATAGATAAGTCCTGAATATGTTGTAAAAACTCCATTTCATAAACCTTTGCTTCCTTCCTTTGTCAGTTGATTTAGAGGTACATTTAATTTTGAATGATTCTTAATCTGTGTATCAAGTCATTGATTGTCCCTTGTGATTTTCCCTGCATCTTTTGCACAAATTCCCAACATAGCCAATTGCTAGATTTTTTTATTTTCTCATTATCTATGTTTTCATTAAACAACAATATTATGCTTTCTTATGTGCTTAGTTAATGGTATAACAGGCTTACAGAAATGAATATCCTCCTCCTGTTCTTGTTTCTATTACATATATCACACTACATCATCAATATTTATTACAGACATTTCAGCTCTTTCCTGCCTTGATATTTTTGGAATGTTGCAAATGCATCATTTCATGTTCAATCCTCTTCTTTGTTTTGGCATATTTAAGTTTTATTATAAAAGCTAAGCTTACTTCCTAAAGCTGCAGTATCTCGTCAGGTTTCTCATTTGTTTCTATGTGATCAGTTTGAGGCCAAGACCGATCACAACCCCTTTTGTCATATCGATTGCTGTCCAACTGCTGCTCATTGTGGAAGTTACCTCAGCCTTACTTCTCCTCTCAAGTTGACCCTGGCTACTTGTACAATTCAGGCTGTACAAATACGAATGGAATTCTGGCATTGTATGTTTTTTAATGTCTCTATTTGTCATTGAAATATTATTTCCCTAGCATTTATATTTTGTGCATTCTGTTCATTTTCTATGCAACTAGGATCGGAGAGAATTCATTTACTTCCAACGGAGAAGAACAGCTGCACTTGCTGCAGAGATCCAGAAGTGGCTTAAGAGTGGAAATGTGATGAGTTCATTATTTGAGCATTGTTGGTCTTCTCGTTAAAGGTTAAAGATCTAATGACACCAACAGGATTTTATTTCTGACTATATGCATACTATTTGTGTTATTTTGTCTGTTTTGATAATGCAATTATGCATTGCAATACAAGGTAATGTGTTTCATTATATAAACATCTATGACAACAATATTGATCTATTTGAAGGAAGAGAATTGACTTCTACCAGTTAGTAGTAGTAGTCTAGTTACATGAACATTATTGATTTTCATGGCTAATATTGAGCCCAATATTTGTTTCATTCTCTGAGCATTACTCATAACATATTTGATTGTGAATTGTTGTATTAGTCTTAAAACACAGTAACACCTCAGCAGAGAGATATTATTCGTGCTTTTTTATAAGTGTTGGCATTATCGTATGTACATAAATCCATGAAATGAATTCTTTTAAGCAAACACTTTGGAAAATTGAGGAATTTTCAAAGGAAGAACATTTTTTGGTTTCCATATTGGCATTTACTTCTCTCGCTATTCTATCTCATGACAATAATATTCAGTTCAGTAAAAGAAAAGATTATCTTTTTGTATTTTCTGCAGAACTACACAAACTAATCATCAGAAGATCTCACTGAGCATAAATGTTTGTGGTGCTGACTCTCCTCTATGGCCACCTTACAGCAGGCCAGACTAATTGCTGGAAGTTTCATGCTTGAAACAGGGATGGAGAGGGAGATGTATGCAGGCTCCTGGAGCTGAACATCTCCCTGAATATTGGTACAAAATTCAGAGTCCGATCTCAGGTCTGCAGTCACTGTGACAGTGTGGTGATTGGATTTGAACCCTGTCCCTCCTAAGACATATTGCAAAAGTCTCCTTCAAGGCATTGGGGCCAGTGTGTCAATGTTTTCTCTCTTAAACAGAAGGATGCTCAGATCCATTGTCACAGTGAAACCATTGGGAACATTCAAACCTTCAGGAAAGAAGGAGAGTGAAAGAGAAGTTACAAGCATACAAAGTGAGAAGAGAGATACAGACCAAGAGGTGACAAGAAGCAGAGAGTGAAAGAAGATATTGGTCACTGCACAATGTCTCTTTATTCTGTGTCTAATCTCATGATGTACCGGCCCTGGGGACAGTGTAAAGAGAGAGATTTACTCAGTATAACAACATCTACTTACGTTACAATATTAAAGATACAATTGCAAACACAAATATGGAAATAAACATTTAATATATGCACATAATCCGTTAGACATACAAAGAATAACAGAGACCCTGCGTACAAATTGAATCTCACTCTCACGTACAATATCAAAGACTGGGAGATAAACTCTAAAATTCACACAGTCTGTAATATTCACAGACATAAAGAGAGAGGGGGTTACCTCCAAAATCTGAAAGTAAACCTTCCTCAATACTGTTCCTACTAAACACTCGCAGGACAAGTACAGCATGGGGTTAGATACAGAGTAAAGCTCCCATTACGCTGCTCACATCAAACACTCCCAGGTCACGTATAACATGGGGTTAGGTAGTGTAAAGCTCTCTCTACACTGTTCCCATCAAACATTCCCAAGGCAGGAACAATATGAAATTAAATGCAAAGTGAACCTCCCTCCACACTATCTTCATCTTGCTTTCTCAGCATAGGCCACTGTAATTTAGACATAGAGTAAATCTCCTCTGCTCTATCGACATCAAAGACTCCTCAGTCCAAGTCAAGTAGATGTTGTTATACTGAGTAAATCTCTCTCTTTACACTGTCCCCAGGGCAGGTACATCATGAGATTAGACACAGAATAAAGAGACATTGTGCAGTGACCAATATCTTCTTTCACTCTCTGCTTCTGGTCACCTCTTGGTCTGTATCTCTCTTCTCACTTTGTATACTTGTAACTTCTCTTTCACTCTCCTTTCCTGAAGGTTTGAATGTTCCCAATGGTTTCACTGTGACAATGGACCTGAGCATCCTTCTGTTTAAGAGAGAAAACATTGACACACTGGCCCCAATGCCTTGAAGGAGACTTTTGCAATATGTCTTAGGAGGGACAGGGTTCAAATCCAATCACCACAATGTCACAGTGACTGCAGACCTGAGATCGGACTCTGAATTTTGTACCAATATTCAGGGAGATGTTCAGCTCCAGGAGCCTGCATACATCTCCCTCTCCATCCCTGTTTCAAGCATGAAACTTCTGCATTAGTCTGGCCTGCTGTAAGGTGGCCATAGAGGAGAGTCAGCACCACAAACATTTATGCTCAGTGAGATCTTCTGATGATTAGTTTTCTACGTGGTATATCAATTAAAAATAACCTGAACTCTTTGAGAATATCTGTTTTAATTAAATCACTTGTGTGTCTTCCGAACATGGAACAAATCTACATGATATAAAACAGAAAGTGCTGCAAATACTCAGCAGGTCAGACAGCATTTGTAGAGAGAAAAACAGAATGAATGTTTCCAGCCAATAACCTTTCATCAGAGGAAATGACTGAGTATTTCCAGCAGTCATTGCTTTTATTTAATGTTCACAGCATCTGAAATAAGCAGCTTTTCCAATTATAAATCTCTGCAGCGAATTGTTCAATTGATTGATGTGGGTTACTATTGAGAGATTAACACACTCCTTTTTGATCTTATAGTTGATGTGATTACAGGCTGGGATTTGTTTACAGACCGGTTTGGAGAATAATGGATATAATTTCTATCTCTCTTGCTGTGTTTGAATGTTAGAATAAAAATATGTCACTGGAATGTGGGATCAGAGTGGGACAGAACACTGTCTCTGTCTGAGGCTGTGGGATTGATGGTCCTTTTGTGTCTCTGTGTCTCTATGAGTGATAATGTACAGACACTGTGTGTGAAGGAACCTTGTATCTCAGGTGGAAGGTAGAAAGAAGGGCAGAAGGGAAACTCTGTGATGGGGAGAGTGTTATATCCCAGGACCTCTAAATTAAACAAAATCTGAGTATCTGTCACTGATGAGCAATCTTTGCAGATATGATGAATCTCCGACACACTAGATGTTACAGAGATAGCCTGTATTGAAGGGGCTGGAGGAGGATACAGCGATAGGAAAGGCCATATGCTGGAGGAGGATACAGAAATAGGGAGGGGTCTAGGGTTTGGAGGAGGTTACAGACATATGGAGAGAAGTGGATGCTGGAGGAGATACCAGAGTTAGGGAGGAGTGTTGTAGATGAATGGAGTTACAGAGATAGGGTGGTGTATTGGGGCAGGAGGAGGTTACAGAAATAGGGAGGCATGGTAATTGATGCAAATTTTCAGTTCCCTTATTGAGCAGCTTCTCCCAGCCCTTAGTGATCAGTAGTGAGTGAACAATAGTGACAGATGTTTACTGGGTGTTACTAAGTTTTGGCACAAAGAATCATGACACTCCCATCACTGCCCATCACCCATACAGCACATTGTCTATGTCTGGTTCCATATCTAGGGAGGGATGTACTTGCTGGAGAATGATACAGAGATAGGGAGGGATGTTGGGACTGGAATGGGTTAAAGAGGGAGGGATGTAGGGACTAGAGGAGCTGACAGAGATAGGGAGGTGTGTAGGGACAGGAGGAGATTACAGAGAAAGGGAGGGGTGTTGTGGATGAAGGAAGTAGCAGAGATAGGGTGGTGTGTAGGGGCTGGAAGAGATTGCAGAGATCGGGAGGTAAGGTAACTGATGTGAATTCTCACCTCCATCATCGAGTAGCTTCTCCCAGCCCTTCATGATCATGAGTGTGTTGACAATGGTGACAAATGTTTACTGGGTATTACCAAGGGAAGGCACAAAGAATCATAACAATCCCATTACTGCTTATCACTCATACACCCTACTGTCTATGTCTGGAACTGCTTTGTGCATTCTGGAATATGACCATATTCTAATGACAAAAAAGTTAGGGCTTTTGTAACTCCCTGTTTGATTGCAGCGAGGCCTATTGAACTGGAGATGTCAAAGTGTGACGTCACAGAAGAAATGAGACCTCAGTCTGTACATCACGGAGAGAGATCAGACACCACAATAGGTTTGTAAGTTGTTGTATAAACTGGGAAATTGGATGTTTGGATTTTGGTGTGTTGCAAAGAATGAGGTGTGTTTTTTTCACACAACTTGAAGGTGGAAAGTGGAATTGTGTGGTGTTCACATATTAGTTACACAAAGTCATGTAAGTTGTGGAGAAGGTGGACTTTGGTCCTCTTATGAGGCAGACATGGCCTTGACCCTCTTCCTCCATAAAATCTCATGAAAGGTGTAGAAAATCTGGGAAGAGCACACTCGCCTTCATTGCTCAGACCTTTGACAATAGGTGTTGCAATGTCATATTAAAGTCAGAAAGGATATTGGTGAGGCCTCTTCTGGAGTATCTAATATCTAATGATCTCATGGGCTTCATGATATTTGCTTCAACTTTGAGCTTTGCACTTTTGAGACCGCACAGTCCTTTTTATAGGTATCCATCTTGCCTCATTTCACTCATTAACCAATCTTTGAACTTCTTTTATGCATCTAGTGGTTCTGTTCTAGCTAATAATTGCCTACAAAAAGCTTGAATACTGTTCCACTCAGTGTGGTACACCTTTATTACACTTCGAAACAATAGCACATATTCACAATGACACTGGTTGCTTTGAAGTCCCTTGAACAAAGGACTGACATAGGTGGTGAATCCGTCAGCAGATAGTTAGGCTCAGTTTTGGATCACCCGACCAAACTGCTCTACCTGGCTTCAGCAGCAAGGCATACATTAGATTGTTTTAATAGAGTCATACAGCATGGAAAAAGACCCTTCAGTCCAACTTGTCCATGCTGACCAGATATCCTAAATTGATCTAGTCTCATTTGCCAACATTTGGCCCATGTTCCTCTAAACCTTTCCTATTCATGTACCCATTCAAATGCCTTTTAAATGGTATAGTTCCCTTAACCTCCTTGTGCAATGATTGTCGTATTGGAAAATACCTGTTTTATCCTCTTAATTGGTTTTCAATTAATCACTGTCCTGTTTGAAGCCACCTTCAGGTGTTTTCAACCTTGTTCTCTCTTCAAAGTTATGGTTGAAAAAATACAGGTAACTTTCTGGGGTGTTCTTTCCAAGTGCCTTCTCTTAATGGTCAGAGAAACAATGGGACATTGTTCTCCAACACGGTTTTTATGAAATTACTTTGGGTCTATCCTCCCTTGGTGCAGTTCTTTGGTCAAGCGATAAATTCATTCTATGATGCTAATTCATGAGGTAGCCCCCTGTCACAAAACCAACACACAGATCTTCGCCACAACATGTTTATATTCATTAATTGGGAATAAATAACAAACACGACTGCATGAGCCAAAGTGAACAATATAATAGGAGAATAAGTCTTGATTTGGATTCTAAAGATTTTGCCTGTGGATGTCAGTGTGTGAGCAAACATTTGGATTACGTAAGTCACCTTGTACTTTTCGGATAGTCTTTATCATTTTCACAGTTTAAATTTTGCTCTTAATCCACTGATAAAATATCTCTTGATTTTAACTGCAAGTATTTTCCTTATCCTCCCTTGGCTTTTCCTAGTTTTTGATTTTTACTTCATCCATGTAGTTTTTCCACCAGCTTTTCTTAGTTTCAGGGCTTTTTTTGACAATTGTAAGCTTTCTTTTACTGTTTCATGACACCCTGGGACACTTCTGGGGTTTTGGATCTGGAAACGTCATTATTCCTCTTTTTTGAGTCATGACTATACTGTGGCTGTAGACTCTCACTTTTGAAATTCTCCCACTGATTGGTCATTCATTTTTCTTCAAGTATCTGCATCCCGTCCAAATTCTCCAGATCATTTCAAAACAGGTTGAGGTGGTGTATTCATTAGGTAAGGAGAAAACTTCCTCTCATCTCTCTGTTAAAATCCCTTGTAGGCAGTGTCCTAACAATATTGTAAGTGACTACTTCATTAAACTTAAGCTCCATAGGAGATCTATAATTGTTAGGGCTGCCCATGACTCAGTGGCACAAAATGGCCGATGGCTGCCCATGGCTACAGTAGTTACAGCGTGTGGGAAAATACTTACTTAATAGTCTCCAAAGGTAGAACAATAGTAGGTCTGTATAATCAAAGTTGCTTAAATGAGATAGAATGTACGGCTGCAATTTCTTACATAGATAAGAACATAGAATCGTAGAATCCCTACAGTGTGGAAACAGGCCCTGCGGCCCAACAAGTCCACACTGAATCTCAGAGCATCCCACCCAGACCCATCCCCCTATAACCCACCTAATCTACACATCCCTGAACACTATGGGCAATTTAGCATAGCTAATCCACCTAACGTGCACATCTTTGGACGGTGAGAGGAAACCCACGCAGACACGGGGAGAATGTGCAAACTGCACACAGACAGACAGTCACCCAAGGCTGGAATTGAACCCAGGTCCCTGGCGTTGTGAGGCAGCAGTGCTAACAAAAAAATTCAATCCTTTTCAAAATGAAATAATTGGTATTAATGGAGGAAACCAAAGGGCTATCAGAACTGGAATTAAAACATATTTGGATCTGGAGACACCAGCTCAGAGTAGAGTATGGCATATTGTATGGGGAGTGAGATGATTGTCCTGAGCAAAGTTCATTGCCAAATACTGGCTGAACTCCACCACAGCTATCCAGAAATCTGCAAAATGAAGATGTTGGCAAGGAGTTATGTCTGGTGGCCAGGATTGGATGCAGAAATAACTGCGTTGATGGGGCAGTGCTCAAAGTATCAACAAGGACAAAAATTACTGCCAACAGCTCTCTCTCATCTGTGGGAATAGCCCGGACAACCTTGGACTCGGTTGCATGTTGATTCTGCAGGTCCTCAAAGGTTCGATATTCTTAGTCATTGTAGATGCCCACTCAAAGTTGATGGACATGCATGGGGTCCATTTGTCATATACTGGGACAAAGATAAAAAAACTGCGCACGTCTTTTGCAACACACAGAGTCCCGTACCACCCATCATCCAATGGCCTGGCAGCAAGATCGGTCCAAACTTCAAAAGCTGAATTGAAGAAAGGGCTTACAGTCTTACTAGATACCAAGCTATCACCATTCTTTTAATATTTCACACTAATTTGTTGCTTCTCTTGAATTATTTAACAAGATGCTACAGTATTAAGAGTACGTTTTAGTTAAGATTCTTCATGTAATCATAGATACAGATTCCAAAGTAGATATAGGTTTACTTATACATAAAGAAAAATCACAAAAAGCAATAGAGTAAAATATTCAAACCGGATTCAGACAGTAAAGTGGCCCCCCCTTATCATTCAGACATTGGAATGTGGATTAAATGAACACATTGAGACGCAACTTGTTGGCTAAAGAATTCTAACATTAGGTGTAACTACATACCTTTGTTGGGACTGATCAAAAATCAATATTCTTTTGTATTCCTTGTAATGAGAAATCTTGAAGGATCTTCTAGAATCTAGAACAATGAAACCCTGGAACAGTCAGTTCTGTCCCTCTCCCAACCAAATGCTGGAATGTGTCACTCACACCCCATGAACAAATGAAAAATATATATTATGCAATAATGCAAAATGTAATAAAATTTCATAATACTATGCTGCCTCTATCTGTATTAAGAAGAGTAGACAGAAGTGTTTTAAATGAATCATTCTCTTCCTGAGACCAGAGGAATTTCAAAAATCTGACATTTATTTGGAATCTTATCTGCCATTTAAAAATTGCTACACATTTTAGAAGAAATTCGAAAGTGTGGACACAGTAGGAAACAGGGCAAATAACAGCAAAATTTCACTATTAATCCAGGAGAACTGGCAAGGTGGGGAACTTCTGAGCACTGTAGAGAGAGCTTATCGAAATACACAAGAGGAATGGGTGTCTCTTCATTGATGTCACCACAGATCTATTGCCCAGTGAGTATAAGCATGGTCTTTCAGTTTAATAGTTCATCAAAACATGGCAAATTCAGCAGGAATGAAGCCTACACCAGTCAATATTTATAGTGGACTTTAGCACCAATTGCCAATGTGTTCATCCAAATCAGCACTGAAACAATATGGCACCAAGCTGCTGGTTACTGATTCCTCAAATGCTTCAGTCCAGTTACTCAATGTTCTCACATTCCAATCCAATTGAAAGCGACAAAATACTCTAAGATAATGACACAATTTGAAAAAAAATCTTAACACCATTCCTCAAAAATGTGAAGAAAGCATGACTCAGGCCTTTGTAAAATTATTGGGGGGAGGGCACGGATAGAGTGGATAGGAAGAAGCTGTTCCTCTTAGTTGAAGATTCAATAACAAGGGGCATAATTTTAGAGTGAAAGGCAGGATGTTTAGAGGGGATTTAAGGGAATTTATTTTCACCCAGATGTTGGTGTGGTCTAGAAGGGAATGCCAGGGACGATAGCTGAAATAACTCCACGGAGGCTGGTATCCCTTCACCAAGTCACCCTTTATTTACACGTGTATAGTACATGGACTCTGACCAGCTAGCTCAGAGCCAGCTCTCAGAGTGAACAGAACTTCTGAGACTCCTGTTTATCTGTCAGCCAGCGCTCGCTGATTGGACCTGGTTAATAGTCCCCATCAGGGAACTCATATTCTATGAGGTCCACCTGATTGACATCATTGCAATTGCTATAGTAGCTAAAGCAGGAAACCTTATAACCTTTAAAAAGTGTGTGGATGAACACTTGAAGTGTCCCAATTTTCAAGGCTGCAGGCCAAGTGCTGAAAAACGGGATTGGTGTAGATAAGTCAGAGCAGGCACAATGGGCTAAAAGGATTTTTCTGTGTTGTATGACCCTATGACTCTGTATTCATTGACTTCATGATTAAATTGAAAATATTGAACGAAAATTCTTCCAGTTAATGACAAACATGACAGGTCTTACCAATCCATGGTTGACTGAAAAATAAAATAGGCTAATGTTAGATGTGAAGAGTGGGCCCATAACATTGAAAGAACATTAGGATATTCCAGTATTGACATGGTTTAGAAGTTTGAGGATGACCTCTGTCTGAAGACAGACTGAATCAGTTAGGACTATATTCACTGGGGTTTAGAAGAATGAGTTGAATGTCTCTTGAAACTTACAACCTTTTAATAGGACTAGACAGGGTAAGTGCAGGAAGGATGTTCCCAATGACCAAGGCAATTCAGAACCAGGGATCACAGTCTAAGGGTATGGGATAGGCCATTTAGGGCTGAGGTGAAGAGAAAATTCTTCACCTAGGGAGTGATGAGGCTGTGGAATTCTTTGCCACAGAAAGTGGATGACGTCTAAACAGTGAATGTTTTTAAGAAGGAGTTAAATTTGGTTCTTAGGGCTAAAGGGATAAAGGGGTCAAAAGTGGGAACAGGATATTGAGTTGGGTGATCAGCCATGATCATAAGGAATAGTGGAGCATGCCCATTCCTATCTATATTGGGATAGGGTGGGGGGAGGTTTTGGCAAACAAAGGTACAGTCTCAGGGTGAGTGGTAAATCTGAAGTTGAGAACAATGTTCTTCACAGTACAGCTTGTGAATTTTTAGGATTCTCTTCTCCAGAGTTTCTGGATGTTCTGGGTGTTTAGTTTCAGCCAAGTCACCACTGTCCTGGAGTGTCACTCTCAGTACAGAGAGGTGACTGGAAGTGAGTTTAACCTGTGGGTCACCACAGGGTTGAGAAGGCAAGACCTTTAGGGTGACCTCAACTCGTATGGGAACTGAGGTTGTGCTATTGGTATCTCTCTGCATCACATACCAGCTATCCAGCCAAGTAAGCTAAGCAACCCCTTAAGTATTAGTCTGTTCTCCAGTGAGATGAACAGATTTCTTTGTCTGAACATCAGGTTTGATTGAATTCAATGGTTGAAAAAGCACAATGTGATGTATGATCTTCATTTGCTCTTATTTCTCATTCCCAATTACAATGTCATTTCCAGTGGTGCTCCCAACTAAAAGCTGTGAGACTGTGCATTGAGTTTGGGGGAAATGGTCTCAAGAGATCATGACCCTGTTTTTCCACACACAGAAAATCCTCACTCTGTGCAGCAGGTAGTATTACTTGGAAATTCTGGATATTTTCCCATTTCATTGCCTGGTTTCCAACATCAATTGTAAATTTTCTAAACCCAATTCATGCTCAGGCTGATGTCCACCTATTAAGTGGCAGCCATTAATTTGTGTTATTGTTGTTGTTGCTCCAGGACTGCTTAGAGGGCTGTTGTGGTTCAGTGGTAGTGTCCTTATGTCTCAGCCAGGAGGCCCAGTTTCGAGTCTTACCTGCTTCAGAGGTGTGTTGTAACACCTTTGAGCAAGAAAATATCTAAAACATTCACTAACTTGTCTACGTGCTCAGGTACCTACAGATCAATGGCTTTTACACACAGTACTGTTTTACATTAAATTCCCGAATATGTCTTACTGTCATAGTCAAGTGATCACAACTATTCACAATTCTCAGAAACAAATTATTTAATAAAACAAGGCACATTTCAGACACAGTTGACTAAGAGATTGAATGCATTTTGAGGTAGTTAACTGAGGAATAAAGACTAGCCTCTTCTACAGCAACAATAAGAGCCACAAAAACAAATAGCAGTGATTTTACCATCATAAGACCACTCAGACAGAAGTTCAGGCAGTTGGAATGACAAAAGCCTGAGTACTGACTCAAAGAGCATTCTGTCTTTATAGCTGCACTCAGTAGGGAATGACTGTGTTCTGTGACTATAACCCACCATGAGCTGATTCTCAGTTGGGTGATGGTAGATGCCTGAGTACCTGGCCCAGTTTTAGTGTTATGTCAGTGTTCATATCGTGGGGTTATGTGTTTTGGCTCCTGTCCAGATCTTTGTACTTCAATTCAGTTGGGAACATCATCAGTCCATTTAATGCATGACTGGTATGACATGAGGTTATGTAGTTGCTCTAGTGATCAACCAGAGGTTTGTGTTAATAATTAAAGATGTGATTCCATGTTCCATCTCAGCAGTGGTGAAATTTTCACTCAGTGGATTAAATTAGCTTGTAATGATATTCATGATAGTAGTGAAGACCAAGAGATGGCTGTTCTTTCAGAAATAATGATTTGTTTCAAATAGGGTAGGGGCTGCCTACTCCAGAGCCATGGTAAGGTAGACAGCTAATAAACTCTGAACTGAGTTACAGTAAACAGTTGTATCAACATCCAAAATAAAAAGGACTGGAAGGAAAACTAAAAATAAAATGACAGAGTATCTGAAATTGACCTCAGCATCAGACGCAAGGGGGAAGGGAGAGGACGGACCCAGAAGCAAGGGGTCACAGTCTAAGGTTAAGGGTTAGGCCTTTTACGACAGAGATGTTGTTCACCAAGCAACTGATGAGCCATGATCATACTGAAAAACAGACAAGGCTTGAAGTGCTGAAGAGCTGACTCTTTCCCTTATATTCTATATTGTTGCATTTCTGTGAAAAAAGAACTTGTTGCTGTAAAGTGTCAGTCACAGAGAAGAACAGAGAGTGGGAACAAACAGGTCATTTTACAGCTGGTCCGACTAGTATTAGTGGATGCCTCAGGGACCATTGCTCAATGCACAGCTATTCATAATCTCTATCAATAACTTAGCCGATGGAATCATGTGCTATGTCTGCTGATAATCCAAAGTTCATTTCAGTCTCTATCAATAACTTAGCTGATGGGACAATGGATATATTTCCAAGTCATGAGTGCCTTGGAGAAGATCATCGAGGTGCTGATGATTCCATGTATCTGGAGCCCTGGTTCTACTAGATGGAAGTGGTCATCGGTATGGATCTGAGGGTGTTTGTTGAACTTCTGCAGTGCATCTTGTAGATAGTATACACAGCTGCTACTGAGCATCAGTGTTGGAGTAAATGGATGCTTGTGGGTGTGGTGCCAATCAAGCAGGTTGCTTTATCCTGGATGGTGTAAAGCTTCTTGAATGTTGTTGGAGGTGTGGGTGTAACAATGAGATTCTCACTATTGAGCAGCAAGAGGGCAATTAACAAGGATTACTGTTCATTGTCACCCTCAGTACTACCCAGTCTTGCCTTAATGAAATGCATATTCTGCTCTGCAGGGCCAGGCAGTCAGCTCACCAAGTGGACCAGGCTGTCTCTCAGGGCTGCGTGCTTTCTCTCTTCATACTCACTCACTTGAATCTACCTGGATGCTTTGCCTTGTATTTTGGTCTTGACACACGGCCTGGATGCTTGTCATGCCTGTCAGGAGTCATCAGCCAAATGGGTGGTCATGTATCTGGGTGGTATTGTGCTACATGGGATATGGCAGATGTCTGGGTCTGGGAGGATCGGTGTGGATGTGATGGACTGAACAGCCTCTTTCCCGTTTGTTTTGACAAATGCGGCTATTTTCTTAGGCTTTGATGTTGATGGCATTTGTCAAAATCCCCACATTGGGTCAATTTTTGAAAGAAATGAGGTACTGCCAGAACCTATCAATCCATTGTTCTGACCATGGAATTGGGTACAAATCTGTCTCTGTGACTGTGTTCACATTTCTGTAGCCTATACAGAATCGAATTGATACATCAGTTTTAGTAACTGACACTACCGATGAACTGTAGATTTGACTTGTTTTAATTTAGTCATATTCCAGCATGTATTGAATCTCTGTTTCCTCATGAGTCTGACTTACTGGACTCAGTTGATAAAGATGCCATTTTATGGATGCTGACCCTCCCACATCCACATCATGTCTACCTGACACACTATATCCAGGTCAATCTCACTAGATTACCTTACACTTCCACCTAGTCTTATTGGCCTTCTGCTAAATAAGAGAAGACTGATGTTTAACTGCCTTATTATTTGTTTTGGCTAAATGAATTATAGGAGGTTCACTTTGAGAGCTGTCTATCCTTCCTTCCACCGTACTCCTACTGTCTCTGTCATTCTCTGCTATTCTTACCACCTGTCACACTTCATCTCACCCCATTATCCTCTTTTGACTGACTGCTTTAATAAAGAGCAAGATCCAAGTCAGCAGGTATTCGATGCAAACTCCTCATTGAAAAAGACAACATAGTGTGGCTCTGGAGGAACACAGCAGGCCAGGCAGCATCTGAAGAGCAGGAAAGTTGACGTTTTGTTTTTGGACCTTTCTTCAGAAATGGGGAGCAGGGAGGGGGAAGGGAGCTGGGAAATAAATAGAGAGAGGAGGGGTGGAGCTGGGGAAGGTAGGTGGGAGGGTGATAGGTGAGTGTAGGTAGGGATTGGTGGAGACTGGTCAGTGGGATGGGTGGGGCAGACAGGTGGGAGAGAAGATGGATACGTTGTGTCAGGTCAAAGAGGTGGGGATGAGAGAAAGGCTTGGATATGGGTTGGGGGCGGGGCCGGGGAGATTATTAAAATGCCTTCCTCCCTCACTGAAAAAGTTGTTTTATCTTCCCTCTCACAGCCAGCCCTTCCAGATTGGAGAGCATAGGAGTAAACCAAAGCAGAGATGGGGAACAGAAAGATCTCACTGCATTAACTATACATAACCTGTGGCACTCAGTCCAAATCTATCCCAGAGCAGAGAGATTCAGAGTAAAAGTGGCAGAAGAGGGGAGAGAAAACTCAGGGATAATGAATGACTCAGCAACAGTTCTGATCAAACTGATTGGTCCTAAAGGACATGGCTAGTTGATTGAGACTGCAGGAGGTGGTGAGGGAACCAACAAGAAGGAAAACCATACGTGACCTCATCCTCACCAATCTGTCAGCTGCAGATGCATCTACCGATGGCAGTATTGGTAAGAGTGACCACCACACAGTCCTTAAAACATAGAACAACACAGCACAGGATCAGGCCCTTTGGCCCACAATGTTGTGCAGAACATGACGCCAAATTAAACTGATCCCTTCTGCCTGACCTTGGTCCATATCCCTCCATTCCCTGCATAATGATGTGCTTATTGAAAAGCCTCCTAATTGCCTTATCGTATCTGCCTTCACCACCACCCCTGGCAGCGCATTCCAGACACCCACCACACTCTCTGTAAAAAACCTGCACTTCACATTTCCTTTGATATTTCCCCCTCTCACCTTGAATGCATGCCACTTAGTATTAGGCATATCAACACTGGGAGAAAGATTCTGACTGCCAACCGATCTATGCTTCTCATAATTTTATAGAGTTCTTTAATGACTTCCCTCGGCCTCTGCCGCTCCACAGAAAACAACTCTAGTTTATTCTAGCCTCTCCTTATAGCTCATCCCTTCCCAACTAGGCAGCATCCCGGTAACCCTCTTCTGCACCCTCTCCAAAGCCACCACACCTTTCCTATAATGTGGCAACCAGAATTGAAATCAGTCCTCTAAGTGTGAGCTAACCAAAGTCTTTTTAACATGGCAACATGGCATCTTGACTCTTATACTCAATCCCCAGGCCAATAAAGACATCCATGCTGTATGCCTTTATATGACCCGAACGATTTGTGTGGTCACTTTGAGGGAGCACATGTACTCCAAGATCCTTCAGTACGTCAATGCTGTTCAGGGTCCTGCCATTAACTGTATACTTTTCCTTAACATTTGATCTCTCAAAGTGCAGCACTTCACATTTGCCCAGATTGAACTCTATCTGACATTTCTCAGCTCATATCTGCAATTGATCTATATTCTGCTATATCCTTTGACAGCATTCTGCACTATCCACAACTCCAATGATCTTTGTATCATCTGCAAACTTACCAACCACTAATCTACATTTTCATCTAAGGCATATAAATAAATATATAAAATAACTGCAGAGATCCCAGTGCAGATCCCTGTGGAACACTACCAATCATGGACTTCCAGACAGAAAAATATCTTTCCATCACTACGCTCTTTCTTCAATGGTGCAAGCAGTTCTGAATCCAAGGAGCCAATCAACACGGATCCCATGTATATTGTTCTTCTGGATGAGCTTGCCATAAAGGACCTAGTCAAAAGCCTTACTAAAATCCATGTAGACAACATCCACTGCTCTGCCCTCATTGATCACCTTTGTCATTTCCTCAAAAAAATTCAATCAAGTTAGTAAGACATGACCTGCCCTGCAAAAAGCCATGCTGGCTGTCCCTAATTAGGCTATATTTTTCCAAATGTGCAGTAAAACTATCCCTAAGAATTTTCTACAGTTGCTCCCTAACCACTAATTATAAGAGTCACCCGTCTGTAGTTTCCTGGATTATCCCTTCTTGAGCAGAAGAACATAATTAGCTACTTGCCAATCTTCTGAGAACTCTCCATTGGCTCATGATGACACAAAAATCTTAGCCAATGCCCCAGCAATCTCCTCTCTTGCCTCTCTCAATAACCTCCAGTAGATACCATTGGGCCCTGCAGACTTGTCCACCTTAATGTTCTTCAAGAGACTCAACACCACTTATTTCTTGATCTCAAAGTGCCCTGGCATATTAGCATGGTCCACAGTAATCTCACTATTGTCCATATCCTTCTCCTGGGTGAATAACAATGCAAAACACTCAATTAGGATCTCCCCCACATTCTCTGCCTTCAAGTACAATTTCCTTTCTTCATCTTTGAGTGTTTCTACATTTTCCTTAGTTAACCTCTCACTTTTACTGTGTGTCTGGAATGCCTTTAATTCTCTTTAATCCTAATTGTTAAGGTCATTTCATGGCCCCTTCATGCTCTCTTAATTCCCTGCTTGTGTTCTTTCCTGCTTTCTTTATATCCCTCATGGGTCATGTCTGATTTTACCTTTCTAAATCTTACATACGCTTGTTTTTCCCATTTGATTAAATTTACAACGTCCCTGGTTATTCCAAGGGTCCCATACGTTGTCATTCTTATCGTTCCTCCTAACTGGAATATGCAGGTCTTGAAATCTCATCAGCAGATCTTTAAATAATTCCGAAATTTGTCAAATGTGGACTTGGCTGATAACAGCTCCTCCCAATTAACACTCCCTAGCTTCTGCCTAATACTGACATAATTTACATTCTCCCAAATGATTATCTTTATTCATAGCTATCTTAAAACCTAAGGATTTGTGATCACTGTTTTGAAAATGGTCTCCCACTGAAAGGTCAGTCACCTGGCCAGGCTCATTAGCCAATGCAAGGTCCAGTCAGGCCCGTTGTCTGGTTGGACTATCCGCATACTGTTTCAAGAAACCCTCTTGGATGCATTTAACAAATTCTGCCCCATTTAACCCTCTTGCTCTATTGGAGTCCCAGTCAATATTGGCAAGTTAAAGCCACTCACTACGACATCTGTTTCTTTTTGTTCCTTTCCATAATCTGCCCAGATTTATGATGCTCAATGTCTCAGTCGCTGTTGGTCGGTCTATAGTATAATCCTTTCAGAGTGATGGCACCCATCTTATTTTAGAGCTCTACCCATATTGCCTCTGTGGATAAGCCCTCCAGGAGTGCAGATTTTAATGCTCTCCCCGATTAGTAATGTAGCTCCTCCACCTCTTTTACCTTCCTCTCTACCTCGTTTAGAACAACAAAACCCTGTGACGTGGAGCAGCCAGTCCTGTCCCTCTCTCATCCAAGTCTCCATAATGGCCACAACATCATAATCCCATGCATTGATCCGAACTCTAAGTTCATCTGCCTTATGTATATTACTCCTTGCAGTGAAATAAACACACTTCAGCCCATTACTGCCATTGTGTTCATTTACCCTGTCTCAGACTATCCGTCCTTTCTGATTTACTGGCTCTAACATCTTCCCTCCCCTCAATCCCTCCACTTACTGACCTGCTGCTGTGGCTCCCAGCCCCTGCCAGTCTAGTTTAAACCCTCCCGAGTAGTACTACCAAACTCCCTGTGAGGATATTAGTTCCCCTCCAATTTAGGTGCAACCCGTCTCTCTTATACAGGTCACTCCTGCCCCAGAAGATGTCCGAACAATCCAACAAACTGAAATCTTGCCCCTAGCAGAAGCTTCTCAGCCACGTGTTCATCTGTCCTATCATTCTGTTCCTTGCCTCACTGGCACGTGGCAGTGGTAGTAACCCAGAGATTATTACACTCGGGGTTCTGTTTTTCACCTTCCTTCCTAACTCTCTGTACTCACTCCGTAGGAGTTCATCCCTCTCTCTACCTATGTCATTGATACCAATCTGCACAATGACCTCTGTCTGCTCACCCTTTCTCCTAAGATTTTCATGCAGCTTTTTGTGGCTAAATGTGACTTTTTTAAAATACTGTGACACTCGCAAGCAGTCTGACAAATAAATGTATCATATTGTTGAAGGACAGAAGAGACCAATCAGATTGCAATTACTGTAGCTTCTCAGTGATTCCTCATTCTCTTTGAAAGATACTTCTGATTTCTATTTCTGTTTTTGATTTCACGGTTTTGCCTTGAATATTTGAATCAGAATCTTTATTCATTGCTCAGTCCATTTTCCAAATGTGTCGTTACTAAGCCCAGTGACAATTTCCTGTACTCGAAATAATTGGGAAATACCATGACTGAGCAGATTCTTTCCTTTTCCATAAGACCATAATATGTAGGAGCAGAATGAGGCCATTCAGCCCGTTGCATCTGCTCTGCCAATCAATGAGATCATGGCTGATTTGATAATCCTGAATTTCACTTTTGTGCCTTTTCCCATAACCCTTGATTCCCTGATGACTGAAAATCTGTCTCTCTCAGCCTTGAATATACTTAATGTCCCAGGCTCTACAGCCCTCATATAGTAAAGAATTCCACAGAAAAACAATCTTCTGAGAGAAGAAATTCCTCTTCGTCTCTGACCTAGGTGGGTGACCACTTACTCTGAGACTATGCCCTCTGGTCCTAGACTCTCCCACAAGTGGAAACAACCTCTCTGCATCTCCACTATCAAGCCCAATAAGAATGTTATATATTTCAATAAGGTCACCTTTCATTCGTTTAAACTCCAGCCAATACCATCTCATATCACTCGACCATCCCCCGTAACAGAATCTTTCCATACCTGGATTGAAACTGCTCTGGACTGCCTCCAATGTCAATCTATCTTTCCTTAGATAGCGGGCCCAAAATGGTTCACAGTACTCAGCTGTGGTCTGACTATCACTTTGTGTAGTTTTACCAAGATTTTCCCACTTTTATTCTCCAGTTTGTTTGAAATTAAGGCTAACATTCCAAATGCCTTCCCGACAGCAGTCATTCTCAGTATTTATTCTTCTGCTCCTCAATATATTTTTTTTTTTGTAGCTCAGGAAGAAGAGAAACTGGGTGGACAGTTCCCAAGTTCTCCTGTCTGCCCCTCTTCTGCTGCTATATTCATACCTGGATGTACATTGAGAGGGAACACATGGGGTCCATCAGCACATTTGAAGCTTAGAGAGCAGCAGGCTGCATGTTGTGGGGGCAGTGGGGAGAAGTGTATTGTGAAACCCCACAAAACTATTCTGACTCTCAACTGTGCTCTGGGCAATTAGGGAAAAAAATGCTGCCTAGCCAGCAACACCCTCACCCTGTGAATGAATAACGAAAAAGAAACAAGATGCACTGCAGAAATTCACCAAAGATCCTCAGACAGCATTGTCCAAACTGACAACAATTCCCATCTCGAAGGACAAAGGCAGCAGATACATGAGATCTGCCACCAAGTGCAAGATCTTCTCCAAGGCACTCACCATCTTGGCTTTGAAATATATCACCATTCCTCCACTGTCATTGTCTCCAAATCCTGGAATTCCCTCCCTAACAACATTGTGGGTCAACCTAGAGCACGTGAACTGCAGAGGTACAAGACGGCAGCTCACAACCACCTTATCAAAGGCAACTAGGGATGGGCAATAAATGCTGGCCCAGCCAGTGACACCCATGTCCCATGAATAAAGAAAGAAAAAAATTTGTTTAGAAAATGTGACTTGCTGCTCTCGATGTCAGGGAAGGTGTTGTTTGAGTTCGAATGTGGTTCTCCCAGATTTTTCACTGTTGTTCATGACATTCAGTGCCTGGGAACATTCTACCCGATGTTGTCTTCAGTTTACTGTGACAGACTATCCCATATTTTACATTTGTATCAGTGTCAGCAATATCGTTATTAATAAACTTTGATTCTTGTTCTTTCTTTCCATCTCCCTGGGATACCTATTGCTGGCTTCTCCAATCTTTGTGCTGAGGAAATTGCCCACACTCTCAGTACAAGCCATTCATTGAGTGAGTTGTCCTTCCTATTATACATCCGAACTCACAATTCTGTCCCCTCATTGCTCCACCTAATATAGAAGTGGAGGAGTCTGCAGTGGATCGAGTGAGTGTTTATGAGTTTCTTTCATCTTAGAAGTAGAATACAGACTCTCTTCAAACCTTTTCTGTACTTATTACCAAATGCTAACCCCATATATCTGCTGCCCTACTTTTCTGGATGGAAATGGTCTTGGGTTTGGAATCTCAGTCTGAGGATCTTTGGTGAATTTCTGTAGTGCATCTCGTAGATAGTACACACTGCTGCTACTAAGCATCAGTGGTGGAGGGAGTGGGTGCTTGGGCATGCAGTGCCAATAAAGTGGTCTGCTTTGTCCTGGATGGTTTTAAGCTTCTTCAGTGCTGTAGGAGCGCACCCATCCAGACAAGTAGGGAGTATTCCATCACACTCCGGACTTGTGCCTTGTCGATGGTGGACAGGCCTTGGGGAGCCAGCACATGAGTTACTCACTGCAATACTCTTAGCCTCTGACCTGCTCTTGTAGACACAATGATTATGCGGTGTGTCCAGTTGCGTTTGTGTTCAATGATAACCCTCAGGTGATGATAGTCCGAAATTCAGTGGTGGTAACACTATTGAATGTCAAGGGGTGGTTAGATTATCTCTTATTGGTTTTGATCAGATGTCTCCACAGGAGTAAGTTCCAGGACTCTGCTGGGAGCTAATTTCTACTAAGTGACACCATTTTCCTACTCTCTTCTTAGATCACAGCATGTGAATGATCAGTGATCTTCTTACTCTCCTGCATTAATTACTGAAGTATTTGCAGAATTCTTTTCTTTTAAAGAAGAGAATATTCCATCAGTGATAATCTAGTGATTGGAAATGGCCGCAATAAGGAGAGATGATATTTTGGAAGGGTCCTCAAATACGCCTCTGTAGGTACAACTTAGGAAGGGTAAGGGGACAGCCACTTCACTGGGAGTGAATTACAGACCCCCAAAGAGCCAGTGGGAAATACAGGAGAAATAGGTAGCCAGTTCACAAAGGTGTGACAGAATAAACGGTGGGTAATTATACTAGGGGATTTTAAATTTCCCAACATAATTTGGGTTAGTCAATGCTTTAAGGGTTTAGAGGGGCGGATTTCTTGAAATGCATTCAGAAAAACTTTTTATATCAATATGTTGAAGGCCCATCAAAGGATCGTACAATGCTTGATCTGGTTCTGGGGAAAGAAACCAATTAATATATCAATGCAGCCACAGGGGATCATTTTAGTGATAGCGACCGCGATACAGGATGGTATAATTTGTTATGGACGAGGTAAATGATGGCCTGAAAAAGATAACTTCAGATTGGAGAAGGGAGATTTTATCAAAACATAGCATGATCTGGCAAAAGGTGAGTGGGAACTGCTCCTTACAGGTGCATCTACAGCAGAGCAGTGGGGCTCATTCAAAGAATGACCTGGGGAGAGTGACCTAAATGTACCGTTTTAGGGTAAAATGGTGCACAAGTTCAGATAACCCTGGATGTCTCGGATAATTCAATTGGAAAATAAAAAGGACATGAGAAAGGACTTGCAAACATGATTAGGGAGCATCCTAAGATATTTTATAAGTATATTAAAGGGAAACAGTTAACCAGGGAAAGAGTAGGGCCCATGAGGGACCAAGGGGGCAACCTGTGTGGGAAGCCGTAAGTCTGAAAATGGAGAATGTCGATGTGGAATTCAGGAAAAGGGACTGTGAGGAACTTGCTCGATTTGACATAGGAAATGGAGAGTTTTTTGGAAGCTTTGTGAGGCTTAAGAACACACAAATCCGTTTGTCTGAATGAATTGCAACTAAGGCTGCTGTGAGATGCTGGGCAAGATCTGCAAAAGCTTTGACACAAATATTTAAATTCCTCTCTGGCCACGGGAGAAGTGCCAGAGGACTGGAGGATGAGTACTAATGTTTTACTTTCGCAGAAGGGTGGTAGAAATGAACGAGGAAATTACACACCAGTGACTCTCATGTAAGTGGTAGGGAAAAAGTTTGGAGAAAATTCTGAAGGAGTGAATTAATATCCAATTGGAAAAGCATGGGTTAATTAGGGTTAAAATTGAATCAGAGATAGTAGGAACTGCAGATGCTGGAGAATCCGAGACCACAAGGTGCAGAGCTGGATGAACACAGCAGGCCAAGCATCATCATAGGAGCAGAAAGGCTGATGTTTCGGGCCTAGACCCTTCATCAGAATA